>NW_005842047.1:994454-1034406 GCF_000455745.1 Alligator sinensis
TGCTCTTGCCTGCCATGGCAGGGGGTCGGACTTGATGATCTGTCAAGGTCCCTTCCGACCCTACAAACTATGAAACTATGATGAGGGAGGGAGTGAGGCAGGGACTGGGGACACTGCCCAACCAGGTCAGTGCATGGGGCTGGAACATGGAGCAGGATTGAGCCATGGGTGACTAGTCCACAGGGTGTGGGGCATGAGGGAGAGTGGCTTCAAGCTGCAGAGCACACCCCCTAGAGGGGATGGGGGGCATGTGCCACCCCAGATTTGTGCATGGGGCAGAGGCAGATTTGGGATACTTACTGTGCGCTTGAGGCTCCCTGCCCTGCTACCCTGCCCCACAAGAGCCCTGTGACACCATGATGATATACCCCCTGCCCACCCGGCAGCAGCAGGGACAATGGCGGCGGTGTGGAGTTGTTCCCCCTACTGCTACCAGGAAGGCAGGGGGTATGCAGCCAGTGAGGGGCTCCTGGGGGAAGGGCAGCAGGGCGGGGAGCCCCAAGCCTGCAGCAGGCAGCCCGCATCCACCACTGCCCTGCTTGGTTGTGCTTCAGCTGTGCCACCAATGGAGGCAGGGTGCAGGGGAGGGAGGCAGGCATGTGTCCTGCCTTTACCTTTTAAAAAGGTAGTCACCTACCCATATCCCATTACTGAAGGAGAGAGGGAGCCAAAGATTAGCTGGCTAGCTCCAGCCACCTGGACAAACTGATAGTGGCAGAGGACCCTTGAAAAAAATGGCCACCCACCCCAGGTGTGGCCAGTGATTGACAGGCCTGGGGCAGAAGTAGTGGGTCTGGTGACTCAGACAGAGATATAAGCCCAGGATCTGAAACAAGGAAGTAGTCTGGCCCTGCAGGCTGCAGGAAGCAGAACTCTAGGGAGAAGTGGGGCCTGACCAGATAAGAAGGAAGGACTCAAGGCTGCAGGGAAACTTTGCCATGGTGTGGCGTTAACCCAGGATGGGGAATCTTTTGTTGGAGACCAGATGTTCATATCTTTTCATTTGTGTTTAAATATTGGAGGACTAGATTTTGGCTGTAGGGATGGAGCAGGCCACCGAAAAGAGTGCCAGGGGTACCTTAGTGCCTACACCTTTTGAAGAGTCTAGCATTGCTATTAGTAGAAGGACTGTAGTGTCAGACAGCAAAGACTGGGGGGTGCAAGCCCAGAGCCTGCAAAGGTGAGACCAGGGTCTGAGGGACCCAGAGTCCACAAGGGCAAGACCAGGGCCTGAAGGGCCCAAAGCCCATGAGAGCAGGGCTGGAGCTGGGGCCCGGGAGCCTATGGTCCTGAGACAGTGAACCTTAAGCAGAAGGGCGCAACTAGAGCAAAGTGGGCCAAGGCCAAGGGTCCTTAGCCTAACACCCCAAACCCCCTGCCCTCTAGGGGCAGCATCCCTGTCCAATCATAACATCAAGGTGTGACAGGAGAGACAACAGGGTGGGGGCATGAGAGGCCATAGGGGGCAATTAAGGCAGAATCCAGGTAAACACCAGGGGAGTGATTTTGCCTCCCCAGTGCTGGACTTGCTATAGTTAGCCAACAAACCAGGTCAGGTAAAGCAGTACCAAAAGTGTATATTGCGTTCCCAGATGTCAAAGTCTTTAACTGAACAGTGCAATGTCCATTGGCATTAAAAGCATCAGAGAGAATGGGGACAGGTTCTACACTAATCTCATTTCATTTTTACTTAAGGACAAATCTGGTTCTTACACCTGCATCTATGAGGGTTTATGTAGCAGTAGACCTGCCCAGTAAAGATGGTCCCCTCTGCTGGGGGCCTCCACAGACAAGGCGGTTTTACATACAAGAGATCCAGAGACTAAGTTCAGGCTGCTCTACAGATTTTGCCATCCTCTTCCTCATGATCACAGTGTATAATTCTCATGGAGGCTGCTGCTGGTTCTGTGGCTGTAGTGCTTTGTGGGGTTCCTCAGCCTCCTGGGACTTAGCCTGGGACTGGGGCACAGTACTGCCTTGATGTGCATGGCCTTCATTGAACATTTGCCCAATAGAAAACTGAAGGGTCATCACTGCCTTTAGGTTCGATATGCTTGTCTTGGGGCATGGGACTTAGATGAACCTGTTTTCCAGCTGGGGTTTTAATGCACCTCCTTAAGAAAGATGTTTGCTGGGATTAAAGGATATTGAGCTCCCCTTCCAAGTTTATTTAAATGCACTCTTTGTTAAGTACACATCAAAAGTGCCATGGATTCTCTTTCTTTCTGGGTGGCATAAAGGGTGCAGAGAAATGTTATAAACAAAAAAAAAAGAGAGTAAGTTTGAATTTAACATCTCCACTGTTTCTTTTTTACAAGCCAGACTAACTCAAATGTGTGCTAGTTGTAGAATCCTTTCCAGCAACATAACACCAATTAGCCTTACTTTCAAAAGTTTTATTTTCAGGGAAATGTCTTTTATGTTGGTGTTATAAGTCATGCTCATTATTATAATGTAACTTAAGCCTTTGAGTTTTTGCAGGCTTTAATTTAAAAAAAAAAATCCTTTAAAGTAAAACCATGTTAGGAGGGTAAAGTCCCTAAAACAGTGTTTTGTTTGCTTGCTGCTAGCATCAGACTAGAACATATTAAATAATTCATTTGTCCCCTCCTGGAACAAGGTAGAAACGCACACGCTTTTAGCACAGTGATGTTAAATGTTTTCTTGGGTTTTGTTGCACTGTTTTCTTTTAAGTGAGTTGAGTTTTCAGGACCTTATGGGTGCTGACTGATATGACAGTGTGTCACACAATCAGCCACTGAAAGCACTCTACAGCCATGCACTGACAGAAGTGCATGGCTGCAGAATGCTTAAAAAGTCCAATTGTGTAACATGAGGGTTCAGATGAAGGCACTCCAAAGTGGAGCACCTTCATTAACGTCTGTCAGCACAACCAGGAGCAGAGCTAAGCTGACACAGGCCAATTCTGCTGCATGCAGTCTTCAGGATGGGTGGGAGGGGAGTGGGTTCGGTTTGTGGTTTTCCCAGCCAGTGCTGGAGGGTGGGATGAGTGGATGGATTGCAGCCACCCTGAGGTGTGGGAAGGGGCTCCAATCTACACTGCCCTCCCCACTCCAGTGCATCTGGGGAAACCCCAGACCAAACTCACCTCCCTGCCTTCCCTTCCTCTCTCCCCCAATCAGCTCCAAAGGGGAGCTGGATCACAAACTCTCCCGATCTAACAGCGAACATCTGTTGGATCAGGAGGGTCAGTCTAACTCATGACACTTTCTGTGAGGTGTCATGATTTAGACCAGGGAGCTACACATCTGTCAGCACCCAATGTGTCTTACTAGTTGGCAAGTATTCCATATTTAATACTGCCCAGTTTCTCTAGCTTGGCTCAGTCTTATGGTATAAGGATTTACCAACATTTATGTACCTTAAGAAAGTTCCCAAGGCACTCCCTTAAATACCCACCTCTAGTTTTCCTTTCCTACACATGTCAAATAACAGATTTGGAACAAATTGTGTAGAATTACAAGTGGCACAACTGCAGTGCATAATTACCTACCTTGCTGCCATAAGAGAATGATAATTATGGGGATTTTTTTTTTAAATCGCACTGTACAGATAGATGGGTTTCTTATAGTTTTAGTGTGGCCAGGACCATAATAACACTTTAGGCTGCTAGTTAGAAAGTCTGGTTTAACCTTTTTTCCCCCTGGAGAAAATTATAGCCTGAGAAGCAGTAGGCAAATAAACACCTTCCTTTACACATTGGCAGCACATTACAACTGAACTGAGATATCATTGCCATATACTCAAAAATACATTTAAATATTTCTAATGAAGGTCTATATAACACAGGTAAAGTCTCAATGTGGTGAATGGAATATTAGTCCTGTAACAATATGAGAATTAGCATCTATTTTTCCTTCATGGTTCATGCACTAAAAATGTACTTCTTGCTTAGACCTCAGATTGCAGCATTTGCATACTGAATACTCAGCAGTATTTTAAGGGAGGAATATGTACAAGATGGCAACTGCAGCTGTGAGGGGAAAGGATATGAGCTGTCAGTTGGCCCACCTACTCCTTATGGCAAAGATGTCAAACTGTACTGCCTCTTACCCTTTACACATGTCACGCTATCCACTGTTGTTGTTTATTTGCTGCAATCTTGGTCAGAGCCTTGGGACCTTCATCCCACCTGTTCTTTTTCTCAGTACATCAGATGCGTTAGTGCATTTGTGGCCATGTAATTTGTTCCTGTCTGTTAAGTCTAGCTCTCCAATCATTAGTGTAGATTCCTAGCCAAGAAGTTATCAGTGAGAGAAGTAGCCATATGGAATCTCACACACTGTTTTCTAAACATTAATATAAAGTATGTTGAGTCAGAGATTTCACTCTTGCTATTGTCTGCCATTAACACTATCACTGTTCTTATACTATACAGGAGCCAGGTGTTAGAGCATCTACCAAAGACAAAATGGTCAGAGTACAACACGTTTTTGTCTTTTCCCAAATGACTGTCTATTACAATCAGTGAGCAGTAAAAATGTCCTTCTCTCTTCAAAAGAAAAAAACCCCAAAACCTGAGGAAGAGAGATTGTGGGTAGGGGGAGCCAGATCCAAAATAACACACATTGCACATCCACATCCACAAGATCTGTGTGAACATGATCAAATATTCCAGAGTTCCAGCAGAAAAGAGTCGCTCGCTACTCAGGGTCAGTAGCATTTGGAAACAGTCTTGCATGCTCAAGTAATGACCCCAACCTTCCTTTCCTTGTGTCAGTGACAGGTGTCTTTCTTTATCCACTGCCCTATGCTATCACTCATCATTCTCACCTGTTAAAAGCCCAAATCCCACTTTACAGGGCAGAAACACTTCTTTTGTTTATTCTGTAACTCCACTTTGCATGGATGTGACACAACTCGATGTAGCTCTTTGTAACCCTAAAGGCATGCATTTTAGCAAGTAAATGCACTTCTTTGCCACCTGTAAATGTTAACCACCTGTGTTTTCCAGATATTCTTCAATAGACTTGTGAATAAGGGTATCTCCTCAATCTCAAGACATTTGAAAACAATAATCCCACTGAGGCAGAGGCACTGTACTATGAAATCTAAAGGTATTTTGTTTACATGAGTCTTAAGATAAATCCTTCCTTTCTTTCTGCTGTGAAATCCCTCTTTCAATCCCCCACATAACTCTCCTGAATAAAATCATTCCAAGCAGAACCATTGCAATTACTGCTATTGTGCAAACCTGCAGTTTCAGATGCGTATTAAGCTGACAAATGGTTCTTCGGAGCCATTTTCTTCATTATAACTCCACATTCTGGCACTTGTAAAAGGTGGTATTTACAGGTTTATGCATCATGGGTTAAGATTTTCAAAGGACAGTCACCTAAGTCTGCCTTTAGGTACCTAAAGAGGGGTATCTGCTGAGTACCTAGCAGAGATTTTGATGGGACCTCCTGGACGCTTAGCATTTTTGAAAATCGGTGCACTTTTTTAGTATCAGTATTTGAGGCAAACAAATTGACATACATTGGCAAGACAACCGATGATAGGACAAAGAGTTTGCTTTAGCCTCTATTAGAGTGTGAAGGTGAGTATATAAACCAGCCAGCAAAATGTCTAGTTCTACTGGTTGAGTGCCACAGAACTTTGGCAGCATGAATCACAAAGGGACTTCCCACAACTTGAATGTTAAAGATATCTTTCATTTCTGTGATGCAGGGAATTTTATTGAACGGATCCTTAAAGAAATTAATAATCACGTCATTTCATTTGGAACAGCTCAATAAAACCTCTAGAAAATGAGGGTTGCTTTTAAATATCCGCAAAGAGCATTTACATTGATAATTAACAGCAACAACCAGGGAGTGTTAGAGGCAAGAGTAAGCATCTACCCAATCCATAAATGATTGGAATTTGGCTAATCCTCTTACAAAGTTGTTGTTTCATGCCAAAGTTTCTTTCTGCATAAGGCAGTCAAACTACATTTTTTGAGTCAGTGAAGAGTCCTGACCCAGATCCTGAAAAGTATTTCAGTCCCCAGTGCTCACTGGGAGTTAGGCATCTAAACACAATTGAGGTTTTCAGTTTGCAAGTCTCCTACAAATACAACAGCATCCAACAGAAAAGAGAGTTTATTTTGCATGATGTTCTATTGCATCATAGATTAATTATAGGCCCAAATTAACTACATAACTCAGAAACTTATTCCTTTTTTACTTGAGAGTTTTGATATCGTCTACTACATATGTTGCATCTCAAGGTTCAGAAACTACTAAAACCAGCTTTTTATTGCAATAAATTAGAAGATTCCATTTTAAAATGGAAACAGTTTCACATTTACTGCCAACATCAAGCTGGTCTTTAATTTTACTTGTCATCTTTTATGTGCACTAAGGATTATTACTTTAGGGGTGTGGGAGTCCAACCATTTTGTGTGTGCCTATCACAAACATGCATATCAACTGCTTGAAAACGCTAAGTAAAGGAAACCAATTATAATATTTGTTCCAATTTGGTAATATGTAGGAATCTTAATCAAGCATCTTATCCTAAACACTGTTCAGAGAAGTATCTGAAAATGCTCTTTCTTGCAGCTTTTGGGTTTTTTTTCTGGAATGCCCTGACCTGAGCCCATTTCATACCTCATAGGATCCTGGAGGCTGCATTTCCTCAGTGCAAGGTCTGTAACTGCAGATTTGCTGAGCTCAAGTCTTCTAAACCCCTTGTGAGCTTCACATCTGAATGGATGGAGGGAGGACCTCCATAGCCTGTTTTCATCACCTAACAATTCCAATGGGCACTTTCTAAGGTGTACAGACCCTAATAACTGACCCCACTGCATCTTGTTTCTATACCTGTGTTCATGGCATTTGCCATGCATTTCATTAGACTGGAACCTTCTTAACACCATACTGCTTCCTCCAAATCCAACATTGAAAATCTCTGTTTCTATGAAGCCTGCAAGTCCTATTCTACCACTATACATTGAGGACTGAATAGATGATATAGGATCCCATATTTGTTGCCTGCTGTTGTCTTCTCTTTTCTTTATACAACAGATGTAACATATGAAGGAACAATGGGGTCCAAATACAAATGTTTACAACACAGCTGTTTACACACAAATGTTTATAACACAGAAGACCTGTCTATAGACTTTGTTCTCACATGGTGGCTGATGGCTTCTAAACCAGGGAAACTGATTTTTTTAATACATGGGGGTACATTATTGAGTACCTACATTAGCAACATGGGAGTCATGGAAGTCAGTTTGTCAGCCAAAAGCATAACATATGCTTTATTTCGTGCCTCCAATCAGCCAGGCACACACATGTTCAATGCACGCAAAAAGACACAAATAAGGCTTCTCTACATGGATGGTGAAGTAATTCAGCAACACCATCTGTAGCAATTCATAACAAGATTGCAGTTTAGGCTTACCAGACAGTCAATGACAAAGGCCTATATTAGGATATTATCAGAGCAATTGGGTTGAGAAGTTGATAAAAGTCAGGTACATGTTCTTTTTTTATCATATTTTAATATAATTAGAATGTTAAAAGCAAAGACCGCTAATTACAGTGAACATTTTTGTGGTCAAAAGCATATTGGTTGGGTAGTAGAGTTCAAAATAACTCAATTTTTTTTTCTTTCTCTCTGAAATGTAATATCCTGTCTTCAATTAAGGAATAAACAAAAGACTGACCCACTTAGCATGAGGACTAGGAGAGCAACAAGTGAGTCAGTTCTTTCTAATTTTACACATGACAAAAACGTAAGACATGCCTTGGGCTAATCCTATTCCATGGTGTGATGACTTTCCAAAAGCAAGGGATCTGCTTCTTCACAAGTATCAAACTGGTAAAATCACAGCTCATGCATTTGCCACACCCAATAGTTTTGGGGACTGGGCCTTAAAGCCTGAACTTTCTAGGCAGAATCCTCACAGTGCTCCAAAAGCCTACAGTGTTAGATTAAGGGCCTGTCCCTGAAAATGGGCAGCATATATGAGGAGAGGGTATGGGACCTTAACCTGTTTAGCCTTCACAAGGGAAGGCTGAGAAGGGACCTGGTGGCCATCTACAAACTTACTAGGGGGGACCAGTGGGGAATGGGAGAGACCTTGTTCCCCCGAGCGCCTTCTGGAGTAACAAGGAATAACGGCCATGAGTTGTTAGAGAGTAGGTTCAGATTAGACATTAGAACGCACTACTTCACAGTCAGGGCAGCTAGGATCTGGAACCAACTTCCAAGTGAAGTAGTGCTGGCTCCTACCTTGGGGGTCTTTAAGAGGAGGCTTGACGATTACCTAGCTGGGGTCATTTGAGCTCAGTTTTCTCTCCTGCTCAGGGCAGGGGGTCAGACTAGATGATCTGCAAGGTCCCTTCCGACCCTACATCTATGAACCTATCAACGTATGAAAAACAAATGCTGATAAACAGCAAAAAACAGATGTAACGTACCCCTCAACAAGGAAGCAGCAACCATACACTGGGGTGGCCTATTCTTCATCATCTTATTCTGCAACTCAGGTTGCCTATTGTCCTAGATGCAGGACCACCAATGCACTACTGCCTCTATCCTTTTGATCCTTTTCCTGAACCAGATGTCTCATGAAAAGGCAGGTTTTAGTCCTGACTGTTGTTTTAATTTGACCTTTATGCCACCTCCTCTTTCCTTTATACAGATACAAGCTAATGCAATACCAAATCAGGTAGCAATTTAGAACTAGCTTACTGGGGCTATGTTTCCCACACCACCTCCAATCTTGTTCCTCTGTTACCCAGGATGCAGGATCACATTACATAGCAGGATATCATGGAATAAACAATAGTTCAGGTTCTCTTAAACTTCATCTAGCTACATGTGATTCACAGCCTGATAGGTAAGTCATCTTGCAGCCAGAATTTTGCATAATTTCCTTTCCACTGAACTATATATAAAAGATTGGTGTAAGAGATTCTTCCACAATGTCCTTCAGATTTGGCTACCATTTGGGAAAAAAATGCTTTTATATATAAATAAATAAATAAAAGCAGTTATTTTCTTCAAATGGTAGCCAAGGACTTTGTGAAAGAAACACCAATCTCATAAGCAACAATAGAATTACTGAACTAATGCTCCTCCCCCTCCAACCACAGCACATGTCCAAGAGGACATGTACCGCAGCAATGTTCTGGCAAGTGCTGAATATCTTTATGCAGCTTCCTATTTTGTAAGATATATCCTCTAGGCTAGGGACAGACATTCAAAAAGCCTGAGCCTGAATTGATTCAATCTTTGCAAGTTAGTGTAACCTGGCTAGGCTAAATCAGTTTTGTAACCAGACAGACCAGAAATGCAGGCACATGACTGCAGTGACTCAAGCTAGAAGCCAGAGGGTGCTAAAGCAGCCCTCCCTTCCTTCCACCGCATGGAGCTGAGGGGGGCATGGCCAGGCTCTGGCAGGATGCTGTGTTAGCTCAACGGCATTGATAACACGGTTTATCTCCCAATTAAGAAAACAACAGACGGACATTACCAGCTACTTGTTGATTCAACCTGTTGATTCAGCATGTACCCTAGCCAGCATGTGATTTTCTAGCTAATACACAGACACCTCCTCAGCAAGGCAGAGGGGAGAGGGTAATTCCTGCTTAGTAGGGAGTGGTAACGGGGAGGGGGGAAACAGCTTGCAGTCACTGGAGCTGCAGCCCGGGAGTAGAGGGGAAGGGCCAGCTCTGCTGTGGAGCAGAGAGCCCTGCCCAGCCCAGAGAGCATGCTGGGGTGTCTGGTTTATCTTAAACCAGCAAGGGGTCTGGGACAGACATTGCAAAACCAGTTTGACCCAAATCAGTTAAGTCTGATACTACATCCAACCAGATTTATCTCCAACCGGTTTTAGTCATTCTCAAACTGGTTTATGTGTACTGAATATCTGTTCTGTTACAGGTTTAATCCTGTTTCTGATCACTTAAACTGGTTTATGTGTAATGTCTGTCCCTAACCCTGATGTTCAAAGGCCAATTTTAGATTTTTCTTTTGGGTGATACTAATAAGTTATAAGAAATAATCTGTGGAGATTTTATTGACAGTGTTCTGTGATTCCCATATGAAAACATTCTACTTGGAGGAGGGAGGGGGAGAATCCTTCTGCCTCGCCTGCACTAAGCCTATAGATGTTGGTGACTCTCTGGTAATGCAGTTCTATAAAAGCATCTGGAGTCTCAAGGGATTTCTAGAGTGGTTTGAGACTCATCAGAAATGTCCCCCTTGCCCAAGCTGAGTTTATCTTCCACTAGCCTTGAAACATAATGCTATCTAATTATACAGACTTTGGGGAATTATGTAAACCACATAGCACACCCATTCTTATCACCTACCTTTGGCAGCAAGAGGATGAGAAAAAAATCACTGTGGTAACCTGGGACCTGTGGACTTCCCCACCCTGCTTGGAAAACTAAATGCTACCAAATACTGGAATAAAAATGACAAGGCAACAGAGGTAGGCTACTCTAAAATAAGTAGAACTGCCAGGATGATGCATATAGAAAGACTAAGTTAGAGGCAAACAGCTATTTGCTTTCTGTCTCTTTTTCTCCCCCTCTCCTTTATTTCAGTGCAAACCAGGCTGATTTTTTAGCTCTTGCAATATATAAAACATGTTAACTTTACAGTCATGTACATAAAAAGTTAATGTTGTACTGTGGGAATACTCCTGCACAATTTTCAACATTGCCAGAATAGATCAAAACACCCTTTACTTTAAGTTTTGAAATAATAAGTCCAATGTGTGTATAATGCTCTGCTCTCCATTGAGCATATGAATCTCACATCATGTACATTTGGCTGCCATGTGCTGGTAATGCTGCTTTGTGAGAAGCTTGTCATGCATGGTGATATTTGGATCCATGAAAAGATGCCAGCAGTTCAATCCTGCTGCCCTATTTTTTATTCAAACACAGCTGTGGTTTAAACTAATGCCTTATGCTGAGATCCTCTTGCATATCTGTAGATTTGGTATGCATTCATGTAATCTGGGTTTCCCATCAGTTTACACCACAGTATAAATCATACCTTAATTTTATCCCTTGAATTTCCAATCGAAAGCACTTCAGTGATTAGACTCAAAATGCCATTACATTCCCCATGAAGGATTCTAGTGGAGTGGGTTGTTTAATGCAAGCAGCAGCGATTATAGTTTATTTTAGATCTAGAGGTTCCACAATCTGTTCATGCAAAAAACTCAATCAGTGGTGTTATGATAACATTATGGCTGATTAATCCATGGAATATACTGGTGTCCTGATAGTATTTGGGGAGTAAATAGAGAAATTGCTGCAGTGTAATGGAGCTGAATTAGAATCAATACAGTGCAGTAAAAGAATGGGGCTGTTTATTTTGTTCAGGTGTAAAAAATAAAGAATAACTGGCTATATAGTCAACATATATGATTCGGTGAAAGCAAGCTAGTTTTCTGCTTCAGGCGTATAGTTTTGTTCAGCAGTGGGTTAAGTTTATCCCTTTTTTATTTTGTTTCACTTCATCATGTTTCTTGCTGAGAAGCCATCATTATAGGCCTGACCTGAATGCTAGAGATACGAAAAAAACCCTACCCTGATGAAGGGCAGATAACGACAAAGACTTTATTCTCCTGTCCAGACCATCAACTGGGAGGAACCAGTTATCAGTAAAAACTGAGCCTTGAATTGCACGTTTTCAGTGCTGCAGGCGGGAGATGGTCTTGAGTTACAAAGCTGGGTCTCACATCAATTAAAGTCTGTGTGCACAGCAGCTGCATTCAGAAAGGTGGAGGAGATTTAATCTTCACCTTTCACCTTGGGTCAGAATACAAGGTTACTAAGACAGACTGTTATTAAAAATGGATTGTTTCTACCAAATTAGTGTTAAATGTTTGCAGGTATTAGTAAAGCACTTGATTACTTGCTGCCCTTATTGAGGTAACCTGCAATTAAATAAAAAGGAAGTAATAAGACTGTTGAAAGGGAAAAATAAAATAATTACACCAGATTTCCAATGACTTCAGCAGTTTTACTCTTTTTTTTGCTTGTGGTTTATCATTAGAGGAATATTTTCCAGTACAACTTCTTGATGGATAGATTAAGTATGCTGGGTAAATGTATGGAACGACTTCAAGGAATGCATGGTTAACAGCTCACAATGAGTGCATAGGGTGTGCTTGTCTTAGGGTAAGATAGGTACATTTAATGAAAAAAAGACAGCAGACTTACACGGTATTAGCTTTTTTTGGCTACAATTCTAGAAGTCGGTAAGATCCCAATCCCTCCTCAGTGAAGACAGTATCTTTCTATTGATTTCAATGGAAGTTTCCAAAAGAGCAGCATTGTTTCAGCTGGCATGCATGAAAGATGGACAAAACAAGGGTGCTCAGGCTTGTATCTGAGTTCCGCTTAGGTTTGGTTAGGTCCAAAGCCAAATCAGAGCAAACATTTTGGCTATGTACAGATATTCAAAAAGTAGAAGGTGGAATAGACCATAGTTCTGCAGTTTTCTGTAAGCAGCGTAGTTCAAATCAATAGGAAACAGAACACATGTTTTCTTTTCGGGGAGAGGGCAAATCTTAGACTGATTCTGCTATGTTGAAACCAGTCTACTTGTGCCAAACGTCTGTTCTGTTATGGGTATAGACTGATTTTGTGTGCTGAACTTCTATTCTGTTACCATTGTGGACCAATTTCCAATCAGTTATACCAGTAAAAGCATAATGCCTGTACCTGGCCCTTCAGATCCAAGTGACTTCTTGCTCCCTTCAAGTTCTCTTTGCATGGAAAAGTAGAAATCGCTGCAGAGAGAAAAAATTCTGAGATGTTCTGTGTCTGTGTGTGATATGATGCTATTTTTTTGCAGTGTTTCTTTCATGGGAAAATATGTACACCATTTTGAACAAGAAATTTTGTTAATTTATAGAAGCACGGTAGCTTCAGTAACCACTCAGTTACCCCAGTTTTATGCCACTGACTTTAGTGGAGTTCCCACAGATGAGCTTTTATTGTGAGCTATGTTAAGTTATTATATATTCAACCTGAGTCAGTAGTAATTCTCAGTCTTTCAGGGATAATACTTACTTTTGCATGCATTTTTAAAAAAGGCACTCGGATGACAGATGGAATTTTTACTTCCTAACATGGAAGTAGGACTTGGAATCTCCAAAGACATATTCAGCCACTGCTGCACATATGCATGTGCAACTCCAGTTGCCAGGTGTGCATGGGGTGCAGTGGCACTCAGGATGGGAGTGCACCCTTTTGAAAAACTGATCCAAGTTTTTTTTATGCAGAGAACATATGTGCAATGTTTCACTTACAACTGAATATGACTTTTTGATACATTCCAGATATATTAAGCAACAACTGAAGAAGTATCTGCAGCATATTCAGGTTTTAATTTTAAAGCACATGTATTTTATTTATATATGTTAAAACCACATGTTCACCACAGTAATACCATTTTGTCAGTTAGCTGTTTTCTTATTTAACTTAACTTTTTTGGAGGGAGGAGGGGAGTGGGTTGGAATGATGTATTTGTTGAAGTCTATGGCAGATTTTCAACTTCTTGCTATTGAATTGTGTACCTTATTGTATTTAGTTAACTCTGTAGTTACTGGGGAATGTTACCAGTTACAACTGTTGTATATTAAAAGTTAGTATGATATAGTGTCCTCATCAGTGGCCTCAGAGGGCGCGTCCAGACAAGCATGCACATGCCTCTTGCAGCATCTCAAACCCCTTTGAGATGTTGCAAGAGGCACATGTGGGACCAAAAAAATGTTTCCCATGCTGCGAATTTGCAGCACGGGACCAAAATTAGACCCCTGGATATCCAGGGGTCAAACAATACCCCAGGGGAAAAAAGCAGGGCCAGGCACAGTCCCGGACCATGCCCCAAGGCTCAGTCCTCCACAGAGACGCTCTAGTATCCAGCCAGAGTGCCTCTATGGCTGGCCCTCACCCCAGTATTCAAGCATGCTACCTACAATCACTGCTCCGCCCAGCCCCAGCATCCAGCAATTAAAAGAAAATTTAAAAAACCCCGCACTTACCGGCAGTAGCAACTGCTGTCAGGGTCATGGGGACCTCATGGCAGAGCCCCCCCAGGTGACAGCCACAGTGGCCCCAGCTGCCCAACAATGTGCAGAGCTGCGCGGTGTCTTGCTGACCCTGGCTGCACCTGCGTGATGGGGCAGTGGCAGTACAGGTGCAGGCGGCTGTGGCTGGTCCCCGCTGCCCCCCACTGCCCCATGCTGTGTGGAGGGGCTCTGCCACAAGGCCCCAGTGACCCCAATGGCAGATGCTACTGCCAGTGAATTAAGGGCTCTTTTTTTTGGTGCTTTTTTTTGAGTCCTGGACTGCTGGGGCCGGGTGAGGGGGGGAGCATCATGGGCAGGGCCTGGTGGTAGGGGGGTGATCAGGAAGTGGGAGTTGAGCAGGGGGTACTCTGCCACATGGCCTAAGAGCCCCCACAGCCCCTACTACTGCCAGTGTGTGTGGGGCTTTTGGTTGTTTTTTTTAACTGCTGTGAGGCTGTGGCCAGGCAGAGCAGCCATTGGGGGTCTGGAGGGTGCAAAAGGGGAGTGGGGCTGGGTGGGGCAGCCATTAGGGGGGCTGCAGGAGCTGGTAGGTGATGGGGCCAGGCAAGACAGCAATCCAGGGATCTGGGGGAGCAAGTGGGGATGGGGCATGTGGGCCCTGCTGGGGGGGGTAGTAGCCCCTGCAGGGGCCATGTGGCCCCTATTGGGGGATTGTGGCCCTGTGTGGGGCATTCTGTGAGCTGTGCAGGGGGGCTGCACCCTGTGGGGGGCAAGAGACCCAACCGTCCTGAGGAACGCCCCCCTCTACAATCCACCCACACCTCTCTGTCTCCCTCTCTCGCTCTCTCTGTATATATAGTGGTATTTTGCTTTAATTGAGGAGGAACATGGATTTTAGGGTATTTTAGAGTGACTTTGGGATTTTTTTCGTCAGGTATTTTTCATTTTTCAAATGGGGAACACCAGAATTCCTGCAAGGGAGGCCAGTGGCAGGACCCAGGCAGAGGAGCCTGCTCAGAGCTGGCACCTTGGACCCAGCTGGAGGTGGCTGAACTCCTAGCCAATTGGGGCCAGGGGGACATGCTTTGACAGGTCAAAGCAAGCCACCACACTGGGAACATCTTCCAGGTGATAGCTACCCAGATGGCCGGGCAGGGGCACACATGGCAGTAGTACCCCACAAAGGCCAACTCTGCAGCCACAGCCCACTGGCAGCTGGCCCAAAGGGGAAGGTGCCACTAATGGCTGGGCAGTCCCCATCTGGGTCTGGCAGGTGCGCAGCAGGTCACAGCCAGCCAGCAGCCCCCACTGTCAGACTGCTGCAGTGGGTAGAGGGTGCAGGGAACTCTCAGGGCTGCTTCAGCAGTCCAGCTGGCACAAGGGGTAGTGACCCCAGGTACCAATTGGCTGGGCCCCAGAAGCTCCTGAGAGCGAGTAGCCCTGAGCTACTTGACAGGGCAGCTTTTTGTACTGATGGGGTCAGGACAGGGCAGATTTTACACTGCTGGGGCGGCACAGGTGCTGGCCCCAGGCTCTAGCTCTCCCTGGCTGCAGATCTGGGAGGAGCCGGGCAGGGTTATATTGCCCCAAGGGGCACAACTTGCACCGCACCAAAGTGCATGTCCGGGCACATGCACTGAGGCAAAAAGCCCCAGCTCAAATTTGCACCACTTCTATTTGAGCTGCTGCAAGCGCACATGCCTGCATGTGTGGACGCGCCCAGAATGTTCATTTTACATGAGGGAGGAGTAAGGTGCAACAAGGTTAAGGGCTGAACTGTGTCTTTAAGGAAGATCCTGCATTGCTGAGAAGTAAGGGGCTGGGGTGGCATGGGTGCTGAGGTGCACAGTTGACAGCCCAGAGGTCACATGTTTGAGCTCATAACAGAAGTGTTTAGAGCATGGCCTGGTGGATTCCAACAAATCTGCAAATTCTGCTAAATACCTTGTCACACGGACACAAAAAAGGAAAAGCTGGTAAATATGTAGGTGGTTGCTCTGCACTTTCCCTGGGACAATCTGACATTATTGCAAGATCTGAACAATGATATGGCTTGTGACTGCAATTAGCTTATACATAGTAGTATAAAGATTTAAGTAGAAGGCATTCAGCGCTTTCTGAAAGTTGAGTCCCAGAACCAAAGTATGGCATAGACGTCAGACAGCCAAGAAGTCACATCATGACTTTCATTTAAAAAGAAGGCAAGTCTGTTTGTACACGTTGAAAATGCAGTTCCCTTCTGAGTTCATTGAAAGCCTGAAACTATAGCTCTGAAAGGTGTGAAATGACCCATTTCACCCCCCAGTAGAAAACTGTATGAGGAAAAAAGGGCAGCAGAGGTCCAAGGACCTCTCATGGCTGTACATGTACAATGGTTTCTGGAGAAGGAATTCAGAGTCCTCTGCTACAACTGATACAGCTGATCTTGAGGAGAGGGGAGACCCTCAGATTCGGGAGGTTGAAGGAGAACATGTTGTTGTTTCACTGAGAAGGGAAGGAATTCCCACTAGTGCGATTCCAAGTATACACAGTGGCATAGTATGGTGCTGTTGAGAAATAATCACAAAAGTCTCCATCTCATAGAGTTCCTATGTTGAAGCAAAATATGATATTTGGGGCAAAAGATGATCTACAAGTATTCAAGATACAAAGCACACCATTATCTAGAATTTCTGTTACAAATTTTCCCTTTCTACTTTGGCCAGAATAGAGTAAATGGAAATATTTATTTTCGGAAGAATTAAAAAACCAAAGTAGTTGGAATTTTAAATATTGCAGATATAAAAACAGGGCAGCCTTTCAAAAGCACAAAGCATTGTCATTTTTAAAGCTCACCATGTGTTCCTTGTGGCTGATGTCAACCTTAGATAGGAGAAAGAAAGAACAAGCTTTAAAAATCAGCAGCTGACACAATGAGAAGGAACAACTGTTTGTAGTAACTGTAAATAAGCTTCTCCCCAGTGCCCAGCAATGAAAAGCTTTGAAAGAAACAGCAATGATGTTAAAAAAAAGAAAAAAACTCCCTATAGAGAAATCCCCTGTCAGATTAAAAACCAAACAGAAAAAAAAGCCACATCTTTCAAAACCCTGGCTTTCTGCATATTCAATGTTGTTATGTTTGGCTTGCAATACACAGGGGAAAAATAAAGAGCTAACTCTTCTGGGCACAAAAGCCTTCATCATGTCATGAGTTCCACTCAGGTAGACCTGCTCTGCATGGAGCCCATTGATGTTAGCTGGACTTTGCAATACCCCTGAGCCTGTATGATTTCCATGTAGCTTTGCACGTGTATATGGAGTGCAGTGCAGTGCAGGACTGCAGTCAAAATCACCTGAAATGATGCTGGCAATGTAAAATCACAGTGTTCACAGCCTTCTTATATACACGGATCTGAAGGCAGGGCTGGCACATTAGATCCAGTGTTGATTATTCAACATCAGCTGCAGTGGACAGGGCATTGTGTGCGCATGCCTAATGTACATTTACCAGAACAACTGCTATACTCCTAACTCAGCCAAAGACAAAGGACACATGGGGGCCAAAGGAAATGCTTCAAGGACACCTTCAAGGTGAATATTAAGAAGTGTGGTATTGACATCACACATTGGGGACAAACTAGCTCAGGACAGAGAGAGAAGGTATATCTTACTCAGAGGAAAACCATCTTGCCCTGGAGGCAGAAAAATTACAGAAATGGAAGAAAAGGAAACAAGACCAAGAAATCCATGGTTTAATCCTATATTTAACCACCACCTGTGGCATCTGCCAGGGAGTCTGCAGCTCTAGGATCGGCTTTCATAGCCATCAATGGACTCATCTACTACCCTTTACATGACCCATGGAAGTGATCATCCTTGATAATAAGGTCATCTGCAGCTACACAGATGCTCTTCTCACGGCCTTATCCACTAGGACCAATACCCAATATGTGAAAAAGTACTAAAATCCAGAACAGTTTAAACAATAAACTCTGAGAATGCAAGAGAATGTTCATTTTTAATCTATTAATCTGGGAAATGAATATCTTGAGTGGAACAATTCTATCCTAACTATTGGGAAACTGAATATGCAACATCTTAACAGACAAATATGCTAATTTATTTGTAAAGCACTATCCCTTCTCTCTGATCGGTATGTGATTTCCTGATATCCAAAATAGAGCCTATTGGATTTCTTTCCCCTAAAGAACTGGTGTTTCATTGGAAAATGCTGATTCATCCTACCCCAAACTTTACAGCAATATACCAAGTTGTGCTTAAATTTCCATTTAAAATTTGATTCAGCCTAGAATTTCGGGTCAAAAAGCAAAGACAAACAGGGAGACTTCCCTAGCCTGGCAATCTAAAAATTCTTCTGTGATGTCTTCAAACCCTTGGTCAGAATGAGTCAGGTCCAGGCTTCCACGCCACTACCTATAAAGGGTGATTCTGTCTCCATGACATGAAAACCATTTTCTGCTTGCCTACCAATAATTCAGAGTTAACTGTGCCAAGACAGTCTAATTCTGTGTTTAGATCTCTGAAAAAGAAATATGGCAAAAAGATCATTGCGATGCTAAAAGTTAGCTTCTACAGGTTTTTAAGTACCTGACCCAAAGCCCATGAAAATCTATAGGAAAAGCTGCTATTGATTTCAGTGGGTCTTGGGAGTAGTCTTCTTGCATGTAAGGCAGATGAGAAAAGACCTCATGATCTTTAAAGATCAATAAAGAAGAATGCTTCTGAAATGGAATTCAAGCATATATTTCAGTGAGAGAGATTTGCTCTGATCTTGCACTAAGGTCTGCTAGTGTTGATTCATGGCCCCATTTAAAGACCCATTTACTGCCCTGTGACATGGTCCATAGTATTGGATCTTAGTGTAAGATTAGGTTTTTATAATTCCATGAGGACAGAATTGAAAAAGCCTTGAAATTTGGACTCAGTTTATCCAAAGTTCATCTGAAGTTTTTGGCTTTGCAACTGAGATGGAAATCTTACAAGAATAGGCTACTTGGCATGATCTTTGGTACGTCCTACTTCTAAAAATACAGCAGTAAACACAATTGCTTAGTGAAAAATACATGTGCCCAAAGTCCAAACACTCAGCTGGATTTTGCTTGCTTTATTTATTGGGCAATGCCAGTTACATTGTAGTTAAGATTGCCAGATACAATGTTGTAGTGTCTCATACAATGTTTCACTGATCAGCATGGGTTATATAGGGCCCACTTTGGCAGTGGTTAGGGCATTAGCCAGGAGTGGGGAAACCCAGATTTAATTACAAATCTTCCCACAGCCTTCTTGTTTAACCTCAGATAAATCATTTAGCTACTTTGTACCATCACATTCATGTAATACACTGACATGAGAACTGTAGAAGTGTACACAATGTGGCTAACCACAGAGATAAGTTTATATGACCATCTGGCCATATTAGATTGATCATCTGTTGCTTCAAAGAAGAAAAGAGCAACTGTATGAAAAGTACAGGACATATTTTAACGTTAAGTACCATTGTTTTATTCATGGTAGAACACTGGAAGGCTAATTTATTCAAGGTACTGAGGAATACCCTTCAAATTGCTGTACTTGGCTCAATGGTTTAAAGCAGTTTATCAATTTAGACCTCATATTTGACATTAATTATTTTATTCAAGCTCTGACTTAATGGAAATTATATATTATATCAAGCTGGTCTGCCATCTTAGCCAGCAGTCAAGGGGAGCTTTGCCACAAACTGCAATAGAAACAGAATCCAGCTCCTAATCTTGTAGCTGTAAAAATGAGTCATGACAAACCCTAAGACAGTGGGGTCTCAACCTTTCTAGCACATCACCCCGTGTTAGATGCATGAGGCACCCCTCAGAAAATGCCAGCTCTTCGTTTTCTCCCATTTTTGACTCCAGAAAAACAATAGAACAGTTCTTCTGTTGCAAAGATCTCAGAATGACCACAACAGGTGAGAGTGTTTTTAATACTGTAGCTTCCTATTTGACATCTCTGGCCACACCCACACAAGCATAGACATTTGGTTCCCTGGGGACAACTAGCAGTGGACACCTTGTGCTGCTGCTGCTTGTCCCCAGGGAACGCCTGTGCCACACACCCTCTGGCACATGGCAGGTTACCTTGGGTGGGGTAGGGGAGGCTGAGACCAGCACTGGGTTAGCCCCAGAAGCCTTACCTGGGGTCTTGGGAGCCTCCTGGGGCTGCAGCAGTGGCAATCCTGCCACTCAGAGCCTGGCTGGCAGCAGGAGTGTGGCTCTGGGAGGCCAGGCTCCAGTTTTCAGTGACATACACTGCCCCTTCATACACTGCTTTTTTTTTTTTTTTTGCACCACCACTTTTTTTGGATATTCAGGAGTCAACCCCCCCTGCTCCCTTGAAGTGTGGAGAACAGCTGAATGTGCGGTGCCATATATTACATAGCTGTGCTCATCTGGACACAGCCTGTGGGTTTAGCTTATGAATCGTGTTAGCACACCTAGTGCTAGCATTGTGTGACACCCTGCAGCAACCTTAAACAGATCTTAAGACACCCCAGGGTGGTATGGCAGCCTGGTTGAAAATTCTAAGACATGAAGGAGGGACTTGAGATAACTGAAGTGTGTTGTGTCTCCCTGCACCAGATCCACAGATGGTATGTGTGTGTAACATTAAAAAGCCTAGATTTTTAACTTTGAAGGCTCCCAGCAAAACTAGTTGTCAGCCAAGATGGTGGCTATCGAGTGACAACTTGTCCAGAATTTGATCAGCTGTAAACCTCAAGCTGTATGTACATGCCAAACTTGCCATGCCTATAAGTAATGCATTCATGTAAGCTGCCATGTTCTAAATCATGCTGCCTACTAAACTAGAAGCTGCGTGGCTGTGTGTGTACAGTACTGCAGGTGGCCTAATTAGCCTAGCTAGCTAATTAGGCCACCTAATTAGCTAGCTAATTGGCCTATCACTTACCACTGCTAATTAGCATGCCTGTAGTGCTGCACAAATGTGGTTAAACCATTTCCAGTTTAGAAGGCATCCCACAGAGAGCAGACCACTTAACAGTACAGCTGCTGGATGTGGTAAGTTTGCTGTGTAGACATATACCCACGGGCTCAGGACAGGCTCCCTCACCCAGTGAAACACAGAGGCCACTAATTGATTTGTGTTAGAGGATGTGAGTCTGTTACAACCCCCATCCATGCAGCATTTCTGTTTAGTTCAAGCTCTAAATACTCATGTTTGGGCTCTAGAGTTCCTTAATTCAATCTTCAATGTATCCACTGAAATAGCAGCCCTCACACCAAGTACTTGGAAATTTGGTTCAACTAAATAAAAACAAATAACAAACATTGTGTGAATGCCAAGTGAATGCTTATCACTCTCCTATACTAAAATTAAACATAAAACAGGCAGTAAACATAAAATTAAACCACAGCTTCAACTTTTAAAAAAAGATATTTATTTAAACTTCCTGTCCAGCGGGTTTTTATTCACTTTACAATAGAAATGTGAAGTTAATATCTTCCCTACTTTAGAAGAAGGAATTTTTGGAGGACCAAATAAGTGAAATAGAAAATATTAGCTTCCAAATTTGACCTTCAGCTTTTGGGTGAATGTCTCCTATGTTCCTAATCTTATTTTTCAAATGCTTTTGCTCAAAGTCATCGTGAGCAACTGTCTGATGAGTTTTTTTTAAATTGTCTAAGCAAGAGACAAGTAAATAATTGTGCGTGGGCCTGCAGATGAGTCTGGTGAGTTAAAAAGCATCAATAAATGAAGGCTGTGATACAGTGTTGATAAACACCACATCAAATCAAACCTGTTGTCAGGAATACTTTCCCTGGTTATTTGGGGGTACATCCCAAAAAAGACTTGCCTAAAACAGGGCTTAGGCACTTAACCCAAAACTGTGACCAAAAAAACCCAACTCAGAGTCTGCCTAAGCCAGAGGGCCCCTAAAATTCACTGGACTCCTCCATATTCAGCCTGACAGTTCCCTAGTGTCTGCCTTTCTATTGTTGAATGTGCCTACAACTGCCCTTGTCTGAGCAGTTTAGCACCTAGCTTCTGGTAGCAGGATGCAGAAATGAAGTAAAGCAACACCATGGCTCTGGGCCATGCTGTCACCACCACAAAATCCCACCCCCAGCCCTGGAGCAGTTACACACCCAGCCGCACGCCCTGCCAGCACTGCTTGGGCTGGTCTCCATGAAAACTACGCTGTCACGGCCCCTTCCCTTCTGGGGTCTCCATGGAAACCAGTTGCAGCGATGTGAGCATGGGATGCTGGGAAACGGAGTACCCAGTGGGCCAAATCTGGCCCATGGGCCAGACTTTGTCTGCACCTGCTATAGGTATATTTTTTCTCACCGGTACCATGAACCTAGCTGGCCATTCTGTGAAATGAAACAGCTTTGAACATGCCCACTGCACCCTCGGTCTTGGTTGTAGCCTAGTAGATACAACACTCTATTGGGAAGTGTGGGTTTGAACCATCTTACACTGAAGATGGCATATGATACTAGTCTTCCATTTCCTGTGAAAGTGCTCTGACCATTAGATTGTTATACAAAAGATGGGCAGCACTACCACAACTACCTCCAGTAGCTGCTTTTAAAGAAGACAATAGTGAGTTCCACCACTCCCTTCTCTAAAGGCTCAGTTGTAGTCACTGACCGTCAAAAGAGAACCTGGGAGTCTGGATCCTAGATGGTTTAGAGGTACCTGCCTACAACTTTGGCCCAAATACCATCAGCTTTAAAGAAGAGGTGTAAGTTCAGATGCACCACTGTGTTTACTGTTTCTTATCGGGCAGTTCCAGGCAGTTGCTTGCTCTGCTTGTGGATTATTTCATTTGCTCTTCTGCACTACCCGCTTCTCTCTAAGCCCTGTGTAGGCCACTTTGGGATCAAGAAGCTAAAAGGAAGGCATCAAAACACTTACTGGGCACGTTTATACAAGATGCTAAATGCGCAGTAGACTAATTCTACTGGGCATTAGTGTAGCCAGCAAAAACCGTGGTAATGTGCAATAAAATTAGTTTACTGTGCATTAGCATCACAAAAAAAACACGTGCCAGTGCTACTGTGCAGTAGTGCCAATTATGGTGCATTAAGTTAGAAACTGTAATTACAGGTACTAAACTTAATGCGCCATAATTACGGCACATTAATGAATGTATAGATGCACCCACTTAGAGGCACATATAAGTCTTCCAACTTCAAAGGTACTCCCTTATAGACCTTTGCTCCCAGCATGCCTTTCTATGCCTGGTTCTTTAAATATGGCAGAGCAGCAAAGCTGTCAATTCTAAGGTAGTTATTTTGCAGTCAATAACTAGCTTTAGTTTCCTATTTTTCCAGCTGGTAAGTTCCTCTTACATTTTCTCATTGCTAAGGAGACAGCACATTCTTACAGTTGTTCTTTGTAGACTATAGTTCATGGTTAAAGCACTGTCCTGGTAAAACAGCCAAAGCTTACACTATGCAAAAATAATATATATTTTTTATCTTTATATTGTCCTTGGTTTAAAAAAAAGCAAAACACTTTTATCTTATTAGTTGCTGCTACTTAACTCCTCTTGCATAAAAAAAAGTATATTGAAAATGGCCTTTAATTGAATCTTAGCCTGTCAACTAACATTTACCAAATAATCTAGTCAAAAAACATTGTTTTATCATTTGCCTGGATTTGTTCTCAGCGTTGTTCATTATTCCTGGTGTCTTTCCAAAAGAGGCTGAGCACTTTGTCACCAAATTTCTATGTCAAATGAAAATGTACATATTGCAGACATGGCTGTTTTGTGAACTGGAGGTGAGAGGTATTCAGTTTCTAAGGCAGTGATTCTCAACCAGGAGGTCACAAGATTATCTCAGGGGTACTATGGAGTGCCATGCAATGTTTGTGCTGTTAGGTGTGCAGACTCTGAGATTTCAAATAGGAATCTATAGTATTAAAAAGCATTCTTGCTCATTGTGGTCTTTCTGAGTTCTTTGCAACAGATAGCTTTCATTTTCTGTGTGGTGCCTTGAATCTACTGAGGTGCGCCGTGGGTGTAAAAGGTTGAGAAACTGCTACTGCGGGGCTGACACCAGGTATTTAAAGGTTTCTACTTCTAAATGAGAAGGGGTTGGATCTCTGCACTTTCTAAAAATCAGATACCCTCAAAATAATTCAAGAAAGATGCCTAGAACTGACCACCTCAAATCCTTTGTCTTTCTTGAAAATTCAACTCTGTGTGGACTCTACAGCTAGGTAGAAATCTAATAGTAATTGGCATAACTTACCATGGTACGGTCAGCAAAGTAAGAAGATAGAGTTGAAAATTTTCAGCTGTGAGTTTAGGTTAAATCTGATATTTTTCACACAGAAACAAGTACAGAAGGTGTATCACTTACTCAATAAGCCTATGGTATTGTTTAGACAGACACAGAAATAGGCAAACTATAGCAGAGATCATTAGAAAAGGATGAAAGTTCTCCCCTAGTTTGAGGATGGGTCTCTTGGGAATTCTTCTTTATGGATGTACCTTTGTCACATGGAATCAGAAATACAATTTTCAAATCTACCACACCATGTTCCCAGCCTCAGGTGTAAACTACCTTAGAAATAGTGGATAGAAGGCAGGCCAAATCCCCCTGTTCCACACACACAGAAAGGTCAGCAAAGCCATCTGGGTACATAATAGGAAGCATTTCTATAGTCTTCTAAAGGCTGATACAGTGGAGGTATTTTACTTCATGTCACTAGTGACCACAATGCCTTCCAGAGCTACCACTTAGGAAGAATCATTTTGGTATGGAAAGCCCATTATAAGCCAAGTATACAGCTCAAGTGATATTATACAACTACTACTTCTAGAATGTAAGGGAAGTGCAAGATCATGATAAAAATAATCCTTTAATAAGAACAGAGACTGCATTTACCTTTCAACTGGATCAACAAGAGACAATGGGCCTTTGAATGACCCAAGATGGCTTATCCATTAAGTATCTGACTCTTTTTCTGATCTTTATTCATGGGAAACTTGTTTTCCTCTCTGTGCACTGCAAATAACCAGTCTCCTACATATTAAATAATGAAATTCAAACATACTGAGTTAATCACTGGAAAACTGCTTCATCTGAAAACTCCATGGGGGATCACGTTTCAGAACATAAGTGTCCTTGTACAGTATGCATTTCCTCTTTGGTTCATAGGTTTGCTCATACCGAGGTTTAGGGCAGTATTAAATTACTGCCTGAAGCCATGCCTGACTATCTCTCTCATTAATTACCTTCCATGGCTTTGGGACAGATTAACTGATAAATATATGAATCCCCGGTGTAGCTACCCCTACTGTTTAGTTAGAATAAACTGACAGGCTTGTAAACTCATCAGAGTCTGTAAAAGAAACTTTTTTTTCTTCACTTGTTAGGAATATGTTTGTTATCAGCATATCCAGATGCAATGCACGCATTAAACAGCATTATTCTTTTAGCAACTACAAATTGCTTGAGGTGTTCTGATTTTTCAGGGCAAAAGCAAGAGTTTTATAGTCAGTCAAAGAGAGCCATATACAGAAAACATATCTGACTGCTTTTCTTTCTTACATTGGTATTAAAACGGGATAGGCCTTTTTCTGGTCTATACTCTCTTTTGTTTGCATGGATAGCTCAGAAGATGGCATCAGACAGCCATACTGCTATTTTTGCCCACCTCCAAATCTGGTAAATAAACTGAGATTTACAAATCATTTTATTAAAGTTATCAGATGGCAATTACAATCAGTCACTGGATTGCATACATAGATGTGAATGACTTTGCATTTTGTTAGCAATGCCTTAATAACTGGCATTTTTGTAGCCACACAGTAGAAATGTTTCAATTGTGGAAAATCAGTTTTACATTTTCCATTATTTTATGTTATGGTAGAACAAGGATGAGTGAAATGTTTTGGAGTACCCTAAAACTGCATGAAATAAAAAGCTTGAAACCTTTACTGTACCCCTTTGAAAGATTGCCTTGGTTCAATGCCTTTCTTTTCTTTCTACATGATTGTTTAGAGATTTAACTGTGGCAGAATGTTAATCTGCAATTTCAAATTCTAATCAGTAGCCAGAGAGCCCAGCCAGTGTTCCAGTGCCAGACCCAGCAAGCTAATTTTAAGGTTTTAACCTAATTTTTCATGTGTTTCCAGTGTTCAGCAAAACTCTCATTCATGCATATTCAGAGGTAATTACCTAAGATAATGGAGTTGGGGCAAAAATCCTAAATGATGATTTAAAAAATCTACCCACAAAAGATGGGATTTCCAGAAGTGTTTGGAATTGGCCTCCATTCCCACAGAAATTTCTTTTAGAAAATCTAAGCCACTGACTTCCTATTTGCTCTAATTTCACAGTGCTAATATTATTCAGTCATCTTCTGTTAGTCTCTTATGCAAGCTTACACTTAGCTTTTTTTATAACTAGGCAGTGCAGAAAAAGAGGTATCATGTAAGATGCTACAAACTCTTTTAAAAGCAAGTATTACAAGATCTAGCCTTTCAGGTAAACCTGGGAGAAAAAGATGCCCTTGTCCTCCTGGGGGGGAGTGAAAGAAGGTAAAGCTGTCTAAATTAGTTCTTTTAAACTTTCATAGTTTCATAGTTGCATTCAATATGCAATACAACTCTGGGAAGGGTGTGGTTACCAAAACCTTTCAACTTTTTGAGTGTCTCTAGCATATGGCATATCATCTTCCTTCTCCTGAAGATGCATTTTAAGAGGTTGTAGATAATCAGAAAATATGAAAATAATTTTACAAATCTGGGGCAGATAGAGCTTAGCTTTGGAATAAATCACATAGTCATAACATAACCAATCAGTGTATGGCAACATATATTCTCCTGACTTTTAGAGGGGTCTTTAAAGCAAAACACTTTTCCATCCTGATTTTAGGATCATTACTACTCTTTCTAAGTTTAAAATGGAGACAGTACATAGTTTAAGTAGAACAAATATAAAGACAGTGCTGTTATTTTTCCTTATAACCTTGAATAGTCTCTTTCCTATCACTATTCTAAAGAGAATTATAAGAAATAACCAAACACACTTAGAATAATTCTGAGTGGCTTTACTTCACCTGCCAGTTGTATAAAATTAGATTAAGTCCAGTCATTGTAGCCAGATACTTTTTCAAAATCAAGAAGCCATATCCATGTAAACATTGGAAGTAATTAGGCCGCCTCTTCTTTTCTTTCTTTTTTTCTTCCTGCTAATGTTAGTTGTTAGAGAAAAAAGTCAACTTGAGTTTCTGAGTGTCTGCCAAAAGCCTTTGGCATTCCCTGGAGGACTGAATTTTACATTCCTCAGCAAACAATGTCTGTCTCCAGAAAAGCAAGAGAAAAACAATATTCCTCATCTTCATCTTGTACCAATGATTAGACTTAATGCAGCTCTGCTTTTTGTTTTTTCAAGCCCAAAGAATATATTTGGTATTGATGTTAGTATGGGCCTTATAAAGCTTCATTTGTTGTCTTAAAGCAGCTGTTAAAGTGTAAATATCATTTAGTAAAAACTAAAAGCTGTTCCTCACTTAAAAGCATTGTTGTTATTGTAGGGGTTTAGGTTGTAGCCGTGTTGGTCTAAGGATATAGGCAGACAAGGTTCCTTGGGTGTGTTGTTATTGTGCGTGTGGAGTTACGTTAATGACAGTGAAAATGCAGTGCTAAAGCCAGCAGAAGTGATTTCAGAGCCCTTATGATCTATGAATCACTTAAAAAAAATTCTTTCAATTGTAATTTTTCCCCGTTTTATGACTTATTGGATTTAAAAAAGAGTACAATAGCCACATCAGTAGAGGACAGCTATGAATCCTTTCAAGATGAATACAGGAGAAAAGAAATGTTTGTTTTGTGACTTTTCATGTAAGTAATTGTGTGGTTGAGATTTTAAAAATGATAGGTGTTTTGTGTACCCAACTTCAGCCCTTTTATGCAGTTTCATTTTCAGAAAGCACTGAGCACTTAACCAGTAAAAAGCTGTTTCTTTTCAGATACATTAAGCTGTGGTTCCAAAAGTTAAGGCAGTCAAATCACTTGTTACTTTTGAAAACCTTGGTTGGTGTCTGTATGTACATATGCTCATGTATGTATATGCATATGTGGGCATCAACATGTATAACACAACACAAATTTAAAGTTCAGATTTTACCAATTGTTCAGTTCAAGGGCATTTTCTGACCTCCCCCTCAAGTTAATTAGCCATGTTATTCCTGTTATTTTGGGAGTAGCTGCTTTTTTCTTTAGATTGTAGATTTTGCACTGTTAACAGTAGATATCAATATCTTCCATATTTTGATAGTGTTGCAGTGATGCTGTAGCCAGAAACTGAGAGAGAGGCAAGGATTGTGTTTGGGATGTCTTTTATTGGACCAGCTGCATGGTTGAGAAAAGTTAGACAGGCTTTCAAATGCAAGGCATTCTTTATCCTTCCCATTCAAAAACTTGTCCAGCTTTATCCCAACCATGTGGTTAGGCCAGTAAAAGAGATCACCATAAAATAAAATCCTTGCTTCTCCCCAAAACAGTGTCATGTTACAGCTTTCCCATTCAAAAGTATTGCAGACTTTTTACAAAACTGTACTTTAAAAAATCCAAGCTAAAAATGAAAATCCTCACTTTTCTAGGATTTTCATCTTCAATTCAGTTTCCCCTTGTATTGACCACTGAAAAGTATTTTTCCTCAGTTACCATACTGTAGCCTGGGTCAACCTTGCCTAAGTGACAGAGGACAAAGGCTAGAAATTACTGTCCCCTAGCCAGACAGCTTTCTATTAGCTCTGTTTCTCAGCAGTCACATTCCATCCTTGCTGCTGGCTGAGTCTACCCCAATGATCTTAACATCAGTGGAAAATGAAAGCTGCATTTTCTTCCACTTCAGCTCTGAAGAGCTAATTGAGGGTCAAAGTGCATCTACCCCTGGCCTGTGTAGTCATCTCCCTCTCCTTCCCAGTCAGTACCTATCCCCCAGTTTAGATGCAAAACATAAGGCTCCTCCTTGTTTCCTTTTCTTAAATATGGGCACTATGTTTGCCCTTTTCCAGTCATCTGGGATCTTTCCTAATCGCCATGAGTTTTCAGAGTTTTCAAAGAATAGTCCCATGCAATCCCAAAACAGGATGACCAAGGCCATACCAGAGGATGGTTGAGGGCAAAATTTTTGGGGTGGTGGCAACAATGTGTGTTTCCACTTCATGCTCTGCCTTTTGCTCTTTGGATCATACTTGTGGACCCAGGCCTCATCCCTGCTGCATTAAAGGAATCCTTCGCCTTCGTGCTGTACATAGATTTCATAGACATTATGGCTGGAAGGGACCTTGGAAGATCATCAAGTCCAGCCCTCTGCCCCAGGGGCAGGAAGTCAGCAGGGGTCATAGTATCCCAGCAAGATAAACATCCAAATTTCTCTTGAAGGCGTTCAAAGTAGGTGCTTGAACCACCTCTGATGGCAGGCTATTCCAGACCTTGGGCACTCGGACAGTAAAGAAATTCTTCCTTATGTCCAGCCTGAAACGGTCTTGCAGGAGTTTATAACCATTCGACCTTGTCATCCCCTGGGGAGCTCTGGTGAACAAACGTTTCCCCAGATCCTGGTGAACACCCCTTATAAACTTATAGGTGGCCATCAGATCGCCCCTTATAAACTTATAGGTGGCCATCAGATCGCCCCTGAGCCTGTGCTTTTCCAGGCTTCTACATGTTGCAGAAGCTGGGTACAGACTTTCTCACACTGTCATTTATGTACATTTGTCAGTTGCTTTGGCCCCCAGTGGGCACACACTTCCCAGTATTTCAGGTGATCATGCAAAATGGCTTGGATTCTGTCAGCACTTCCACCTACTTCTGCTACTGGTTCAGGAATGCACACACACAGTAGCATTGACTTCAGCTGTGTTGTCCTCTGTTGTGGCTGTGTTGGGGCATCCTGTCCAGAATTTGGCCCTGATGGACACGCAGTCATTTTGGAACTTCTCTATCCACTTATAGAACTTCTGCTGAGCCATGCAGTTCTCATTGTATTCACCCGATGGTGAATATCAGTAGATGATACACCTTTGATCTACAGAAAATGAATGACAGGCCCCTGTTATTCTTTGGTGCACCCTCATAGCTGTGCAGCCACATTCTTTACGTGCTCACTTGTATTACATGTATTTAGTGCAAAACGATACATGTGCTCTCCAATACCTCCATCGGTGTTCCCCACTGCTGTGTAGTCTACCACTTTGGCACAGACATATAGCATTGGCAGCCATTTTGTTATTAGTTTCTGAAACACTCTCATATTTAAACTATTTTACAATTTTCATTTCTATCTTTGTCTAGGAATTGTCAAACACCTCCACCCAAAATCACTGCTAGTATAAGCTTGCAAAACTCAACTGGATATGGCCAATCTGTTTAAGTTTATATAACTCCTTTAAAGTCTCTTGACACCTTCCAGGAAAAGTTTTAAATATACAAATCCCATTGCCAGATTGCCTTTTCATTTTTTGCCCCTAAAGTCTTTTTAACTTTTATTTATTTCTATTGCATGCATTCTCTTAGATATTCAAAGCACAAGGTGTGAAACAACCTTGACAAATAAATATACAGAATTTGTAGAGAAAGGTAAATACACATACATGGCCAAATCTTGTGCTCTCTGCTATACTGTGTACCCTGTCTGGCATGCAGTTTGGGAACCAGCAAATGGCATATTCAACCTGACATTGTTTAGAGAAGGCTCTGGGTTATGGTCTCCTCTATCACTCAAAAGCCACTAAAAAATGGGGCACTATGATTGCACACTCTCCTCTCTGGAATCACTTCAGTCATGTCATCTGTTCTTATACTGTGTTCATTGCTGTAGTATCTGAGAACCTTTGAGTAGCCATAGGACTAACGTAAAACCAAAGGTAATAAGGGAAATCATAAGCTATATCTTCTATGGGCACCTTTTCCACAATTATGAGCCAGGTGGGGTATAGGTGTGGTATAAAGACTGCTAACATCAGCTGTACACACATTGGGAACTCCAAGATGCTCCTAGCTGCTTAGATCTACCAGAAGGGCTTGCTGAAATAGGGGAACAAAAACAACATAGGGCATATGTCTGAATCTTGAAAACAGTGACAGCAATAATTTAGCACATGCTATTTAGAAATAGTAGGCATATGCTATTTAGCTGACCCTTCTTTCCCTCCCTTCCTGTGAAAAGTTGGCTGGGTTCATACCTTCCTATGATAGAAATAATTATAGCATGTTTTCATCTCCAACTCTCTCTTTTCATACTGTTTTGTCTTCGTTTATGCCTAGTTTTTACCCAGCACCAGAGCAAGATATTATGTCTAACTATTGCAATGAACTTAAAATCCATTTTTAAATGTCTAGAATACAAGCTTTTTTTTGACCAAAATGTGATCTTGTGCCAGTCACACTGCGCTGAAATTTTTTTTCATATAATCAATATTCACATTTGTGTTTTGCAATTCAAAAGTGTAATAAGTAATGCATCAGTATGCTTTGTGTGTTCTGCAAACCATTACAGAAATGGATTACAGAATGAAACAATTATGAGGCACTTGCCCATTCTTTACAATTACCTGAGTAAAGGAAACTGAAGATCTATAGATTTACCTGGAGACATGGAGTCACTAATATTTCCATAGTTTTCCTACAGAAAAATCTATTAGAGATGTCAACTTGGACTTTAAAAATGATTGGGGTGATATTAAGCCTTATTTGTACTTTTTTCTAAATGTGATTAAAATTTCCACTGATGCCATTATTACAGGCTCCACAATCTACCATTTTGGAGACCATTATGGAAAGTCAATACAGTAGGGGATCAAACTATTCATACTAGGAAGGGAATTAAATACATGACTTTCATCCAGGCTGCAGTCCTGCCATAATGGACTCTAATCTTACCAAATTTTACAGCCTAAACCTAGTTGGGCCTGGTCAATAGTTGAATGAGTGAAAACTCTGTATGTAAGGCAGAAAGCAAGCATTCTTGGTGATGTATTGAATGGCTGTCTGTCTTCACAGCTGGTATTGATTTTATTCTGCTGTAGGGAGCAGTGTGTTATTCCAGGTCGTTCTTCAGGATACATTTTTAACCTTAGTTTCTCCACCCACACTTCTAATAAAGTTAACGTAATTTGTTCAGTCCTTCTCTGTGTCTATTGGATACATTGTTTGGCCAGGTCACCTGGTTCTTTTCTACTGTTTTTTTTCCTACTGCGTGCATTGCTGTTCTACACTGTTATATTGTTGCTGTGTTCATTGCATTATGACTGTACTTGGGTAGTCAGTGAGTTGATTGTCATAGTGACTATTTAGCAAAGTGCTTGTGATTTTTCTGTATAAAGTATACCAAATGAATGCAAGACGGTTTATAATTTGTGACTGAGGAAATCCCCCAGATGTGAAGAAAGCCCCCTCTCTCTACCTCTCATTTGGGTCATTCCTGGTGGACTCCTCTCTCTCTTGCTCGCTTTATTTTTGGTTCAGGCTGGTCAACCAGGTGACCTGGCCAGATAAGTTCCTGAGGGGAGAGGGGGATGGTGGTGGGCATTTTGAAACCAACAAGCAACATGCCTCTAGGCAGCTACCTGGATGATTTTCTGTAAGTAAAAACCTGGAAATTAGCCAGGATTTAGGCTTTATATCTAGGTTAAACGCATTTTAAAAGGATTATTATGTCCAAGACTGTATAAGACTCTGATTGATTATGTTTGCTCAAAGTGTATTCTCACTTCCTTATTCTCCCCCCCCCCAAATCAATAAAGGTATCAGGCTACAGCATGCCTTGCTGTGGAGGAGGGAGAGGCAGGCCTTTTTGCTCCCAGCTTGGCCAGCAGAGCTTGTTTGTTTCTTTGTTCCCTCAGTCCTACCAGATTATCCTGGTAAACTTCGGGCTGAAAGAGTCACTTAGAAATATTACCTATGGACAAAGGATCCCTAAAGTTCACAGGGTCTGTGTGTTCTGGGATGCATAGAGCCCTACCAGAGACCAGTGCCCAGGTGGTGGCAGCATTGCCCCAGGCTTGTGAGTGGGCTCCAGGAAGTGGGGCAGCCAGCTGTACGCGCCCTGTGGGAGACTCCCAAGTGAGGTTTTTGGTCCTGGCAGAATGAGGCATGTGGCCCTGTGTAATAGTGCCCCCTACTTTGTTGCCACAGTGACCACTTCTGCACATGCCTGGAACAAATTAAAACATTATTGTTTTTAACAAAACAGAGGACAGATTTCTCATTGACCACACCATTCTTGTGAACAGAAAAGAAAGAATGTAATAACTACTGTATTTATTCAAATACAAGGTCTGTCCCCATCCCAATCAGGATGGGGGAGGGAGGGGGGAAGCCCCTCTTCTTGTAACTGCATACAAGGAAACATTTTTAAATACATTGTCTATCATTAAGCAGCTCCCAAAAGCAGCATGTATTCAGTAAATGGAAACCAGACTTCTCCAAGTCCCTCCAGTTCCCCACTTCCATTACGTGCTTTATGATCTATTTAGTTTAGCTCCTGTCACTTCTCCATGTTCTGGTGCATGCTTTAGCACCCTTTCCATCAAAAGCCTCTCCCTAACCACATTTATATCATCCATGTATAATATGTGTTTTACCTCTCCCCCTTCCAGTATCTTTACTATGCTGATGACCTTGTCTTTTCTTATTCTTTCTGCTAATGGTACATAAATAGTAGAGGCAATGGGGTCACCCTTGTCTCACCCCTGTATGGATTTTGAAAGCCCTGCTTAGATGCCCATTAATTTGGACTTGACTCTCTGCTTCTCTACAATAATCAAATGCAACTTATAAATTTATCTGGGGGTCCCATTTTTCCTAGAACTTTGAATCCATAAGCAGGATCCACTCTGCCATATGCTTCTTCTAAATCTAGGTTTGCTATAACTGTGTTTGTTTTCCTGTCTTGGATGTGGAACAGTATATCTCTGATCATTCAGATTGCTTTGGAGATCATTCTACCTGGTACTGCGCATACTTGGTCTTCATGTATTATCTTCTGGAGGTTCTTCCTCATCCTCAAAGCCAGCGTCTTAGCCATTAACTTTGTAGTTCATATTAAGGAGCATAATTGGTTTCCAGCTTTTCAAGAGTTCCTTCTGCCCTTTCTTGAAGAATAAAATCAAAACAATCTTTGTAAAATCTTTCCCTGCTTCCCTTGTTTCCACTAGTTCCTTTAAAACTTCCACTATATCCCTCCCTACCCAAGCCTTAAAACGTCTCATAAAATTCCATAGGTAGTCCATCTACTCCTAGTGATTTCCCTCTTTTAAAGGTTTTTAAGCACTTCTCCACTTCCCTTAAGCTTATCTTTTCTTCCATCTTCTTTGCTTCCTCCTCCTCTACCTTCTCTTCAGTCTCTTCCAGCAAATCCTTCATCATCTTCCTGTCTATTTCCTCCTTCTGATATAGCTCTCCATAAAATCTCCTTGTAGCTTCCAATACTTCCTCCTGCTTTTCCATCCAGGTACTGCCTTCTTCCCACACCACTTTTAATTCTCCTTTCACCCTTCATTCTAGCCAAAAAGTATCAGGACCACTCTTCATTTTCTCCCACCCAGGGTGCTTGTGCTAAAAATGTTCTCTCACTCATCTTTAAACCAGCTTTCTATCTTTTGCCTTGTTTCTTCTAGTTTTTTTTCATACCTGTCTTCCTTCTGACACTTCCTCTAGCAGCTTCTTCATCTTTCTTGGCAGCTCTCTCAACTCTCATTCTTTCCCCTGCAGTTCTTCGGCCTTCCTTCCTGAAGAATTCTCCCATCCTCTTCTTCACCATCATCCACCATTCTCTCCTACTCTTAAAATAGTTTCTCAGTCTTCCCCACCCATACTCCACCCATACTGTCTAACGTATGCTTGACATATCTTTTCATCTTGTAACACAGTCACACATTTAACTTCTACACTCCCCTTCCCCTTACAAGGCTGTTACCAAGACTCAGTTCCATCTTCAGCATCTGGTGACCACTAAATGGTACACGTGGTTTCTTTCTTCCTCATCTTTATTTCTTTTGAAACAACCACAAAATCAATTCTTGATTGATTGTTCCTTTCCACTGGGGTCAGTCCCCTGCTCACATACCTCTGAGTGACTCTCTTTAATTATATTTGTTAACAATCTGGATGATCTGGCTAAAGTTCCATTTCCTCCTTCCCCTGCTCTGTCACCTGCTTCTATTATGCAATCGAAGCCCCCTGCTATTATCCATGGTCTCTCTTGGACCCTGGAAACTGCTAGCTTTCCAAGTAGAGCCTTCCTCAGCTCCTGCTCTGGTGGTGCATATATATGTTGAACACATCTAATTCTGCTCCCCCAACTGATGTTATCATTTGCTGCCGTCTGCCACTTCTGATGTCTTCCACCTGCTGTGTTTTTCACCTCCAGATTCTTGAATAGTATTGCCGCTCCAGCCGCTTTCTTCTCATTTGTCCCTGACCACGAAGATGGTCCCTATCTCCACCTCTTCTCCCTCTCCCCTGGTATACCACATTCTTGTAGGCAGATTATGTCTGCCTTTACTTGATTTAACATTGGTTTGACTTGTTCCCATCTTTTTTTCTTTTTAACACACTCCTGACACTAACTGAACCTATTTATCTATGCAATTCTACTTCAATTAAACTGAACGCACTGGTTCCTTTAAGAATTGTCTGTGCTGCTGCTTATCATGGTTGACTCTTCTTTCCCCCACCCCCCTTGCATGCCTGTTGCTCTTGCAAGCTGCCTGATAGCTTTGGCAGGTAGGAAGGCTTCCATTTTCCTGCCTCCCCACTGCTTCCCACCCCCTGCTCTCCACTCTGGGCTGGTGCCCAGGGGAGTTAATGACAGGAAGCTGCTCTCTGGCTCTGCCTCTGATTTGCCTCCCTCTTTATGGAGTTTCTTTCTCCTGACTTTCTGTCCCCATGCTTTCTTCCTGTTCCTCACCCATCTCTCTGGCTCTTTTCCTTGCTCCATCTCTACTTCTGTTGTCTGCTGGGCTTCTTCCTTCTTCCCCTCCCTGTACCTCCATGTCTTTTGATCGTTTGTTTTCAGTTCCTTCTTCCACTTACATTTCCTCTCCAGTTCTCTCTTGCGCAGTCTCTTTATTACAGAGATTACTTCCTCCCATCTCTGTTTCTTCCCCCTGAGAAGTCTCCTCTACCATTTCTATCTCAGTCTTTCCCCCTTTTTCCTCAATGTCCCTTTCTGATTCTTATGGTTCGGGGGGAGGGGGGGGGGATAAACTTGGTTGCAGAAGCTGTTGGGCACCTTTGGTACAAATGTCTCTCCCCCAACAAAGTGCATTTTATGAACTCCAGTCACTCTGTGACTCATCCCCTCACACGCTGTGAGGGGGAAGTGTGCAGCCAAGTGCCCTTCCTTCCCACATCTACCACACTGCTTCAGTTACCTGTGGTATATTATAAAACCACAATCTGGCCCTATCTGAACAACCAACAAGAGATGCTACACCCCACCTGGGCTCCACTCATTTGGTTTTAACACTGTTCAAGCTCCAAGATCCTGCCCAAATACCATATTGGTCCCTCACTTTTTCTAGCCACAGAACTTTTTGCACATACTTGTTCCAGGCACCTTTCTTTGTTTTCTGCCTTTAATATATCCATATACATTCAGACAATAATCACTCTTTCCCTTGACTGTTCTGCAGCTACAAACTTTAACCCTTTCAATTTCCCCCTTCTTCTGCATATTTCTTCCAACATTTATCCATACCCTTCTTTATTTCAGTAAGTCAGCTGCCATGTCTTTCAGGTGGAGAAAGCAATCATGCTGGTGAGGTGTTCCATCTGCACCCCGAATATCTCAAACCAGTACTTTCTCCACAAAATCCTATCTGTTTATCATTGATCCCTTCTGTGCCCTGTCACCAGTTAATGTTGCCCTTATCCGTAGTCTCCACTCCGGACTGGCATCCCACAGTGTCTCTGCTGCATCTTCCCACCATGACACTCCTGGTGGGCTGACCTTTTGTCACGCTCCCTATGATGGTTCTGCAGCTTTCCCACTTTCCTCTGCTCTTGTCATCCCTCTGGCTTTTCTCTGCCACCTTCTTTGCCACTACTACTGTTGCTATCTCTGCTGTTGCTCCTGCTTTCACATTTGCTGCTTTCTTCTCTCTCTGCTTTTCCACCTTTTATCCACTCTCCCTCTATCTCCAGACTTTAGTTTCTGCTCTTCATTTCTCTTTCCACCTCCTGGTTATTAGCCACCACTGCTATTGTTCTGGGCTTCACGTTTCCCTCCTCCACTTCTGCCATCCTGACACTCTGTCAATCTTTCTTTCCCCTCAAGGCATTGATGAGGCTCTCTGCTGATCACTTGATCTTGGCCAAAAGGCCAAGATGCTGATGGGAATCTACCACAAGACTAGGTTAGTGCAGCACATCTGAATAAAATATATGGTAGTGACCAGTGCATGCCGTGCCCCTCAGCACTAACTCTTCTTCAAGTCACGATAAGCCACTGCACTGCATAAATTTTACACATCATCTTTGCTCCCATAGCTAAGCAGTGCCTTTCTTTCCCATTTGTATGAGTCCTGTGTCTTCTCCAGCCTCAAACATCTGACTGCATCATTGAACAGGGCCCCAAACAGTTCATCCAAAATCCCTCTGGCATCCTGGAGCAATTAGCCAGTTGGTAACAGGCCACCTGCCTAAGGGGCTGCCATTGGCTCAGTCAATCAGTAAATGAGGGCAAGTTGAATGGCTCACCCAGATACAAAAGGAGACAAAGAGGAAATGAGGAGGTGAATCTAGAAGGGAGAATGTTTGTGTGGAGCAGGAGGACTCCTCAAAGGAAGACCCAAGGGTAGGAACTAACCCATGTTAGGAGTGTTTATTTTGGGGAATGTTTGGTATTCACAACTGAGTCCCATGGTGCAGACTAACTTGAAGCTTGTATTGCTGGGAACATGCTAGAGGTATGCTCATTTGGATTTTTTTTTTTGCTTTTGTCTGAGCCCTGGGAAGCAGAAGAACCCAGGGCATTACAGCTTGTGTTTCTGAGCCCAGAGACAGACTGTTGCTGGGACCAGATTAAAGGACAAAGACTGACTTGAGCCAAGTTAGCTGGCAACCCACTACATACACCTTCTCTCAGCCTTTTTATATAAGATTAGTATGGCCCCACTATCAAAAAGGTGAAGCCAAACCTGGTTGCCCTGTGCCTCGTGCATATGCATTTTTGGAGGATCCCAAGACTTGTGACAAGAGCACCTAGTTCTAGTCTTGAGTGGGGGTGGCTAATTAGCATGTGGATGCTAGAGGGGGGCGGTATCTGGAGTACACTCACATACTAATTAGTGCTGAGCTGTGGGGTCATGATGGTTTGAAACTTTGTTGACTCTAATGGGTTTCAGTCCAATGAACTATATGGCAAATCTTGAGCCTTTTGGCTTTGGACTAATATCATATATAGTTTGTACTAATACATAAGTAGGTGCCAAAGTACTGCTTAAGCATGTGCCAAAACTTGCAGCAGTTTCAAAACAGGTAAAATTAATCCATATTGGATGAACTAAATCTATCAATACCCATAATAGTTTATCTATATAGTAATTTATGTTTATTTTAAGGTCAGTGTCTTCAAATTTGCACCTTATTTCCATGTGTTCAGAGCAGGGTCTGATAGTAAAGGGGGAGGGAGAGACTGCAGGGGGGAGGGCAGGGGCTACCTGACAGCTCAACTTCTTTTCCTTCACGTAGCAGTGGGAAGGGGCCAAATTCAAGGCAAACCTCCAATAATTAGATTTTATACCTGGAAAAATTATAACTAATTTATAAATTTTCAACATATACAATCTAATTATTAGGAGGCTGTCTTATTCAGGGTCATCTTAGATTCTAGTAAATATGGTATTGATATGCTGCAAGTGCTTTGCTAGGTCTTTTTAGTCTAAGGGAAATGGGTACCCTACTCTTTTTTTAATGCCCTTTTTTAAATCTTTCTTTTGTGCCTTTTTAATAACAAGCAGCTTAGCTACATTCATTTTCTGTTTTCAGGCCATGGCAACTACTTTATATATATATTTTGCAGTGTGAGAAGGTATAGAGGACTAAATAGTCAGTGGTTGCTCAATTTAAATAACTTATCTATTTTTCATAGATTTCATAGATTTCATAGACATCAGGGCTGGAAGGGACCTTGGAAGATTATCGAGTCCAGCCCCCCGCCCAAAAGGCAGGAAGTCAGCTGGGGTCATAGGATCCCAGCAAGATAAGCATCCAGTTTCATCTTGAAGGTGTTCAATGAAGGCGCTTGAACCACCTCCGGTGGCAGGCTGTTCCAGACCTTGGAAGCTCGGACAGTAAAGAAGTTCTTCCTTATGTCCAGCCTGAAACGATCTTGAAGTAGTTTGTGACCATTCGACCTCGTCATCCCTTTGGGCGCTCTGGTGAACAAACGTTCCCCCAGATGCTGGTGGTCACCCCTGATAAACTTGTAGGTGGCCATCAGATCACCCCTGAGCCTGCGCTTTTTCAGGCTAAAGAGCCCCAGGGCTCTCAGCCTGTCATCGTAGGGTCTGCTTCCCTGACCTCTGATCATGCGCGTGGCTCTTCTCTGGACTCTCTCAAGCTTCTCCACATCCTTTTTGAATTGTGGAGCCCAAAACTGGACACAGTACTCCAGCTGCGGCCTCACTAAGGCCGAGTACAGGGGGAGAATGACGTCCCAGGATTTGCTTGAGAAGCATCTATGGATGCAAGCCAGCGTTTTGGTCGCTTTACTAGCCGCCGCATCGCATTGCAGGCTCATGTTCATCTGGTGGTCAAGGATGACCCCCAAGTCTCTTTCTTCCATAGTGCTAGCCAACATAGCTGGGCTATGATGCTCGCCAGCTCCTTGAGTACCCTGGGGTGAAGATTGTCAGGGCCGGCTGACTTGAAGGTATCCAGCTTCTCAAGATGTTCCTTCA
>NW_005842047.1:1036588-1092607 GCF_000455745.1 Alligator sinensis
GGTCATGAAAGCCAAAGCCTTCCTGACGACACCAGCGCTGCAGTCTTTGGTTGACCACATAGATCCTCCTGTCCCTTCTCAGCCCATAGCCTGAGACTGGGAGGATCGACGAGAACACTACCTGTGCCCCCAGACCCTTAAGCCCCGCTCCCAAATCCCTGTAGCGCCTCATGACCTGGCTGGGAGTGCTCCGAGCAGCGTCATTGGTGCCCACATGAATAAGGAGCATGGGATAGTGGTCTGTGGGTTTAAGGAGCTTTGGGATCCTCTCCGTAATGTCCCGGATGCGGGCCCCCGGGAAGCAGCAGACTTGCCGGGCTAAGGGGTCGGGGTGGCAGATTGGCCCCTCAGTCCCCCTCAGGAGGGAGTCTCCCACAACAAACACCTTACGTTTTGTCTTGGGGAGAGCAGGGGCGGTAGCTGCAGTTGGGACCATGTTGCCTGTGGGGGCCGGCAACTCAGCAGGCTCTGCTGGGGCAGCAAGAGGTGCGTACCTGTTGCTTAGTTCTGGTTGGGTAGGGGCCTTGGTGTGGCGGGCCTTAGGGCCCTTGACCACCGTGGTCCATGCACCTGGCTGGACACAGCAGGAGGTCCCAAAGTCCTCCTTTGGTGTGGAGGGGGACTGTGGTCTACCCTCTGCCTCCCCGGGGGAGAAGGGCCTGGCAGTAGGAGTCTATCTCCTGCTCGCAGTCCCTGATGGCACGCAGTCTCTGGACTATGGCCTGGAGCTCCTCCAGCTGGCGTGCCAGAGACCCCAAAAGGGGATCTAGATAAACAGATCATCTTCCTTTTTCTCAGGAGTACTTACAGCAGTGGTGTCCAACTCCCCTGGCCTCCCGCCCAGGCCAGATCCAGATCCATGAGGTTCCTCATAAGCCTGATCCTGATCATAAGGAGCCTTGCAAGCTGTATCCAGGCCCATCTCTGGTGGTAGGGGGCATGTCTACACAAAACATTTACTGCAGGGTCTAATTAGCTCCACAGTAAATGTCTTGGCATCTACAGATATGGCCTTATTAGGCTGCAGGAAACTAATAAACCCTTCAGCAGGTTAGTACTTGAATACAAGTACTATCCTGCTGCAGAGTTTGGCTCAGGAATCTGTGGTTGTTAATATTGCTGCTGGTCACCCTGGCAATGCCAGCTAGCCCTGCACTGAAGCACCCTTGTGTCCTGGCCAGCCCTTCTGCAGCATGTTGAGCTGGGACAGAGCAGCCCTGGATTGGCAGGCTGACCCCTGGGAGACTGCTCCAACCCAGCTCAATGTGCTGCAGTTGTGGGTGCACATGTAAAGGCAGCATCCAGAAGCAATCAACTCTGGCACAATATGTACAAGAGTTTATTGTTGTGCACTAATATGTACATGTAGATATTGCCAGAGTGACCAGCAGCAGCATTAACAACCACAGGTTCCTGGGCCACAGGCATTAATGCACCCACTGCTTGAAAGAATTCACAGAACTAATTGGTTTTATTGGAATTTCCACCACATATATAAAATCCTGCCTCTGCCCTCTATCTCCACTCTGATCTCACAACCTACCAATGACACCCCATTTAAAATATTTGAAAATAGGACTGAAGCAGTGGAAGAAGCTGCCTTCATTAAAGGAGTCGCTTTCATTTCTATTTGCATCTAAACTGGAGTTCCATATAGAACTCCAGATGAGTGTGCACATGCATTTTGCAGTGCCTCAAAGCTGTCTGAGGCACTGCCAACTACATGTGGCATATGTGCATCCATTTGCCATGCTGCTCATTTTCAGTGCAGCACTAAAATTTGACCCAATGTCAAAAAAGCCACTACTAAAAAAAACCAACATGACACGTATAGTAGCAGTGTGCACTGCCAGAAACAGAGCCTGGCTGGCAACCAGAGCATGGCTTCAAGCAGCTGGATCAGCAACGCTGCTGACCCAGGAGACCCCCTCACCCCAAGCCCCAGGTAAGGCTGCTGTGGCTAACACAGGTGCTTGCTCCAGCCTCCCCTAGCCCACCCAGGTCAATTTGCCCTGCACTGGAGTGTGTGTGTAGAGGAGTGCCCAGGGACATAAAACAGAGACACAAATATGCTATTTGTGCTGCGGGAAATGTGCACATTCATCTATTTGTTCTGCCATCTAAAGTCAGAGACTTTTTTTTTTTTATTTACAACAAAAAAATAATAATGTGCTTGAGTGACATCATAACCTGATCAGCAATACATGTGACTTGAGTGAATTTCCTGGAATTCAATTATAGTACTATTTAGTGCTTGGTAAGTAAACTACTCTTATGTTGTGAAAGACCATCTTTTTTGCATTGGAAGTGGGATGTTTGTTCCTTTTGAGTTCCTGCCTTGCTGCTGAAGCTAATGTGAATGCTGCCACCTAGACAGAAACATCTGCTGAAAATCCAGATACTTAATATGAAGTTCAAACTGGATCAACATACTCTTTAATTTTTTTTTTTAAAAATCCAGAGAACAGTTGTCAGTGGGTCTCTTCCTCCTGTCATTCCCAGAATGGTATGGGGAAAGGAAAAACCCTGGGTGGTATAGGAAGCAAGGAGGGAAAATTAAAATTGGAAAGCTACACTGCATAACATGCCATTGCATAAACTAAAAGCTGATTCCTCATTTTAGATGGTTTATGTTTGCTTTAAACATACTCACTGACACCATTTACATCAGGCTGGACTCTGGTCTTATACTTTTGTAAAATAGGGGGAGGTCCACTGAATTCATTGACATTTTGCTGCTGGAAACTCTGCATGAGATCCTACCCAGGCTCAGGCTTGCAAATTTTATGTAAGCCTTTGTTGTCATTCTACAGCTGAATTTTAGAACTGCATATTTGCAAGCATAAAAACATGCATATAGTTTACTAAAGACATCTTCCACTTCTAGTATATTTACACATTAATTTCAATTACATTTACAAAGCGTCTAGTGTGTACTTTCTATGTTTACTACACTGCCCAGATGCACATTTTCATGTAAAACGTATGGCTTCTGCAGTCCCTAAATCATAGCAAAGGGATCTATTGGCCAGTTGTTGTTAATATATTGATTCTCTTGGTTGTTTATCTAAAGGCCTTTCTGCAACTTATCACATGTAGCAAGGGCATGATTTGATTATGGTTTAGTGTTTTAGGGGTGGTGGAGCTGGAAGTTACAGATGAGATCTTTGTATCATTGAGATCCAAAGTTTCAAAAGTACTCAAACGACTTAACCTCCTTACTTCCATTTTCAAATTTAAAATACCCTGAATAGAATTCAAGTCCCTGAACACATAGGGTGAGTCCACATGGCCTAACTCACTAGCTCTTTCAGGGTTAACTCAGGTTCCAAAAACAGTTTAGCCATGGTGAGAAGCACAATTTTATTAACCCAGGCAATATGCTATTCCAGAGGTTTGCAACCTATGGAAGAGTCTGGATCCAACTGGCCCAGTCAGGGGGCTAAAAATAGTCCGGTCAGGGAGTGTGAGGGAAGCAGAGTTGGGAATAGCACTGTCCCAGGATGGGTAAGCAGTTGGGCTTTTCCAGCCCTGGGACTGCACTATGAATGTGGATAGGTATTTGCGAGATTGGGTTAACCAGATCTAAGAAAGGGTTAACCTGATCTCAATCTAAGCTAGTGCATCTACTCAGGTAAATGAACTTACCCAAAAACTGTCATGTTTGATCTGATTTAATCCCTCTGCATGCCTGTACAGTTGGGCATCTGGTCAATCTAACCCTGGTTAGATTGATCTATCTGTACCCTTGGTGGCAATGACAAGCAGAAACTGTGGTTGGGGGATGGTGGCACTTGAGAGAGCAAGAGAATAGGGAGTGCTAGGGAAGCAGCAGAGGATTAGTAGCCCATGGTGGCAGCCAGGTCACAAGCTGCAGTGCACTGTTCAAAAAGGTTGCTGCCCCTGCACTATGCTATTGCAGCCCATACAGCCTGTAGTACCCAAGTCAGATTGGGTATCTCCCCATGACAAGGTGCAGCACTGCTTAGACAAAACCTTTTAAATGCTCCTAAAACTGTTACTCCATAGATGCTTCTTCCTACCTGTGCCCATGCACCTAGCTTTACTAAGTCTGTAGCTAATACAGGGAGAAGGATCTGTGCTTAAATAGAAACAGAGGCTAGGAATTCCTAAAGTGACTGTTCAACGTTCAACTATAGACAGTCAAGGAGTTTGACCTTTTTTTTTTTGTTTTTGTTTTTTGTGTTTTGCCTTGTTTTAAGACTGTACTTAACATCTGCCCTCTATAAATCATCTTCCTTTCCAGGTTTCTAAAGCTGGGCACCCAAGACCTCCACTCAAACATCAGGAATGAGAACAGTATTTTTCTCAGTGTTTTTTCTTTGGACAGATTTTCAAATAATTGTCTACCTTTCCTACTTCAGTACCCATCACTTTTTAGCACTTATACAGTAGTTAAAATAGGGTCTTGATTTGGTGATATTCAGTAATGTACCTCCTGCTTAAGCCAATTTGTAAATTACCTCATGTTAGACAGTTAGAAGCCTGAAATTGCAAGTGTCCCAGTAAATCATGGTTCTTTTTGTTAATAGTAATGTTTTCTTTCATACCTTTTTTTTTTCTTCTATATGAAATGGGAGCGTTTGCTCTCTTTGGTCCTTCCCCCTTTCAGTGCCACCTTCTGTAAGCAAACTTGGTATAAAAATTAAGATGAAAGAAAAATTCAAAAGTCGGGATCAATCACTTTGTAATTAATCTGGCCCAAAATGCAATATGTGGCCTTTCCTAGCATTTTCGTGCTCCTCTATTAAAATGGAAGTTCTGTGAGCCTTTCTGGAAGCCGCTACAACTTCTTGTAGTGCTTAATGGATAGATTGGGAAAGTTCAGTTTAGTTCCTTAGCAACCCTTTACCCTCAGCTAAATCACTTAATTCATCCTAGGTCCTAGCTCCCCATCTGTAAAATGAGGATGCTGATAATTAATCTCACAGAAGCACTGTGATAAAGCCATCAGTGATGTTAAAGTCCTTATCACTGTAGTACTTGATAGGTACTTGGGTTTCACTCCTGGTCTTTACACTTCTGCACACCCTAGCTGAAACTACTTGGAATTGTTCTACAATCGATTTCAGGAAAAAAACGAGTGGCTATGGGTTGATATGATGATAATGGAGTTTTCTCACCATAATTAGAAACGCTGTACATTGTAGGAGTCACTCAGCTGGATGAGAAACTTTAAGATTGCAATACCCCTCTGGTATTGTGATGCCTTACTGGGACACTAGGGGTCTCTCCTACAGTGATACTAAATTTAGTCTCCAGCTTTCCCACCCCCACAGAATCAAGGCATCTATAGTGCCTTCAGACAACAGAGTGAGAAGTAATGTGTGTAATGCATTCATCAGGATAACTTTGATTTCTCATTAAAAGATGAGAAGACATATTATGATGCTGAAAACTTGATCTTTACATTTGTGGGTGCCAGGCTGATCAGCTTAGCCATAGATACTGGTTGATTTATATTTATTTTTTTTCCCCTTCTTTTTTCTTTTTCTCTTTTGGTCTATATTAAGCTGTGCTTATAGAGTAAAGCTTGTGTATTAAAATCTTCACTTAAAGCAGGTGTTGTAGACATCCCATTAGTAACCTTTGACTTACCTTCCCCTTCAAATTTTTTCATCCCAAAGGACTAAGATTTCAAAGCTGCTTTTTTTTTCCCCCTCCCTCCCCCTTCCAAGTTTACATATTGTAAACATTTTTCTTCACTGCCCTTGTGGAATGGAGCCAAAACTCTGCACAATGGGGAACTAGATGTTAATGAGCAGAGATTGTGGGAAAATGTGTACCGAGCTGCCCTGCCTGACCTGCATGATAATGCTACATTTAGCACATTCTTTTCCATTGGTGTGGCAGACCTTGAAATGGTAGCAAACAACGCATATTGTGAAGTTTTTCTTTTAAAGAAAGCTGCCTTCCTAGGAGAGTGGAAATAAATTATTTATTGTACAGTTGGCAAACAGTTGGTCCTGAAAATATTTATGCACAAACCACCATGTGAAGTTATACATCCTTTTTTCATCTTGCCACTGAAATTACATTGTATAAAGATTTTAAACGCCTACAGAACGCAAGTACTACCTATGGATACGTGGACTTGGAATCAAGTAAATAAATATCCATTCATGGTGTGATGTGGGGGAGGAAAGGCCCTGTTTAGGGGCTTGTAAAACTGGAGGAGTGGGGGCAGCAAGGAGATATCCAGGCACACTGGCACCCTGTAAATAGAATTCTGCTCTGAACAATCTCACACCTCTTTCATACATGTTTTCAAGGTTGAGGCTTTATTTGTACAAATGTTCCTGAAAAATGAATTGTGGTCCTACGTGCCAAGATTCATTTAATCGCAAAACAGAATTCATTTCACGAGCATATGAAAATCATTAGGGGCAAAGCATTCAAGGAGCATAAACAATACCATGTGACTGAGACACCCAATTGCACAGCTTGAACCTATCAAACAGTGAACACATTAAATACGAAAGAGAATGCCTGCACTCAGCAGTTGGTGTGCAATGAATAGGGAGAAATTTGTTTGCACAAAACTTCTGACTAACAGAAAGGAATACTGAAGGATTTCATAACAAAGTCTGACTTGTAGATTGTTTCTGAGCAGAAAAAGGATTTAATAAACTGTTCCTTGCACACTTTCCCCCTAAATTTATTTCTATTAAAAAAGAGGTGTGGGGGCATATTTATAAAGAAGGTAGCATTCCCAGTTTGTTTTAAGAAAATGGTACCTTATGTATAATATATCATCTCTGCCATGTGGAAAAATGTATACAGCCTTGAACTATACAAGTGAGATTCCAGATCTCATGTTGGGAAGACACCTCCTTTCTCATCAGATACCTGAAGAACTTTCGTAGTGGGGTGGGGTGGGGGGAAAGTCCAATCCTGTATTCTCTAATACAGAAAGAAACCACCATTTTCCCATCTTGTGGAAATGAACCCTGAGCAGTATCCTACAAACTTGTAGCAAGTTCCTTAAAGGAACCTGTGTTAGTGACGAAAGAAATGCAAAAGCCTCAATTAAAAAAGAACATTACTCCAAAACAACTGCTCACTCGCTTTCCCAGATCCGTCAAATGCCTTATGCTTTTTTTTTCCCTGGAGATAGCTTCAAATCTAATTGTAAATATGCAGAAAATGACCCCTGTGTTTTGGAGATGAATATATTAAGCTATATGTTTAGTGCAAAATGGAAAATAATACAACTTTTCTGGCTATAAGGATGGTCAAGCATTGCTGGAACAGGCTACCCAGGGAGGCTATGGCATCTCCATCCCTGGATGTTTCTAAAAGTAGGTTAAACAAACACATGACTGGGATAGTTCAGGCAAGGATGTGCGTGCCTTGAGCAAGTGGTTGAACTTGATGAACCTCCTGAGGTCTCTTCCAACCTACTGTACTGTGGTTCTGTGATTCTAATGATTACACTGTACTTCTCAGATCTCTGGAAAAAAGGCACAAAGTATGTACAAGTGGATCAGCTGAAAGCATTCTTTTTGACAAACATCTGATCAGTTTCTTCAGTGGTGCTCCACAAATGATTTCAATGAGTCAATAGTCTGTGGCTAATCATTGTTGCTTCAGTACACTCCACAATAACTACAAAGACATTACTGATGCATACAAAGCCTTTGCAAAATAAAGGGGCTTTTAAGTGTATGGGCTTGCACCATCCTGAGGTCAGCAACGCACTGTAGCAACACACATAGCATGCAAAAAGTGAGCATGGTATAGAAAGTAGCCATGGATAAAACAGAGCTGTATGCAGTTCTTGCAAATGAACTGTTAATGCTAGGAGAGTGTACTTGAAGCCATTGCCTACCTTGGGTGAATGGCTTTATGCTGAGACCAAGCTTGTGCTTGGGGGAGGGGGGCTGTGAGGAGTCGCACTGTATGCATTTTAAATGGGGTAATGATATAGTCATGATGGCTCAGGAAAAATGTAAGTGGCAAGGATTATATTGGGTGATATCATCATTGGTGATCCTTCACAGTCAAGGAAAAGCACTTCCACAGGTCAAGTAAAGGGTTGTAGACAAGTCCATCTGGTTCTAGAATTGGACTTCTTAGCCACAGGCTCTCTGGTAAATGGTGGTTAAAGGGAGGGTCAGACCACAGATTTCTCACTCTTGTATCCTTCCTTCTGTTTTTGTCATTTTTCTGCCTTCAAGGCAACACCATGTAGCCTTGCCACTGGCTAGTTTTCCCAATTTGTGGTGCCAATGCTGCACTTAATGTTTGCTTTTAAGGGTGTCCTTAAAGTGTTTTCTCTGGCCCCCATATGTCCTTTGTCCTTGGCTGAGTTGGGAGTATAGCAGTTGTTTTGGTATACATGCGCACACAATGCTCTGTCCACCACAGCTGATGTTGAATTATCAACACTTCCATAAGAGTGATGTTAGCATCAGTGAGGACACTGGCATTAGTGTGATGATCCTCCCACTTTATGCCAAGGTTCTTCTGGAGATAGCACTGGTGATGGTGTTCCAGATATTTCAGATAGGTCACCAAAACTTCACAGCTCTAGAGAAGAGCTGGGATTACCCCAGCCTTATACAGTAGGAGCTTTGTTCAAGTCTTCATGCTGTGTTCATTGAACACATGATTCAGTTTTCCAAAGGCAGAGCTTGCACATTGGATCCTATACTGGATCTCCTCATCAATGTTGACCTTCTTTGAGAGATGGTTAGTGAGGTATCCAAAGCGTTCAACATTCTCCAGCTGCTGTCTATCAATAAGGGTCTTTGCTGGGGGTATTGATTGACCCAGAGCAGGCATGGTCTTTCCAATGTTAAGGGTCAGTCCCACACACTAGTTAAGGCCCATTTGTAGGTCCTCCTCAGGATGTGCAACAACAGCACAATCATCAGTGTACTGAAGTTCTACAATCCAAGGCCAAAGTAAATGTTGGTTTTGGCTTAGAGGTGGGAGAGGTTGAGAAGGTTTCCATCCATCCTGTGCTCAATGCCATGTGGTAGATGATCATGGATGAGCATCTTGATGACCATAAAAAAGAAAGAAAACAAAATTGGTGTGATCACGTAGCTCTGCTTGACAGCAATTCGAATGCCAAAGGGCTCCATAGCAGAGCCACTGCATAGGCTGGAGGTAGTCATCTGGTCATGAAGGAGTCTTAGGACAGTGATAAATTTCCCTGGCCAGCCAAACTCTGATAAGATCTTCCATAGAGCCTCATGGTTAACAAAGTATAAGACTTTGGTCAAATCAATAAAGGCCATATACAGTTCCTGGTACTGTTCTTTGCATTTTTCTTAGATCTGCTAAGCTGCAAAAACCATGGCTTTTGGTGGTCTGAAGTCACACTGAGACTTGGGAAGGATTTCCTCAGCAAAAGCAAGCAGTCGGTTCGTCAGAATTTGAACGAGGAACTTGCCAGCAATGGAGAGGAGGATGATACTTCAGCAGTTTCCACAGTCAGACTTATCTCCCTTTTTTAAAATGGTGACACTATTGGCATTCCTTAGGTCAGTGGGAATTTCCTCAATGTTCCAGATTTTGAGAAATAGTGTGTTGAGCTTGTTGGTCATATTTCCCCATCAACTTTGAAGACCTCTGCCAGTATGCCACCAGGGCTAGATGCTTTATTGTTCTTCATCTGTCTTACCACCTGGTAGACTTCTTCAGAGGTTAGTGGACTGGCAAGTGCTTCCCTTACTGGATGCTGTGGGATGGATTTGATGGTTTCATCAGTCACTATCGATTCTTGATTCAGAAGTTTTTGATAGTGCTCCTTCGAGTGGTTTTAGATGGTCTTTTTCAGAGCTTGCCAATCTCTCTCAACAAAAGTACCCTAAGGCTGGGGAGTTTCTTACTGAGATGTGTTTAGAGGGCTTTATTGTGAGTGATGTCCAGTAAAGCTATCACCCACAAACATACTTGCCTTTTGATAGCTAGTATAAGTCATCTATTGTCAAGCTGGCTACCTGTAGACCCCATTGTTCTATGTCTGGTGTCCCTCCACTGTCCAGCATAGGGAGTGCTCTGCACCATAGCACACCATAGTTATTAATTGCTTCTGGATGTCAGTTTAGCCCATGTCCTCTTACAGCAAGGGTCAGTTCCTCATCCTTATATATAAGTCAGTGGTATTCCTACTCCTTGCCGAGCATTGGTTTGAGTTGTCTGTACACTTCTCTACAGAGTTTTCCTCCTCCCTAGTGTAGTCTTCTGCTCTGCTTTTTCTCCTTGTTTGCATTTGGATGGTTGCAGCATCTTGGTGGTGGGTGGGCAAAAGAGCAGAAGTACAAGCAAGTCTGGATTTTAAAAAGAGCAAGGAATGGAATACAGGGTCAGTACCATAAGTACAGGAAAAGGATCTCTCTGGATCTGCCCCGACTGCATACTGTAGTTATTGCATACCTTCCCCTCATAGAAGTATGCATTTAAGTTTGCATTTTTACTTATTAATCTGTCTTCATAAATGTGTTTTCTCTTTCCTGCCCTGCTAGCTGAATTCCTAACCATAATAGGTAAATACTACCATATATAAGTTTCCATGCAGCTTAACTAATGGACCTTAGTTTTGACCTGAACCACCTACTGCTATTCTAAGCCCGCCCAGCTTTCCCTTGAAGATTAAATCAATCCTGCCAGAAGGCGTAAGGATCTGGGGTCAATCCTGCAAAATGCTCCTATGGTTTACCAAATCAGGCCATTTGTGATGGGGACAGTATTTTTCTTCATTTTTTCCCACAAACCTTTATTTACTATAAACAGTGCAAGGATGCCTTTGAGTGTCTTCTCCTCATGAACTGTCTTTAGGTGAGGAACAGACATTGCATTTATTCCTGGATGAGTTGTGCCGGTGTTTGTCCCAGACCAATAATATCCTAGGATTGGCATGTACACACATCCTCTTCTAGTTAAGGTATAGTGAGGGGCTGAATGCAGTGCCAGTTTTCTGCCAGTGATTTAAATGATGTCATCCCAGACTAGCTGTTCAGATGTACTTTGCAGTATCCTGGGATAATTGTTAGTACTTCTTATTAGGGCTGTGTGAAATGGAAGCATTCCATTTCAACCAGCATTTCGACATTACAACAGAACACTGTTTCGTTTTGACTTGTTTTGAGTCGAAACGTGATGCTGTTTTGACCCTGTTTCAATGTTTCGCCCATAGGATATAATGGGGAAGATTGAAACAGCCTATAACTGTCATTTCTGGCCAGATTTGGATAAAACTTGCAGAAATGGTAGCCCCTTCTGAGGGCACAATGCGTGTCAGGTTTCAAGAAGATAGGTGCAGGGGGTTCAGAGAAACTGCATGCCAATTTTCTTAAAGCAAAACATGTTAAGACACAGTGGAGTCAAAACTGCAGGCATGCTAGCCCCTGCTGAAGCCACGAAGCCTGCCAAGTTTAAAGGAGATAGGTGCAGGGGTTTGGGGAAACTGCACCTCAAGCTGCAGACACGCAAAACTTGTGACATGGGTGATGCTGTGTGTGTTAAGGCGCAGCAGGGTGAAAGCTGCAGGGATGGTGCCCCTGCTGAGGCCATGAAGCCTGCCAGCTGTCAATGAGATAGGTTCTGGGTTTTGGGGCCCTGCACCTCTGACCATAGGGAGCCAAAACCCATGTCTGTCTTGGGGCGGGGTGGGGTGGGGGAGGACCACTGAAGGCCTGGCTGCTAGGCCCTGCTGTGGCCACAAAGCCTGCCAGCTGTCAAGAAGATCAGTGCAGGAGGGTTCTGGGGCCCTGCACCCCTAGCTGCTCCCGTGCTGAGAGGGGACTTGGTAGCAGCTTACCGCTACATCAGAAGCATACATCTAGGGCTCGGTAAATAACTGTTCACCACGGCACCCTTGGGGAAAACTAGGAGTAATGATCACAAAGTCCTGGAAGATTATTTCGGGCTCATTTCAAGCTCAACATTAGGAAACAATACTTCACAATGAGGGTGTCCAGACTGTGACCATTACTCCAAGTTTTCCCCAAGTGTGCCCTGGTGAACTGAGCCCTAGATGTACATGTCTGATGTAGCACTAAGCTGCTAACAAGTCCCCTCTCAGCTTTCTCTTTTTCAGGCTGAAGAGTCCCAGGTCCCTCAGCCTTTCCTTGTATGGCTTGCCATGCAAGTCTCTGATCATATGGTTAGCCCTTCTCTGGACTCTCTCAAGCTTTACCACGTCCTAGTTAAGGTGTGGAGCCCAGAACTGGATGCAGTACTCCAGCTGCGGTCTAACCAATGCTGAGAAGAGCCCAGTAGAGCAGGAGAATCACTTCTTTGCAATGGTTTTGCTGGAGATGCATCAATTGATGCATGCCAGCATATTGTTGGCCCTGCTGGCTACAGCATGGCCCTGCCGGCTTATGTTCATTCTGTGGTCAATTAGTACCCCCAGGTCTGTGGTGGCAGGGAATGGGGGATCTTCAGTCCTGCTGCCTGATGAGAGGCAGCAGTTGTACAAGCACCCATGTCATGAGTTTTGCCTGTCCGCAGCTAGGGGTGCAGGGCCCCAGAACCCCCCTGCACCGATCTCCTCGACAGCTGGCAGGCGTTGTGGCTGCAGCAGGGCCTAGCAGCCAGGCCTGCAGTAGTTTCCCCTCCCCCATACCCCAAGACAAACACAGTTTCACAAGCACCCATGTCATGTGTTTTGCCTGTCAGCAGACAGAGGTGCAGGGCCCCAGAACCCACGCACCTATCTTGTTGATGGCTGGCAGGTTTTGTGGCCTCAGCAGGGGCACCATCCCTGCAGCTTTCACCCTGCTGCGCCTTAACACACACAGTGTCACCGATATAATGAGTTTTGCTTATCCACAGCTTGAGGTGCAGTTTCCCCCAAATCCCTGCATCTATCTCTTTGAAACTTAGCAGGCTTTGTGACTTCCACTGGGGCTAGCATTTCTGCAGTTTTGACCCTGCTGTGTCTTAACACATACACATAACACAAGTTTGGCTCTCAAGATTTGAGGTGCAGTTTCTCCAACCCCCCTGCACCTATCTTCTTGAAACTTGGCATGTTTTATTCCCTCAGAAGGGGCTACCATTTTTGCAAGTTTTATCTAAATCTGGGCAGAAATGACAAAGTTATAGGGTATTTCAACCTTCTCCACTATAGCCTAAAGGCAAAACATTTCTACTTGCCTCATTTTGTTTCGGCCATATTTGATTTGTTTCAATTTTGCTGTTTTGACCTTGAAATGGGTTGAAACAGCATTGAAACAAAACTGGTGGCGAAATTTCGCACAGCCCTACTTCTTATCTGGTAAACTTCTCTGAAATTTATCCTGAGAAAATAGACATGGATATCTCTTTGATTGCACTTTGTTCTAGGATAAAATGGTTTATCCCTGGATCAATGCAACATCTGCTTGCAGCTGTGCTGACCTTGGGTCCCTTACCAACCAAAAAGGCTAATGCTTAAACTCCTAAAAGTTTAAGCTTAAAATCTAAAGCTTTTAATTTTATTTAGTTGCTACAGCAACTTCTTGTCCTTACTCAGGAAAGTATCTTTATTTGAGAGCACATTTAATTACAGTCCTTGATAGGAAAGAACAAGCAGGTGCTAAAGTGAGTTTTCTAGATTAGGATCTTGGAAAACTCCACTACTGTATAGTCATTGACCCATCTTAAGTACTTACTGGCCTCTTTTACAATGGTCTATTCCCTCTGATTTTCATCCTGACAAAACATCTGTGAGGTAGGGAGATACAACTACCCCATTTTACAGGGGTGGGGCTGAGGCACAGAGAGACTGAATGACTTGCCCAGCTTCATTAAGGAAGTTTAATAAAGCAAATTAATGAACCTGGGTCACCTGAGTCCCAGGATAGTACTTTAATGATTGCATCATCCTTTTCTAGGAAGAAGCAGGTGTTGATGGAGAGAAGGAAATCTCCTCTGAGCATAGTGCTTTCTAGCTTCACTGTGGTTCTACTCTCAGGTTACAGTCCTTTGTGCTATTGAAAACCACTTGTAGCAAAAGTTTACCTCTCTTCAGTGGACAGTTCTACATATGGGTGACCCTGTGTTTAAAATACTGTCCAGCTGTGCTTTGTAAGTGACTACTTAATAAGTGGATTGAATTCTTTTTAATACACTTGATATCAGAACTAGATGTTCATAAAACTACAATTCACTGCCAGATCCGGTGGACTAGTTAATTAATCTGTATTTAGTCAGATACTGTTACCATAAACCGGTGTTAACATTTACATTTAAAATGTTTCTGACTGATTTTTTTTTTTCAAGAACTGACTGAATTTGCTAAGGTTGAATTAATTTAAGTGGACTTGGGAAATAATGCTAGCAAATAAAGTCTTGTTGTCTTGAATCTAACAAAACAACTCTGTTGCTGATCTTGTCTGGCTGTTTAACAGATGGGCCAGTGTCCCATGAGAATACGACCACTTCCTTGCATAATAAACAAAGAGGGAGAAACTGTCTGCAAATCATTAATGTACTGTAAAGTTAGATGCAAAGTCTTGATAGCACTGGCCTTGGCCACATTTCTCTAACATTCAGTCATAAGTCAGATACAAGACAGCAGTAAATCAGAATTAAAACTTTAATAGCCTAAAGTATTTCCACAGAGCAAAGACAGTAAAAAGATACTTCATGTTCTTAACACTGATGACTGTAATAAAATAGCTGATGCATATGTGCCTTTTCCTAGGATGGAATTAGAACTGGACCCTTGTGTTTGAGCATGGTCCCTATGCTCCTACAGCTAGTGGAGTTGTTCATTTTAGAGCTGATGGCTGGAGATCACATGGGGCACCATGAGTTCTAGCCATGCTTCTGACACAATGTGCTGAGAAGTTATGGTGTGCTCCACCATGAGTGGTGAAATTCAAGATGTCTGTCTAGTAAAAAAAAATACTGTCAGTTTCATTTTACATAAGGCTCTTTTAGGGCCTATTGAAGCCATCATCAGCAGTTTTGCCATTCATTGTAAAATATTAATTTTTTTATTTCATCCAATTTTAAAATGGCACTGTGGTGGCGAGGCACCACCACAGGCTCCTGAAGGGGAGAGAGCAGACCCCACGAGCCCCATACCCCAGAAGCAGACAGACCCCCAATAAGGATGACTCACCTCCCATAGGGCAGCTGGAACAGGAGCCACAACCGCAGCCGCACGAACCGGTGTTACGCTGGCTGTTTAATCAGCTGTTTACGGCACAGGAAACAGCTGGACCAATCCCGGCGGCTGTACCGGCCGCTGCAGGAAAGTTTAAAAGCCCTGCCGGAACTAGGGCAGGGAGAGAGCCAGAGAAGGAGGGTGCGGGCCGGCAGCTCACTGGGTGTGCTGCAGCTCCAGCGTGGGAAGGGAGCAACACAGCCTAAACAGCTCCCGCAGGCAACCCCAGGGAGATCTTTAAGCCCCCTGCTGGAGGCAAAGCAGGGGCATCCCTCCAGCTCCTGGCAGAAGCAGAGGCAGGGGAGTCCCTTGCAGACAGCAGGAGGGAGGAAGCATTTGAGCCCCCTGGAGGAGGCAGGGGCAGAGGAGGCAGCTCTGCAGCCCTCTCCTCCACAGGGGAATTTTTTTTTTTAATTAAGATAAACTCCGAGAAGGGGGGAAAAAGCAACCACAACCAAGAAGGCAGGCTCTGGGCCACCCTACAGGGCTGAAGATCATTATTGATAGACATCCACCCAGTTGACGAGTGGACGGGGTGTAGGGGAGGCGGAGCCTCATGGAACATCGCGCCAAACAACCGTAAGTACTGCCGGCCATTGGGAGAGCCCCCTGGGAAGATCTCCACTGGGAAAAACCCCCTCTCCTAGTTGTTTTTCATCAAAGTCGTGGCAGGCGAGTTGGGGGGGAGGGGCTACACCCATACAGGCCAGGCGGCACGAAGGGCACAAAACACCACAGGCACATTATAATCACAAAGAAAGAAGATGGCAAAATACTTCTTGTTGGTCCAGGAAGGTATTTTTTTCTTAATTTCAAAGGATGGTGATTTGTTTGTTTTGTTTTTTGTTAAATCTGGGTCTTTCTTTCATTTTCTTCCAAGTGTTACTAACATTGAAGTAAACAACAAACTTTAATTTTTGGTGTTTTTACAGCAAAAAATATTTTGTGCTGAAATGGCATGTTTGGGGAAGATGAAACACTTTATTCCCTTGTATTGTACTGTATTTAAACAATTCCAAGGTGAGTTTTTCTTCCCCCCCAAAAAATTTAATATGGGAGGGGAGAAGCCCCTTTATCTTGCATGAGTACAAGGTGGTGATGGTGAAGCCAGGTAGCAGCCCCCACCCTCCCTTCCACCTTGGCTCCCTGCCACCTCTGCTCCCCATTTCCCTTGCACCCCACAGCCTCTGCCCTAATACCACATCCCCCGCCACCACCTGCCCTCCCCCTGCCTGCCCCTTACTGTCCCTCACCACCTGTGCCCTACCACTGCTTGCCCCGCTGCAGCCGTGAGGGGGACAAATTTAAGATGACCCTCCAACAGATTCTATACATGGAAAATTATTTTAAAAATTATAAATTTTCACATATAGAATCTAATTAATGGAGCATTGTCTTAAATTCAGGGTCATCTTGTATTCAGGTTTTTTCCCTGGATTTACCAGAAAGGAGAATTTTCTTTACAGTTCTAAAATTTTATTTTTAGCCAATTTAGTTAAATAATCTATCCAATTTATCAAAAGTAAGGAGAGACAAGGAAGAAAAAATAAGGCTGGTAAGTACGATGTGGGATCTGGTTATATAGAGAGTACAGGACTCTGGCTTGCTGAGACATACCACCATGCTTCAGTTGAGGGTCTGAATACTAAAAGTTCAGAAAAGAGACTTGAGAGAGAAATGGCTCAAGATATCTCATATTAAAGAATATGAAATCTGGGATCCAAGTTTACTTTTCTTCATTCACTTAAAGCATTAGAAAGATTTTACAAGATACTCTATAAAGGATGCTGTATGCATTGCCTGGGTCCTAGGTATTTATGGAACTATCGTTACTTTAGTTGAAACTAAAATATGCACTCACAAAATACAAAGAGATTCATAAATAAGCCTGAGGGCTGTTTTGTGATGGTAGCTGTGTTGACTTTCTGCATCTCTGATTCTAAACCATAATGTTATCAGTAAACAAAACTTCATGGGGAGATAAAAGAGCTGAAAATAACAAGCTGCTTAGAATAGCATGACTTCCATTGCATGTTTCCTTCTCTCCTCTGAGGCTGACTGAAATGGGTCAAATGTGTTGAAAACCAGAGGAAATTGGAAGAAGAATTTTCAGGGTGCTCAATCATGTCTGAGTGTTCACAGCTGTAAATGAACATACAGTACACTGTTTTATTAGGACGTTATATGTCTCTTAAAGTGTTTTCACTTTGGATTGGTAATTATATATAGTACACTTTTTCTTTTTCATCTAGTTCCCTCCCTGCAGTCTACTAAGAAAATACATTACCCTCCATATTGTGGATAGCATAAATTATCTAAAAACATTGTTCCTGTTAATATAGCCTTGTTTCTCCTCTGATCAGTATATAATTAATATTGGTTTTGAATAATATCTCTTAGCACTAGATATCAAATTAATACAGCACTTCACTTTGTACAGCTAACAATGGTTTTAACAGTTCACGTCAAACCAGAGACATAGCTTGAGAATAAGGATGCAGACAGAAGTGACAATTTTTGCTCGTTCTGGCTACAGAAAGCAGTTTACACCTGTGACCAAACAGAAGTGCATGGCTGCAGACAGCTTCAAAAAAGGCCAATTGGGAGAAAATCTGACGTCTCATTGCATGAGGTATCAGACAAAGACATTACAAAATGTAGCATCTTTTGTAACTTGTGTCTGTGGAGTTCCCAGTCTGTCATTGTTTTCAGAATGGGAGGGGGAAAGGGAGCAGAGGGAGTTCAGTCTGGGGGTCCTTCAGGTGGGGCAGGTATATTGAGGTTCCTCCAATGCACCCACTTAGCACCACTCGAAGCCCCAAGAATGAGCTTGCTCCTCTGTCTTTTCCCACTCCCATTCTGAAAACAGCGAGCACTAGAAGAGTACCCTGGCCATTGCTATGAGAACTTGGCTGCAGGCTCCCAGCCCACAGTTAGATTTCACACACACCCCCCGGACCCAGCAGTGAACTTCTGTTTGATCTGGCATAACGTAACTCGGAACACTTTGCAAAAATTGTTCTGAGTTACAGCTGCGAGCTGCACTTCAGTGTGCACCCTAACTCACCCAGGACATACCTCTTGCACTTCTCTATGACACAACACACAGAGCATCAGCAAGCAGCAGGTATGGGAAGTGTGTGAATAGACTGCAAGGCATTTGGGGAATCTGTAGTTGTCTAGAGTGGAAGTGGAATTCACTGCTGCTGGGGGAATTTTCACATTTTTTTTGCCACCAGAGCCCATATCAATAGGGCAAAAAAAATTGTTTTGGCAGCAATAAATGGGGTTAGTTCTCCCCCTGCCAGCACTGAACTCCACTGCTTCTCTATGAAACTGATTCCCAGAATGCCCTCCACTCTGACACATGTTGCTTGAACTGCTGTTATGTGAAGCTGAGCAGTGCAAGCAGAGTGCAGTAATGGGAGAGTGAGGTACTTCACCTTTACAGTGAGGTGCCACCCCCTGTAGGTGATGCCTACAGTGTATGTCCCATATGCTAACCCCACATTATTCTACTACTTCAAACACAAGCCTTTCTAAACTATTTCATCCATGTTTTCTTTATATTTTAGTTAACACTATTTCCAATGAGTAAATGTGTCGGTATTTTTTTCCCTTTTTGTTTCCTATTGTTGCCAGAAATTCACTAATGAGTCATACTATTTTCATATGTCATTAAATAATCCCCATGAAATTAAAAGGAACCATGCTGTGTTTTGGAAATTTAATTAAAATGTTACTAGACATACAGACAAACAAAGCACAACAGAGCACAAAAAGAAGCATTTTGTACTAATAATAATTTTATAACAGGAAAATACAGTATCACTGATAACCAAAATTGATGGCATCTCCTCAAACTAAATTCAGCCTTCATGTAAACTGATGCTTTCCTAGCATTTTGGTAACATACTGTTACCAAAACTGTATTTGGGCCAAAACCTCTAAAGTTCTACAGTGCATGGCCAGATTTTGGGTATTTACAGAGTTATTCTGTAATAACAATGCTGTGGCTGGCAAAGCAAACCGAACTCTGGTGTACATCCACCGATGCATCTCAAGCAAAACCAAGGAAGTCATCCTCCCACTTTACTCGGCCCTGGTGAGACCGCAGCTGGAGTACTGCATCCAGTATTGGGGCCCCCACTTCAGGAAGGATGTGGAGAAGCTTGAGAGAGTCTAGAGGAGAGTCACTCTGGTCCAAGGCCTGGAGGGAAGGCCATATAAGGAGAGGCTGAGGGACTTGGGACTCTTCATTCTGGAGAAGAGAAGGCTGAGGGGAAACTTGATGGCAGCCTACAATTACATAAGAGGGGTACATCAGGACCTGGGAGAACAGTTGTTCACCAGAGCTCCCCAAGGGATAACAAGGTCTAACAGCTACAAATTCCAGGAAGGCCGATTTAGACTAGACATAAGAAAAAAGTTATTTACGGTGCAAGTGGCCAGGGTCTGGAACAAACTCCTCCCAGAGGTGGTACAAGCACCTACTCTGGACTCATTGAAAAAACAGGTGGATATATTTCTTGCTGGGGTCACTTGATCCCAGCTGACTTCCTGCCTATGGTGGGGGCGGATGGACTCGATCTCATTAGGTCCCTTCCCACCCCTAATGTCTATGAAATCTTATTACATAGTGTTGCAGATAAGCTGAATTCAGTCAGCACAAAAACAAGGGTGCTGCATACAACTTAAGCATCTGATTAAACAAAGCTCAAAAGTTGGATTGGAAGGGACCTCCTGCGTCATTGTATACAGGTCCCATTTATAGCAGGCTACCACATCACAGAATCCAGTTAATACATTTACTAAACTCTATTTTAAAATCAGTTAGTTTTCCTATACCCACTATTTCTTTGAAAGCTTTACTCCTCTTTAAGAGCCTAGTAGTCTTCTGCATGTGTTATAGTCTGAATGTGAGTGATTAAATGAGATATTAATAATTGTTCTAAATTAGCACTAATACTTCCCTCTCTTTACTGCAAAATACCTAGCCTGATATACTAGCAGATCTGAGAATGGGGTAAGGGGGTGTGTGGCCCTTTATTGTGCATGTGTGGCACTTTGGCTGTGCCACACATTCACAATAAGATGTGTACTCACTGTCTGTTCAGCACAGGCTCCTGCCAGAGCTCTACATGAGCAGTGACATCTGAGTTTACCTGCTGATTTGGGCAGGGTCTGGTTGGAGCCACTTCTTTTGCATGGCTTTTGAGCCCAGAAGATAAATGCTTCTGCTAGTTGTCCATCCCTTCCCTCCCTCCCTTTCTCCACTGAATTGAGCAGCAGGGGAAAGAATGGGATGAAGGAATTGGCTGAGGTAATTTCTAAGCAATTCTCCTCTTTGAGAGCTCATGGAGGTCAGATGAGGTCCTAGATGATTGGAAGAAGGTAAATAGAGTGTCCATCTTTAAGAAAGAGAAGGAGGAAGATCCAGGGAACTACAGACAGTTAGTCTGACCTTGTACCTGAGAAGATCATGGAGCAGGTCCTCAAGGAACCTATTGCGAAGTGCCTTAAGGAAAGCAAGGTGATCAGGGATAGCCAGTACGGCTTCACTAAGAGCAAGTCATGCCTGACCAACCTGATTTTCTTCTATGATAAGGTGACAGGCTCTGTGGATGGGGAGAGATCACGGGATGTGATATACTTTGACTTTAGCATGGCTTTTGATACTGTCTCTTATGAAATTCTCATTAACAGGCTAAGGAAATACAGGCTAAATGAAAGCCTCATAAGGTGGATACATAACTGGTTGGACCATCAGGCCCAACAAGTAGTCATCAAAGGATTAATGCCTACTTGGGAGGAAGTATCAACTGAGATTCCCCAAGGGTCTGTTCTGGGTCCAGAACTGTTCGACACCTTCATTAATGATGAGGATGATGGAACTATGTCCACACTTAGTAAATTTGTTGATGATACCAAGATGGGTGGAGTTGCAGACACTTTGGAGGGAAGGGCTAGGATCCAGAATGACCTGGATAGATTGGAAAAATGGTTTGCAATTAAACTGATAAAATTCAGCAAGGACAAGTGAAAAGTCCTGTACTTGGGATGGAATAATTGAAGGCACAAATACTGACTGGGAAACAATAGGCTGTGCTGCCTATTGTTCCCCAGTACTGCAGAGAAGGACATGCAAGTTACATGTGAGTCATATGATGTGGCCTGTGCGTTGTTGGACTGACTACATGCTGGCCAGACCATGTGTGCTGCATATGACATGCAGGCTGGACCCAGCACCAGACACCCTGCACACAGCACAGGCTTCATTCCAGGGTGAACACTAGGGCTGTGTGAAGCTTCAGGTGACGATTCGATTCGGAGGAGATTCAGCCCAATTCAGCAGCCGAATCTGCAAATCTGAACCTAATCGGGAGACCAATAAAAAGGTTTGAATCTATTCGAAGCTCTCTGAATCAATTTGGAGAGATTCAGGCAGTCCCCGCTCGCCACTGCAGGGAGCTGGACCTGGACTCCATGCTGGTTAGTAGGGGGCTGGAGGGGGGTGGAAAGGGGACTATGGGAGAATTCTCACCAGGTCCCATTCCCTGCCTGCTCCCCCAGCGCCCCCATGTCTGCCCTGCCTAGCCCAAGCTTTGAAAAAACAAACAAACCCCGCAGAGTCACTGGCTGTTGCAATGGCCATCGGGGCTTCTGGGGGCTCACGACAGAGCCTCCCTATGCAATGTGGGGCAGTAGGGTGCGGCGGGGGAATCGCCCTCCCTTCCCACCCCCACCTGGCAGCAGCTGGTGAGTGCCAGGCTTGTTTTTTTTTTAAAGCTCTGGGAGACTGGGGCTAGACAGGGCAGCCATTGACTAGGCTGGGAGAGCGGACGGGAGACGGGGCCTGTTTTCAGTTTTGGGTCCCCACACTTCAAGAATAATGTGGACACTTTTAGAAGTCCAGTGCAGAGTAACAAACATTTTTAGGAGCCTGGGAAGCAATATTTAGGAGGTGAAGAGAAGACTAATGGGGGATTTGATAACAGTCTTCAAACGCCTGAAGAGCAATTACAAAGAGCATGGAGATGTTTTTTCTCTGTGGCCATAGGGGACAGGACTAGGAGCAGTGGCCTCAGGCTGCAGCAGAGGAAACTTAAATTAAAGATTAGAAGGAACTTTCTAACTCTGTGGGTGGTCAAGCATAGGAACAGGCTAACTAGAGAAACTGTGAAATCTCTATCCTTGGAAATTTTCAAGAGCAGGTTGGACAGACATGTAGCTGGGTTTAGCCAGGGATTATCCTGCCTTGAGCAGAGCTGGATGAGATCAGAGGTCCCTTCCAACCTTACTTCCCTATGATGGCAGTGCTCACTCCTGAGCTCTGGAGCCACATGACTGCACTGCCACATCCTCTTCGAGTCCACCCCTGGCCTGATATAGCCAAAGATAACATTTGCTTTTTTCACAGCTGTATCATATTTGCATCTCATGGTCATCTTTCAAATAAACTAGTACACTGAGATCTTCCTCCTCTACTGTCCCTTAATTGATGATCTCCAAGCTTATAACATGAATTCTCATTAATCTTTAAATGTATAACCTTGCACTTTGTAGTTTTGAATTTTATCTAAGTTCTATTATTCCAGTTCTCAGGGCTATTCAGTTCTTCCTGTATGGTATTCCAATGCTGTGCCTCCTGACTGTGTTGTCAACAGATGTTATTAGCAAACTTTTAATCTTTTCATGCCAAGGTCATAAAAGAAGAACATTCTTCCAAGATGAGTCCTCGAGGCACTCTATTAGTAACCTCATGCCTTGATAGATTCCTTTTCAGTACACTTTGAGAGTGCTTTCTCCATTTTATCCAGTTTAATATATTTCCCATGTGGCACTATATAAAAGGGATCTATTCTCTTATCTGGAAAACTGAAGAAAGATAGCAGGTTGGTCTGGTACAACATTACCTTTGGTAAACTCATGTTATATTTTATACTAATTACCTCTGCCTTCAATATGTAAGTCTTGGCCACTTGGGTGTCAGGAGAGAGGTAAAAGTGATGTAAACGAAGTGTGTGGTTTGGCTTTCTTTTTTCTTTCTAAATGTATTTTTGTTGTGTGCTAAATGCCTAAAGAATTAAGTGCTAGTTTTTGTTTAATGGAATTTTAATCTGGGTATCCGTTCAGTGTTTTGTCTTTACCCTGACTCCAAATATGAGATTGTCTCAGAAACCAATTATACATGTACCTTTGCCTACTCTGCCACACTGGAAAGCCAGCATGTTGGAGCAGACTCACTTAATCGAGTCTGTGGAGGACACAAACTGACACGTCCACACTGCATCTCATACTTTTGTATAAATGGTGAAATGTGCATCAGTGCACAGAAAATGGCAGCTTCAATGTGTTTTAGTTCAAACACGTGCTGCTGCCATTTTCTTAGCGCTGATGTGCATTTCACCCTTTATACCATTGGTGGGCAAAATGTGGCCCACCAGGCCATTCTATCCGGCCCACGGGCCCCTAAAAAATTTAGAAAATTAATATTTAGCTGCCCCTGGCTGCCTGTCATGTGGCCCTCAGTGGCTTGGCAAAACTCACTAAGTGGCCCTCTGCCCGAAATAATTGCCCACCCCGGTTTATACAAATACTTAAAATTGCCCAGCGCTGCAGCGAATGTGTGTGTACAAATGAGACTATAAAGTGTATTAAACTGGCAGTGCTTACATTTTTTTCAGCTTCCTCAGTACCTTATGCCAATTTAGAATCAAACTTTTTCAGATCTGCTTTTATATTTTTTCATCTAATGATGCATCAAGCAGTTCACAGATGTGGAGAACAATGTCTCACTTCAGTGACTTAAAAGCTCGTAACACTGACATTATCCAGCAATAAATGAAGCAGAACTTGCATCTCTACTCTGAGAAGGTGGTAATTTGTGGAACTGCATTCAGATCTCCCATAGTTTCCATATTTTCTCTCATTCTCCATCTCATTCTGGGATGTTAGGACCAATGAAGGAGCATACTCTTCCTTGAAGTCTGTGGTCTGCTCCCTACTTGGTTAAACTTGATGGCCAATCAGCAAAAAGAAAGGGACCAGGGGCTGTACTTCCTTTTCTAGTCTTCTCTAGCTTCTCTTGAAGCAGTTTGAAGTAGGTTTTCCAATTTCTGAAGCATAAGGACTCAAATGCCTCCTTGTCCTTGTCAAAGGTACTTAACAGAAGCAAGGCTTTTAAAATTCCTGCACTGTAGTTAAACATTTTAAGCAGGGCCATGGATAATCTGGAAAAGGCAGAGCCCCATTTTTCTCAGTAAAAAAAATTAGCAGAATCCTTGAATTTAGCAACCAGTCACCTTTTTTATCAAGGTAAACTTCCCTCTAGCCCAGCCTGAAGAATCTCATCTAAGCTCTTCTAAGTAGCAAGCTGTTTTTGCACAAAGCATGTCACTTAGCAATTTTTGAGTTATAAATTAGTTAAAGAGGGCAGATGCCCAATTCAGTTCCTCTTTGGTGGCCCCTGTCTTTTCTAAGAATGTTATTCGTGTTTGCTTTAGGGGATCCTACTGCTCAACTTCCCTGTTGAACTACTGAATTACCAAGAGAACAAGTCCCTCCAAGCCACACACATACTTTCCTTTAAAATGAAAAGAAAAATATGCCTTTAAAAATCATTTATTCACTTAATAAAATGTGTCTGATTTGTGCAAGTCTTAGGCACTTGGTAAAATGTTTTGTAACAGGTCAAGCTCAAAATAAAAGCAAAAATACATTAAGCAGTAACTCAGTCAGCATCCCTACTCCACTCAACTGAAAGAAAACCTTGACCATGTTTCTATGTTTCAACAGGCTTTTTTGCTTATTTAATTTAAGCATATTCCAGAATCAAGCTCCATGCTGGCTGCTCCCAGCTGCTGAATGGCCAGAGCATATGGGGGAGGGGGAGGAGAGATGGACACCCCTTGCCTCGAGGACCCAACCTAGGTCCCCCCAATACCCCAGTCATGGTAGCTGGGGGGGCCAAGGTGAGGGGGTTCCACCCCTGCTTCCCTCCCTCCCCACCTCCCTGCCCTGGCTCTGGCCATTCAGTAACCTCAAGCTTCTTCCCTTTCCCCCTCCCTCCTCCCTGACAGCCTGAGGGTGAGGCTGGGCTGGTAGCAGCAGCCCAGCTCCACCCCACACACAAATAATTAATCCTGGAGGAAACACAAGTTCCTTAAGGTGCTGTGCTTTAGAGCACCATAATGTAATACTTCATTTGACCGGGGCTAATTTTTTGTGTGATCAGCCATTTTAAAAATGCTCTGCAGCTGTGCATGTGTGTTATGACACAGCTGTAGAGTGCTTTCAGGGGCCAGATCACTCAAAAATGTCACTTCTGTCTGCACCCTAACTGGTCTCATGTCTCCCACTCTAATGGCTTCCCTTCAAGATGCGGTAGGTAGTGATCATATCTGCCCTTTCACTTCATCCACTCTTCAGACCACCTAGAAGAAACAGGCATGTCATACCTTCTGGCTCCTTCCTTGCTTCTTCTGCCCCAATACAGTTAAGTACCCTCTAGAGTTTGGAATGGAAGTAGTGGTTTAACAAAACACACGGCAGTGCCTCACTGATGCTTTTGGCTGGAACTCTTACAGAGTCTGGATTGATAGGCACCCAAATACCACCAATATTCAGTGGGAGCGAGGAACCCAACTTGTATAATCCTTTTGGAAGCCCCATTTTAAAATTATAACTTTGCTTTTCAAATTTGTAGCAAAAGCATATGAGAGGAGGAATTTCGCAGACTGTAATTGATCCTGTTGCCATATGTCACTACACACTTTCAGGATGCCACATCCCTTCAGTGTCTGCTAGTGTAATCTGTGCAAGCAATGGACAGCTCAGAGGCAAGAGCCATAGAGGCTCCAAATGCTAGATCTCAGTAGGTAAATAAAATTTGATGATAAAATAATCTGTTGTATAAATCTCAACTAACTAGACTGCAAACACACAAGGCACAAAGGTTGAAATCCTGGTCCTATTAGGTTCAATGCAAGTTGCCTTCATTGTTTGTATTGCATCTGTGCCTAGGAGTCCAGTCATGGTTCAGGACCCATTGTGCTTGTGAACAAATATCAAGTCAAAAGGGGGCCCTAGACTCTAAATTGGTAATCTGGAGGTGTGATCTCATTAAATACTTCAGTAGTAAGTGTCAAGACCCAAAGAACAGGTTCTAACCCAATATGGAAGTATAGAGATGGGTCCATACCTCCACACCAACCTCCCAACTGCAGCTCCTGCTTGAGCCCTCTAAATAAAAGGCTGTGTTTCCATGTTTCCTAACCATGCAGTTAGCTGTTTGGCTTCTTTCTGCAGCTAGCTGTTATCTCACTGCACTGTGACCCCCCACAGCTTCCTCCTCAGCCTGGTGCCTGCCGAAGTTCATATTACAGTCTGTGTTAAAATGAGCAACACAGTGGGTCATCTTTTCTCCTTCAAGCTCAGCCCAGAAAGACAAAGGTATCTACAAATGAATGTGAGCAACAAAAGCTTGTTGTTAAAAATTCCCCAAAAATGTTCATGGTAAAGTGTCAGGTTTTGTGTCTTGTCCCAGAATGAAGGAGCTATGCATCTCAAGTCCCTGCTCTGCCTCACTTGGAGCAGGAGGTTGAACTTTGGTCTTCCACCTCCTAGACAGAGGCTCCAATCTGCAGGTTATTACTGTGTCCCCTAGTGGGTTGTTCCAGCTGTGAGAGCAAGAGTTTTTACATCTTTTACATCACAAGCAAGTGCCCTAACTACTTGGGGTCTGATCTCTTAATCTTTTTTTCTCAATGTTGTTGAAAGCTCTTGGTTTCATACTAATTCAGAACAAGAATATTTTTAAATACTTAACATTTCTGTGGGACAGGATAACCATTTGCTGCCCTGCCCAGTTTCACTGACCAGTCAACATTATAAACAATAGTTCTTAGATTTAAAATAATAAGGTATTATAAAAAACCCCAAACCTTATGCCAGAGATGAACTGTAACACAACTTTCAGATACTGCACTTTAGAAATGTTGCACACCAATTCATTGTAGCCTTTCTAGCTCACCAGAAATGGATGCATGTGTACAACTCGGTGTTAAGCAACTCAGTAAAATAAACCTGTTATAAGGAGATAACAGTCTTTGAAAAATTGTCTTTAAACCATATACTTACAAGCTACTTGTAGACAATTGTGTATGAAAGTAATTGGAAATATTTTCATAACAACACATTTTGCATCTTAGGTTATTTAAAATGGGAAAGAGCTGGACTTGAATTTGCATGCCTAAATGGAAAAGCAATCATACATGTAAAATTATATGTATATCTTTACAAGCATAATTGCTTTCTGTGCCCAACTCCTTTTCCATAAACAAACGTCAACTTTCATTTTCACCCTTCTTTTGTGCTACTTAACAGAAACTTGCAGTTCTTTCGTCCTTCTCCTGTGGAGCACAACAAAATCAATAGCACATAAAAAAAAAACAGACTAATTTAAATGGTGGCATAAAAAAGAATAAATATAGAGGACTATATTCTGAATACCACCTTACTCCATTAGCCCCAAGCACTCCAGTGGGAGCATTTTTAAGTGAAATTCAGTGAATACTACTTCCTATGCATATTGCAATATGAAAAAATTATTTGGCTTTTCTCTCAGTCTTTCTTATCTCTGTCTCTCTCAGATTTCAAGTGTAGTTTTATATGTCTGACATGCTGGGGGAGAGAGGGGGCAGTATCTGTCTGTGTCTGTGTCCCCATCTAAAATGGGAAAACCAGATCCTAAAATCTTGAGGTAATCTCAGTTTAGTCACAAGTAAAATTCACATTGACTTCAGTGGACGAAAATGCAATAGGTGTTTCTTTCTAACATACTCCACTAGAGTTTATTAACATACCTATAAAAATGGATGTGCACAAAAGCAACTGCATATTTATCCATGAGAAGTGAATAATTGTGTTAATATATCTCTTATACTTTACTGGTAAACTTGTATTTTACACATACACTGACTGCATGTGCATGTACCCGGGTAATTTATGGGTACAATCCACCCTGTTGTTTCTCATAAACACAGCAACCCTCATTATACGTACAAATATATCTAATCTTAAGTAATTTAAAAGTAGTCATTTTCTTCTTGAGGGGTGGGGGCGAGGGGGGGTAAGAAGAATGAATGAGAGCAGAGAAGAATGAATTACTAGTTGCACACATACATTTTTCACTTTGGAGCTAGGGACAAACATTAAAAAAAACCCCGAGCCTGGGTTTTGTAGGTTAGGCTAACCTGCATAGATTTAACTCATTTGCAAGTGAACAAACATTCACTTTATTTCCAGAAATGCAGGCACATGCCTGCAGTGGCTCAGGCTAGCAGGTGGAGGGCACTAGAGCTGCCTGCCGCAGCAGCCACAAGGATGAAGGGAAGCTGACCTGGGGGTGTGGCCAGGCCAGCCAGGCCAGGCCACTGCATATGATTGCAGAGGGGTTTAAACCCCCACCCTGGCCTGCAGGGACCCCAGCCAGGCTGAGCCTGGCAGAGGGAGAGGGGAAGCAGCCCTTGCCAGACTTGTTCTTGGCTGCCAAAACAAGGTAGAGGGGAATTAAACTCCCCTGTCTCCCCTCTCAGGCATGGAGACCACAGCTGGGGTCTGCCTGGCTTTCCCCCTGCTCCATGCTTGTACAGTGGGGGAGGGGGTGGCCAGAGCCTGCCGGTGTGGCCCTGCCATCTGCCTGGGGCCGGGCCAGGCTGGCCCTCAGGCGCTGCAGAGGGCAGACATACAGGCACCAGCCCAGGGTGGGCTGTGGGGGGGCCCGGCCCTTGGCTCAGATTGCGGGCCATGGGAGGCAGCTGGCTGAGCAGCGGGCTGCCTGGACTAGCTTGGAAGCACCGGCAGGTCCGGAGCCCAGCAGCTGCCTACCGTGCCCATGTCCTGTGCAGCACCAGCCAGCTGCAGCCACACCACAGACTGTGCTGGCTGGGGCCAGCGGGGCTCTCCTACCTCCCTTGCCCCCAGCTGTTGCTGCCACCGCCACCACCGCCACACAGTTCTGGGTAGGCAGGTGGAAGCTTTAGCCCTACAGCTTCTGCCCAGTGCATGGAGGTCTGGCTCCAGCTCCAGCTGCTTTCTACCTGTCCTGCCCCTGCAGCGGCTGTTCATTGCACCAGGCAAATGGAAAGCACCTGGAACTCAAGCCAGAGCTCCAGGAACTGGGCAGAAGCCTCTGGGCTAAAGCTTCCACCCACCCACCCAGAGCCACATGGTGGGGCAGGAGCAAGAGCTGCAGCTGGAGGGGAGGGGAGCAGAACAGCCCTGCTAGGCCTAGCCAGTGCACATCTTCCCCTCACTTCCAGTGGCTATTCCCCCTCCCCTCCCACTCCTGCCCCTGCCATGCCTCTCCAAGTGGTGGGGGAAATGGCTACGTCAGTCCAGGACATAGAGCTCTGGCTCCAGCTGCCTTTTTCCACCCTCCCGGTGTAAAGAGTAGCCCCTGTGGTGGGAGCAGGTAGAAAGCAGCTGGAGCTAGATCTCCATGCTCTGAGCAGAAGTCATGGGGCTAAAGCTTCCACCTACCCAGAGCCATGTGTTGGTGGCTATGGCAGCTAGGGAGCATACTGGGATGATGGGGGAATCTGGTTTAACTTAAACCAGGAAGGGGTCTGGAACAGATGTTCCATAAACTGGTTTGACCAAAATCAGTTAAATCTGATACTACATTCAACCAGAGTTATCTAAAATCAGTTTCAGCCATTTTGAAACTGGCTTATGTGCACTGAACTTCTGTTCTGTTACAGGTTTAAACCAGTTTCTGATCAGTTAAACCAGTTTATGTATAACTTCTGTCCCTAGCCTGGGTATATAGTTAAACCACCTCAGTGATTTACAGTTCCAAAACACTGAAGACTGCCATATAGCACACAGCAATAGGCACTTTTTGATACTGTGCTGTGCAGTCAGCTGAAGAATAAAAATGTCAAAGCTATATTTGTCTTGTGAATTTTTTTTCACTCTTAAAATTTGCTTTTGATGTTTTTCCATTTGCTCCTCTCTTTACCCCCTTTCATCATACCTCCTCATGCCACCCACTTTTTCTGCTCTGATTCTTCTTTTTTTTTTAAGTTTGGGAAAATGCTATGAAAATTCCTTATTTAAGAAAATAAGCCATTTTTAACCTCCCAAAAAATTTTAAAAAAGGATGCCTGGCTCTGTTCTTCAGTTCCATCTATTAAATAATGGGGTAACTATATTGTTGCTTGTCTATGTATCTTGAGGTTCATTCTGTCTTTCATTCACAGTGGGTGATTTTTTTTACTCACAGAGAGCTCTTCTCTCATTTGTTTCTCTAGAGTAGAGTTGGATCTACATCAGAAGCAGGCCCATGAATGTATTTTGTACATATACCCAAATCACATTTTATTTCTTACATTCACTCCAGAGTGTGGTATAGAGCCTCAATAGCATTATTAAGTAGAGCTTTTCAAACAGATGAAGTGTGTTACTTACTGTGGATAAACTGTAATGAAAGAAGAGATGGCTGTTTGCCAGTGAATGGTGTATAGCTTATAGAAGCATGTAATTACATAAATCACAAACATATGCAGAAGATGTTTTCTCTTTACATTTAGCTAGTGGTGCCTGGAGCTATAGCTGCTTGCAACTCTATTTAATCACCATAATTATTTTAAATGTGTATATCTGAGCAATCTTGGAGCTTTATGAGAATGTTATTCATACCTTATCAGTAAAAATCTAAAGGGTCCCATTCTTTCCCCAAAGGGACTGCAGTAACTAGGTTTCTCCAAGCTTCAGGCACAGGATGGTTGTAATGTTTATATCTCTATTTTGAATTACAGGTTTAAAAAAAAGCAAAACCAAACCTCTGAAATTAATCAGATTTTGAAATCTCAGTAGATGCAATAATTTCCTGGGAGGAAATTAAGCATTGTATATTGTTTGTGGAAAGAAAGTACCTGGAGGGGGTATGATTAGCTGCTTCTTTTACATCTTAATTTGCTGGCTGCATAAATGTTGTTTGGCCAAACAGATTGACAAGTGTGTAGGCAAGGTATTGACTCTGGTAAAATGGATACTTCCTATGGGAAATCTGAAAAAAAAATACTGACAGACTAGCAGTGTTTTTCCAGTCAGTTTTGTCAGGCAGTCTGAGCCACTGGAAGACAAATTTTACTCCCCTCTAAACCAATGTAAATCTAATTCAATGACTGATAATGTTGCAATTACTCCAGAATTACCCCGATACTAGATAAAGCAAATTTGGCCTTTGGGCTTGGTTCTTCCTTCCCTTAGACCAGTTTTATTCTATTGGTGTCATTGGAGTTGCTCTTTATTTACGCCTGGTAGAAATGAGAGAAGAATTGGGTCCTGTTGTCCAGGATTAATAGGCAACCCAGTCATGACCTATTCTGCCCTGAGTAGCATATACCGACAGGTGAGTATAGAATTCCTCCATCTATTACAGTACTAAATGTATAACTCTTAGAAGTTAGGGGATCGTATATTTAAATAACAGAAAAAAGTTGAGGAATAGGCAACTGAGCAACTGTAAGTTGTAAAAAATGTTGGATAATATTTGTGCATTGGAAAAATAATTCAATGCACTGCATGGTTGTGGTTGGAAGGCATATGTAAGGAGAAAGTTGTTTTCATTTACAACTTCTAGGAACTGAAGGATTTTTGCCAAAGGACCATTATCTGAACTGGTACAAAATGTGGTATCCAAGTGATCTAATGTTTCATTAAAGTTACAAACTATTATGCAAAAGCAATTTTAATGAAATAGTATTGGATGTAGATTTAGACAAAGAAACAAGGGAGAATAAGACAGAAGTCAAATGGCCATTTCTGTGAAGTTTTTACACCATGAATGTAATTGAAAGTATAATAGAATTTTTCACTTTGTTGTTTTTAGTGAACTTTAGAATTAAACTTTGCAACTGAAAACTACTTCTTTTTTATTAAGGAGAGCTTAGTTTAGGATATGATGTATCAGCTGTATATAAACCGCAATTCTGTGACACAGCTAACAGTTATCTCTGCAACCACTCAAGAGAAAAGCATACACAAAGCATTATTGTCAGAGATCAGTTACTACTTATACTCTGGGAAAAAATGTTGGCAGATGGAATTTAAAAGAACAATGAACTTTCCACATCAAAGGTTAGTTTGTTTAATAATGACAAATTATCTCAGGTAATTTGGCACAGTCTAATTGAACCCACAAAAATGTATTTAACAGAAGAAATACTCCCCCCCTGCCATGATGAGTTAAAATCACAGTTTTATTAAATTGTGATTAGCCTTAGTTATACCCCATCTATGAAAAACCCAGGCCATGCCACAGACACTGCAAAGGGAAACATTTGACTTGATTTGAAAGGAAGCTAATGGCAAAAAGGCACTGGTTCCGAATGTAGTTGAATGACAGTGAAATCATTTCAGTGAAGATGCATTAAAATGTTGTAATTAAATGAGTAATAGGTACAGATCATAACTAAAATCCAGTCAAAGAAGTTACAGGTTAACTGTCTCTCTTTAAAACTGAAAACAAGTTCAAGCACAGAATATTAGCATAGTAGAAGTATTTTTAAAGCAGTGGTGGCCAACAGTTTTTGGCAGGCATGGCCAAGTTAAGCCAAAACTTTCACAAAGTGCCACTCTGCACTCCCCCAGAGGCATACCCAATACAGTTTTCACTTTGGGGCACTAGATTGATGTCAGGAAGGCTGAAGGTTCCAGATGCGCAGAGCAGAGCAGCAGTAGGATGCTGCTGAGAGAAGATGTGTTGCCACCAAGAGCCAGACCTTCCCTGACCCTGCAGCCCCTGGAGTTTTATATGGCAAGTGAGTATCCAAAGCCCTTAATTGGGCAGCAGCTGCTGCCAAATTAAGTCTAAACCTGATTTTTGCAGTGACATTTCTTGCAGAAGTCTCCTGCCACCTATCTACCCTGTGCAGCTGGAGGCTTGAACTTCCCTACCTCCATTCTACAGAGCGCCTGGGGCTCACATGCTACACACAGCAGCTGTCACACCTGTTTGATTACTTTGCTTCTCTTGGGCTGATAACTAAAAAGAAAAATAAAATGAAAGCATTTCTTGTCGACATTATAAACAGGTATAGAAAAACATTGTGGTGTACGAGTTGTGCATGGGAAGGTTGGGGTCTCTTTGGCAAGGAAGTCTCAAGGTTGAAGGGTTCTATGTCCATTATTAGCTGTGATACCTGTTACAGCCATGGCCAGGAAATAATAAAGCTGTCTTTTACCCTGTGACAGCCTCAGTTGAGGCACCTTGTGGGGCTTCACCTCAAGGTACTATCAGCGATGGGTTTGGCAGGTACAGCTTCAGGGCTCATATTTCCTATGGGTTGGAAGAAGGAGGGCTCTGCCCTCCTGAAAAAGTGCTGCCTTCAGTGCCATATGCTCTCTACTAGCTGATGCCTCTGTGCCCAGGGATGAAGCACACACTGCCATCTGCAGGACCTCATGAGGTGGCACCTTCAAAGTCCAAGACACTGACACCCTTGGACAACTGTATACCAGAGACTGGCTGAGCACTTTCACTGGAGTCCCCTGGAGTGGCCTGCCTCACTGGGCAGCCCCTTCAATGGGAATTCTTTTAATGGGGTTGTCCCCAGTCGCACGCTCAGGCCTCAAGTGATTCCATTGGGCAGTGAGATGAGGCATCCCCAAAAGCTGGCTCTGGAGAATTGCCACCCATGGGATTCCTTGCAGGTTGTTATGTGCCATAAATCCAATGTCTATGTTCAGCCCATGATTTTTTGTATCCAGTAGATTTATGAAGTGAAGTTCGTAGACTCGTCTACAAAAGGTGTTTTGTAAGTTGCCTTTGAGGATTAGAACTGAGAGATCAAAGAGGGAGTGATTGTCTTGTGAGAAATGTGAACCCACAGGTAGTTGGATATTTTTGTCTTTAATGGAATTTTGGTGTGCATTCATTCTGGTATGTAGTTTTTGTTTGGTTTCTCCTACATATTTTCCATCAGGACATTTGGTGCATTGGATGAGATGTATTATATTTCTGGAGGTGCAGCTGTAAGATCCAGGAATGTTGGTGATTCTGCTGTGGGGTGTAGTTATTGTGAGAGTATTGGAGATGTGTTGGCAGGTTTTACATTTCTTGTCCTGGCATGGTTTGGATCCATTTGGTGTGGCTTGTGTAATAGGACGTTTTGCTTCTGGTGATGAAGTTAGCAAGGTTCGGTGCTTGTTTAAAGGCTAGGATGGGTGGTTCTGGAAAGATCTCTTTATGAATTGGGTCATCTTCTAGTATGGGTTGCAATTGTTTGAAGATTTTCTGTACAAGTTCCAGGGAAGGATGGTATGTCATAATTAATGGCATGCAATTTGTGGGGATTTTCTTTTTGTACTGCTGCAATTCTTCACTAATCCCAGGTAGGAATGATTTTTAAAAAAAATAGGATTCTGGAAGAAGGTTAAATAGGTAGTAACTGATATGCAGATGAGGGAGACAGAAATTAAAAAAATGAAGACTTGGGATCATGGTATAGAATCAGAGCAGAAAATAGCAGGTTGAAACAAAACTGGAGAAATAAACAAAATACCTTTTGTAGACGAGACTACAAACTTCACTTCATAAATCTACTGGATACAAAAGATCATGGGCTGAGCATAGACATTGGATTTATGATACATTCACAACCTGCACGATACACCTGCACACCAGATAACCTGCACACCAGGTAACCTGCTTTTTAGCTGAAGACCTGCATTCCTTCATACTTTTCCCTCCTCTCCTATCTCTACCATATGTCTTCCAAACTTCCACTCATTTGCATCTTCACAGACATCTGTTTACTTTAGTTTCTTTTCTATCTTGGAGACCTCCAAACAGCAGCTGAGTCTCCCAATGCCTGAGGAAGAGTGTTTGTGCCCGAAAGCTTGCAAAGAATTTTTTTCCAACTATTTAGTTGGTCTAATATAAGATATTGCATCTACCCAAAGAACCTTGCCTGCCTATGTCTTTAGACCAACACAGCTACAACCAACAGCCCTGGCATTAGCTATCACACTTATACAATTAACCATACAGATTCTCATATCCCCAAATAGTATGAAATCACATGATTCACTACTGTGCACAAAGTTGCAGCCTGAATTTCAGTTGTCCTTGAATTGCATCCTTTGAATGATTGCAACTGTTTCACTTGAGGAATCCATTTCTCTAATAGTACATGGATGCTAACCAAGAGAGCAAAAGCTACAACAAGCAGCCAGTCACCTTGGCTTGTTACACTTTGAAGTTCACCATGGTGTTACAGGGACTGCAAAACATTTGATCTGGAGTCCTCCTATTTAGAACATGTGGTAAATTGCCCAGCCTAAACATACATCCATACAGTGGAGGTTGTGGTACTTGAGACATGAAGTGAAAAGAGCTGGATGTGAAATTAAACTGTAATATAATATGGGCTTTTCCAGTCAATTTTTCCACTGAAAGTTGCAGTTGGCTAACAATTTCTTTCCTGTGTGCACTGCCCTGAGAATCCGTTCTGTTTCTCCAGGGCACCTTGGCAAGAGGCATGCAGATATTTAAAACCTCTAATTAATGCCAGGTGTCCAGCTTCACTTTTATTTTTAAATTATGAAAAAATAATTATTAAGCCAAAGAAAAAGCAAATATTCCATATTTGCCCTCCTTTATGCCTGTTAGACAGCCATAAATATAGATATGGTCAACTGCAGGTGTACCCTGCCTCTATTGTGTAATGCACACACTGTTCCTATAACATACCTAAAAATGGCCTGCCTGGCTCATAAATAGCACTGCTATTACATGGGAAAAGGTGAGTATGAACATTGCTGGTGAGCTAGTCATATTAATAAGCCAATCATGAAGTATTAGTGTTTAGACCTGGAACAGCATCAACTTTTAAGAGTAAATGTGTGTGCCTCTTTAAAAAAATATTTCAGTGTTAAGAATTAATAGTGCTACCCATTAATCTTATCTCTCTAAATGGAGGGGAGGATGATGTAGGGACGTGCGGGTGGGGGTAGGGGGGTGGAGCTTGTTTTTTTGTTTGTTTTTTTAATGAAGTCACCAGTATTTCCATAGCAAAGAAATGACTGGATCCAGTCCTGAGCTAATAATACTGGCACAGATCCCCTGCTGGCATTGTTCTGTGGACACCAGCTGAGAATCTGGCCCATTACTGCTACCCTGGATAGTTCTAGACCCTTTCTAAATCCAAAGAAATAGTGATCTGCAGTGAGGGAGAAGGGAAGGGGGATACAATATTCAACCAAAAGCCCACATAGTGATTTTTAAGCTGTAGAGGGGGCTCTGGAGAGACAGTGCCCTTATGGGTATGTCTTCAGTGCAACGAAGTATAAAGAAATTGGAGCTACATCTCAACAAGGTAGGCTAAAAAGCAAAAGAAGTTCTAGTCGCACTAGCCTGGAGCTCAGCAGCCAGGAGTTTAAGGCTTCATGGAGATTCTTAACTGCCCTGAGTGGAGCATCAGCCTAATGTGAGCAAACTGCTGATACTTGTGCTAGCTCAGGCATCTCTGCACCGCACTGAATTCTATTCAGGATATATATACCTGCAAGGACATAGCCTGTACTGCTGGTACCTGCTTGCAACTGGCCATGGGAGTTGGAGGGCAGGGTGATGAACAGGTTGCTCCTCTTGGGGTGCTTATCCTATTACCCTGGCCAATGTCAACATTTTTAGGCATCCTTCTCCACCACCCCACGAAGTACTGTACCAACATTGCTTCCTCCTCTGCCTTTCATGTTTGTGATAAGACCACATACAGTCCTGTCCAAGGTGATAAATTGGACGGTGGAAGCCAGGCTGATTAGTAACCTGTTCTGTGGGTTATTTTATACTTAAATCAAATGTACTACCTGCCCTCTCCAGTCCCCTTTCCCTATCTTCCTTCTACTTTTCACTTAATTTTTGCCCTCAGAAAAATCACATAAAGCAAAATGTACCTTGAAAGGCAAAATGTTTTGGTTGGCCAAGTTTTGTTATGTAGCCATGGGTGAAAGCCATGTTTGATTTTAATGTTTATATTTAGAAGATGAATAGATTAAATGGAGAATTAAGAGGAAATATTTTTATAGCATTTATTGGGTTGGAATAGACATCTGAGAATATAAAAACTAAAAGACAAACATCTGAGCTGAAGACTTGTTTTATTTCCAAATGTAGCACTTCATGGTTAGTTGCTTTAGTTCTTTTTGGATCAGCCTGTGTTATGACACACCTAAGTTCCTCTCTAAAGCAGCATATGAAGTAATTGGATATTCCTTTATTTCATCCAATAGTCTTGCCATTACTTCTTGACACTAAAATGGAGACTTTAAAGACATCTGAGTGGTTGTGCTATTTGTCTGTGCACCCACATACATGTGCATATATTATGTACAAAAGCTGTTAATATCTGAATGCAGCCTGTACAGTAATATGCTTGGTGTAGGACATGAAGTGGAAGCAAGTTCAGTCTAATTGTTTGCAGAATAAGAAACAAATCTTGCTTCCAATGGTGTTAATGGCAAAACTCTCTAGTTGAATGCTGTCAGAATAGGATTAGATCTAAGGGCATAGCTATGCCACTTCAGTGATCCATATGAAATGCCTCCATGAAGCATTCCCCACTTTTTCTCCTGCCCAGCACAGAACAAATCCTGGAGACAAGATAGAATAGCTGTCTTAACCTAAGTGTATGCAAGCAATCATGGGTGACTGGTACCTTCTGAGTCAGGCCCCCCTGCCCCCCTCCCGTGGCCAGTCAGCAACTAGGGGGTCCCCCCGCAACCAATCACGCCAAGTGGGAGTGGTCCCCCTGCAGACTATCGTGCGGACACAAAAGTGCTAGGGGCATGCCCAGAAGTGCTAGGGGCACTTCTTCTGGTTCCCCCACTCCCCAGCCGGTGCTCTCGGGGAAGAGCATAAGTGCTTCTGCCTGTCCCACCTGCCCGTTGCTTAAGTGGGAAATGCCAGCTGTCAGGGGGTGCACCAGTGCTCTCAGGGGGTGCACCCCCGTGCACCCCCTACATGTTGCCACTGCAAGTAATCACCCCTGACTGATGCACTGAAGAGTGGATGTTGGGGGAGATGTTTAGCAGGTTGGCTACAATGCCTCATTTCCAGGACTTGGCACATGCAAACTAGGAATACATGTGTCAGGGCAATGTCAAAAGCAGTTCTTCTGAGCATGGCACAGAAGCAATGTAAACGTGCTCTTCTAGTCTCTTTCTTATCAGTCATGGTATTACACCTGATATCAATACCCCTTTTACTAAAGACTGAACGCCAGGTTCAGAGATAAAAAAAATTTAAAAACTGCCTTGCTTTTCACCCTAAATGCAGATGAAATGTTTCCCAAGCAGTGACACATCCTCATGTTTCAGCTGCTGGTTGAAAACAAATTCATATGTGGTGAAATACTGCAAAGATGGCAGTTTCTTGTATTCTTGATACGTCCTCATTTTAGGGTGTGTTGTGAAACAGTCTGGCAAGAAAGCAGGTGCTCGGAAGACCTCCAGCCTAGTTTTGCAAGTGGTTTGTGCTAACCCAAATTAAATCTTTTGACGTTCACCCCACACTGCTCAAAATGCAAATGTGCACAAACAGTTATGACCAAAAAAGGTGGCAGAGTAAAAATAATTAGGCAGACAAAGGGTGCCTAATCAGCTAGAAAATCATCAAGCTACATTTAACATTTATATTCCTGATTTCCTTTTGTTTTTAACTAACCTAAAAATGATCCATTGTGTTAATTAGGAAGGAAAACTCTTGCAAATTGTACCTGGTTAGTGGCCAATTCCAAACTCCTGACTAGGAGCGAATGACAGTCCTGAATGGGATAACAATAGTTGGCCTTTGGTTTCAACATGGATCTTGGATCTGGCTGTAGGCACTCCCCTCAGAGGATTTAGCAATTTTCCCTGTATAGATTACTAAGTGTGTTAGGTTCTATCTGATGAAAGGTGTTTATGAACAATAAATATAAGAATTTTTTGCTGATGAACTGGAGAATATGACAAGGTGAGAAAAGTAACCCAAAAGAAGCTTTACAAACAAATTTTCAAAGTTGTTATGCTGAGGGTATACTGATTAATATAGTTCTTCTCATGGATATATTATATTAGCTTTGGTTGCCTTTCTGGTGGCATTTGGACAGCCTTTGTTTGTATTTTATCCAGCCTAGTGAAACGAGCAGGACACCTATCTTCAGCTTCCTGTGGCGTACAGGGAATAAGAGGAGACTGGTAGTAGAATCCTTATATCTCTCTCTCTCTCTTCTCCCTCTTCTCCTCTGTCACTGATTTTGGGTAATGCAAGCAGATCAGAAGAAGTAAGGACAAGGGAAATAAGTAAAATAAAAAGGGGCTGAATGAGAGAGAAAATGGGAAGAGTTGATAGACACGCGAAATGTAGCTAGATGCAATAGAAGGGCAGGAGAAAAGGGTTGAAAAGAAAATGTAAAGAATGACAGAGAAATTATCTCAAGTGAAAAGCAGAATAAATTTCAAAAGGAAAATAGTATGAAATGGGAAGAGAAAAAGAGACGGGGCTATGGAAATTGGTATGGGGAAGCAAGAGCAGCAGAGGTGATAGTGCAATTAATAACATGACGTTTAATTGACTTCATATTCCTGGATTATGTTTCAAGAGAAGGGGGTCAGAAAGATGGACAGGGCTCAGGGTGGAAGGGGAGAAAAATCTGTGGGATAGTCGGCATTCAAAGGCCAGGAAAGAGGGAGCATGCTAATGCCTTTCTTTGTGTTTTGTGGCTTTAAAGCCACTGCAGTTAAACCCAAACCTAAAAGCCTTCCAAACAGAGCCCTGAAAAATGCAGGGTTGTTATGAGGGCAAGGATGAAAGAAACTGGCAAAATGCTAAGGTCTGTTCCTCCTGACAACATCCCCACTGACTTCCATGTCAGCAGGATTGGGCCCTAATGTGCTAAATAGTACTAGAATTATAATCTACAGTTTCAGCCATTCCAGAACAACCAAGTCATTTTTCAGTTCAGTTTGTCTTAGTAAATGAGCCACTATCTGGGGCTGTTAGAAAGCTAGGCTGTACTTCTGTATTTTGTTGAAAAAGGGGGTAACTGAGTTGTATAGTTGCAGGAGGTCTCACTCAGAATGCTTACTATATTGCGTTCAGGGAAGAAGACACTCTTCTACCTTACATAGCTGGGTCTCCCAAAGCCAGGTGAGAACAGGTAAATACAATGGGCCACTGCTGTGGTCTTTGGCATAAGATCAGCACATCCATCTAGTGGTTCTAACATGGGTATAATATATTGGATCAGTTATTTTATTTTTATTGGCTTTAATGATCAGGCAAGCTTTAAGAAAGGAATGTCAAGAAGTCTCACTATATGGAATCCCATCCCTTGTGTCTTATTACAATCTGCATGCCTGCATGAAGTATGTCATGCAAGAACCTAATTTTGTGTTTCCTGCTTGAGTTACCCGAGCACCCCATAAATGACAGGGAAGAAAGATGTTGATTATACTCTTCTACCATAGTTAGGATATATTAACATAATATACGTATACCCTGTGATTTTTTTTCATGGGAATGAAACAAATGGCATGCCTTTTATTTTTTTTCAGTCTAGGGGCGAAATCTCTGAACCAGGCAAGAATTTTACCTTTTACTTCAAAGGAACCATGACTGGAACCTAAGCAATATATTTGATATAAAAAGATGCTCCTTTATCGAGTACTCATTTCTCATGTAACTGCCCATTGTGACACTTCCTGCTTTAATGGTACAGTATATGAAGACCTAACCCTGTGCCATTTGCGTTAATGCGAGTTTTATCAAGAACTTCACTGGGAAACAGTTGGGGTCTTAATGAGGGATTGTGAAGGGGAATCTCCTGATCAATAGGGAAGAAATCTTGAGTACTCAAACCTTTCTTCCACCTTGGGGTAACAGGAATGCTCTATCCACCACCATCTGGAATGCATCTAATGTACAAACCATACATAATAAAGGTGTGAAAGCTAGAAATGGGAAAGACCTACCACAATTCCTACTTCCAAAGCAAACAAAAAAAGAGCTCAGCACTTAGTGCTTCCAAGAGGCTGGTCTTTAGACCTTGCTCTTACTTCACCAACATTCTCACAGATGCTGGCCCATGCATGTGCAAAGCTGCAAATGTGTTTTAAATAATCCCTGGAATACAAAAACAAGCCTCTTATTGATCAGACAGAAATGCCTGATGCTAAATTTTGGGCCACATTTGGGTTTTTCCCTGGTCTCATTCTTTTCCATTCTATTGTTTGGCTAACCACAGTCAGTTGTTAAATGAGTAGGTCAGATCATCTGTTTTGTCGTGCTCTTTTTTTATAGCCTGATGAAGGAGGCCATAAAAATGAAATTAATTTTCTGGCTCGTGCTTCTCACTTTAATGCTTAAAAGGAAAACAACCACATGAATTACTAATTCATGTGATGACGATTTTTCCAGCAGCATCACGCTTGTTCCATGCTTTGGGAATAATGCTGTATTGCTGTTTCATTTGTTATTTAAGGTTTTTGGCAAATACATAGCCTTAGACAGTCCAGACCAGTGATACTCAATGGGCGCATCCAGACCAGCTCACACGTGCCTCTTCCAGCATCTCAAACCCCTTTGAGATGCTGCAAGAGGCACGTGCAGGAACAGAAAAAGGTTCCCTCCGCTGCAAGCTTGCAGCACAGGGTCAAAATTAGACCCCCATATCCAAGGATCAAAAAAAACTGAACTAAAAAAGCAGGGCAGGGCACAGTCCTGGACTGTGCCCTGAGGCAACCGGAGGCTGGGTCCTCCATAGAGACACTGGCTGCCATAACACCTCCATGGTTGGCCCTCACCCTGGTGGGCATGCAGGGCAGGCAGTGTGCCAGCAGCTGGACTCCAGTGCCAGTAAGTAAGGGGTCAGGGGGGCTGGAGCAGGGGGGAGGGGACAATAGGGGGGATCCCCACTGGCCCCACCTGCTCCCCCAATCCCTGCCCTGCCTGGCCCCACCCCCACCTGCTCCCCCAGCCCCCTGATCCCTTCCCTGTCAGCCCTGTGAACCCAATGAATGGTGTGGGAATGGTTTGCATAATACCCCACATGCCAGGATTGAGCCCTTTTACCCCCCACCACATGCTGGAATACAGTCTCAGGGCCCTGCACCACCCTCATCTAGCCCCATGTGCCAGGATCTGGCCCCAAATGTTGGGATCAGGCCACATGCTGCCCTGAGCAACCAATCTAGTATGCAAGGCCATACCCCTGGGGCTCCTCGTGTGCTTATGGAGACTCCTGCTGGCCAGAGGACCCAGCACTGGGGATCAAGGATCCCTGACCTAGACAACAAATGGATTGTGCCTTTTGCTGTTTTAAGAAGTATTTCACATAATATACTTCTGGCCAGCATCTCACCTGGTGTAAATCAGCACAAAGTCAATAGTATTATGACTTACATTGAAGAATGTGACCTATTGATTTGATTACTCCCTCAAGTGAAAAACTGGATTAGGATGCACTCTTCAGGCATTTAGGGATCAAGTAGTATCACTCCAATATTTAAGTGGGGGAAAGAGGGAACATTCACTAACTAGGTTAGGTATAATCTAGTCTGGTGATGCAAAAAATAACCTTGGATATTATCCCAAATCTGAACTCCTATGTGGCAATGCAAAAATCCATCCTTTGTTCAACTACAACCTTTCATAAGAGCCACAGAGCCCTGATTTGTATACTGCAGTGCACCCAGAGCTGCTGAGCATTTTGATCAAGCAAAGCACTTGAAGCAAAGGTTTTATTCTAGGTCCTATTGAAGTCTATTAATTGATGGCTGCTGACACACTTAACCATATGTTTCCTACTTTGCTGCACTGCAACCAGAGTACTCGACACCTTTCAGAAGTGACATTAATGTGCAGCACATCATTCAGACCTTTAAATGGAAGAGAATTTTCATAATTGTTCCATGTCATGCTTGATTATTTCAGGACAGGTTGAGCAGGAGTGTATTGACTGGGTTCACTGTGTGCAGATATTCAGGAGAATGACAGTAAGCTCCAACCAGCATAAATCTAGTTGTAGGACTGAGCCATAAAAATCCCATTTGTTTTTTGGTTTTGTTTTTTATTTGCTGGTATGTTATGCTTTTCCTGACATAGAAGGGGAGAAGTTATTTCTCTTTGTTGAGAAATGTAGAAGATGTTGGGAAGAGCTGTCTTGCAGTAGAGTGGGTCTAGCCAAACCTTGGGCTTGTTGGGTTACTGTGACTAAGGCATGCCAGTTTATTTAGTCAGTAGGCCACAAATGAATAAAATGGCTAGCAACATATATCTGGCAACCTTCAATTTCCCCAACCTGAATCAACAGGCAGCTATTTACAGTTGGAAAGTCTGGGGAAATTAGCCTGCAGAAAAGCTCAAATTTATGCCTCTGAATTTGTAGCAAGATACATTTTTAGCAATGTATATAATGCACAGTCAGAGGCAAGTGTCCAGGCACCAGTCCTGACTTGTGGCTGGACTAATCAAATATATGCCAGATTTGCAGACATATTGATAGATATATAAATGCCTTGCACCTTATGTAACTATGGGAAGGGAAAGCGCAACAACTGAAAACTTAGCCCTCAAGCTCATCTCTATATGAAAAGCCAAGTCCCATTTTAAAATGGAAGCAACCCTCCATGACTCAAAAACAAAAGAAAACATTTCCCCAAACAGGTGCATGAGGAAATTAGGGTATTGCTATATTGCCAGGTACAGACATTAGACTTTTACCAGTATAAGTGATCAGAAACCAGTCTATATCCATAACAGAAGTTTGACTCACAAAACTGTTCTATCCCTGTAACGGAACAGAAGTTCAGCATACATAGACTGGTTTAAAAATGGTGGAACCTGATCTAAGAGTCCCCCCTCTCCCCCCACCAAAGGGTGAATGTGTCCTGTTTGCTACTGATCTAAATGGTGCCACTGACAGAAAACCCTATAACTTAGATCGATTCTGCCTCTGCCTTTTTCAATGTCTGTACCTAGCCTATGACTACCAGCTGCTGGTTAGGTTTGTTTTTGGCTTTGGGTTTTTTATTTGTTTGTTTGTTTGTTTTCATGAAAGGGGTCAGAAATCCTTGAGAAACCAAACATGATGATCATCAGTGACTTTTGCTTTTGTTCCCACAAACACAAGTGAAAGCTCCTCTTCTCCCCCCCCCCCCCCCCCCAACTTTGCAATTGGGAAGACATAATACTTCATTTTGGTGAAACAAAATGTTAATACAACTTCAAAGTGCAAAACACTGTGGGTCACATTTATGATTTCAGGAACTCTTCTAAGTTCATGCTCTTTACAGTATGCATGGATTTGGTCCATAAAGTTGTTCAATTTGATGCTAAGGCCTTCTATTAATGCCTCAACATTTTACTATACAGAGAGCGGTGCTCTCCAGACTTCTAGCCAAAAAAAGAGGTTCTTTGTAATACTTGTCCCTCTTGGGGGAAAAAAGAGCTCGGGTATTATTTTCCGGTGTGGTGTGAGAATTCCTGGGATCATTTCCTACTAGACCATCCCTCAGAAGGACCTGTGGCTGTGTGGAGAGGATAGTGGAAAGCTGCAGAATATTTTAACAGCTGTCAATAGTGCTTCATGTGAATACTCTTTTCTTGAGCTCTTAGCTACAAATTGATGGCTTTCTGGCACCACCATCTCTGGTATATTGCTTAACAGTATTTTTCCTAGATGACTCAAGGAAAACTAGAGAGTTTTATTAAGGAGATGGATATAACTTATTATAGTTCAGGAATAGTGGCAAAGGGAAAGGTAACTTTTTAAAGTACATTCTCAATATTATATTGATAACTGGGCTCCCATGATACCTTTCTGGCTTGCTAAAAAAACACCAGTGTTCAGGCTGTATCCTCCAAGAGTAGAGTAGAAGACAGAAATGGGACAAGGCAAGTACTGGCAAATAGTGCTCATTAACCATTTGTGTGAATAGAAGTTACTTGACTAATACTCATCACCCTTCTTGTGGCCACTCATGGAAAAGAAATTTTGTCCACAAGAATGTATGTATACAAAAAGTGGTGCAAATACTTGCTGCCATCATGCATTTGCCTGTCATATATTTACACAAATATTTTTTTTCCAGGGGTTTGCCACCCAAAGTGACTTGAGGATACCCAGGGGTTTAGTTTGGAGTATAGTGCACATGGAGAGCCAAGGGTTTGTAAGATGTCCTCCATAAATCTTAACAAAAGTCATGTATTTGTAAACTATATAATTTTGTGATACCTATAGAATGTTATTGGTCCTAGGCAAAAATTCTGAAGGAGCCAACTTCCTCTGTGTATTTTAATACTTCTGCTTTTAGTTTGGGAACTAGAGGGGACAGAAAAGCTGCGGAATATTTTAGATTTTAAAAATCCAGTTTTATCAAAATCGCTCAAACTGTGAAGTTTAAGGAAAGGCTTGTCATCATAGTAGAAGGAATTCAGTTTTTCTTAAGAAGGAGTGCTACTTGTTAAAGAGGTGTAAGTTCTGCAGACAAATCCCCTACTCCTCATTCTGTTCCAGTATGAGGACCTAATTCCTTGGAGAAAGGCCTTCAGATTCCAGAATTAGGATTAGAAATTTGGGAACTTTTAGAATTAGGATTAGAAACTTTAGAGCATTTTTTTCAACCTAAAACTGTTCTGTTACTGTATTTCAAAGTGATGCTTTTTTGTTACTATTTACTTCACTGGGTCACAGGGATGCTATGAGGATAAAAACAACTGTGACGTACTTAAATACTTTGGTGATGGGAACCACATCAGTAACTAAAATAAGTGGATAGTTTAATAATAGGGAATCCATGCATGAGCAATGGGTGAGGCTGGGGAATGACAGGATTTATAATTGACAGTTGCTGTGTCAGATCCAACTATTTTCACTCTCACTCAACAAGGCTTTTGTATTTACTATGAACAAAGATTGTGGGATTGCTTAGGCTTACCCCAGCCATGCTAACTCATGTGAAAACTACAGGCTACCTTGGATTCACTAAGATTTTATGTTCTAATTTGTGTTAAGAGCACACCTTTTTTCCTACAGTAGAGACACAGCACAAATTATCACATTCTGCATTGCATATACTCTTGGGGTAGGATTTTGACAGGAGACTCTTAACCCCCAATGAAATACAAAAGGACATAGATAGGCACCTAACTCCTCTAGACTTATTCTGAAATTCCCAATCTTCTTAAAACTCATATGTGATAGAGAAGCACATGACTTCTGTATTCGGTTTGCATATGATGTATCCAGCGAATTAAGACAGGACTAAGGAGTCTTAGTGCAAGAGAGATGGAATTGTTGTGCGTCTGTTCCTCCAACATCTAGTGGAAGTTGTGTGTGCCATACACCATACATGCAGACATTCCCCACGCTGCTACTTTGCAATGTTGCGGGGGGAGGAGTTGACCCCAGAAGATCCTGAGGTAAAAAAAAAACCTGCCAAAAAAAAGGTGGGGTGACGCATATGGCGGCAGCATACACCGCTCAAAACTGGAGCCCGGCTGGCCAGAGCCACACCCTGGCTACTGGCCAGGCTCCCTGCTGCAGAAGTGCCTTGGCTTTAGCTCCCTAAGGCCCCCAGGACCTCAGGTAAGGTTGCTGGGGCCAGTATAGTTGCTGGCCCTAGCCTTCCCTACCTTATCTCCGGTAACCTAATGTACACCAGAGCACACGTGGTATGGGCATTCCCTGGGGACAAGTAGCAGTGGCATAAGGCATACCACTGCTACTTGTCCCTGGGAAAACAAATGTTTGTGCTCATCTGCACCCACAAACTGGGTACACTTACGTGTGCTTTACTGCAGAGTTGACTAATTAACTCCACAGTGGGTGCATCTACACATTCATTAATGTGCCATAGTTATGGTGCATTAAGTTTAGTACTTGGATAACGGAGTACTAAATAAATACACAGTAACTGGCACTACTGTGCCGGAGCACTGGTGCATGGGTTTTCACAGATACTCACTGTGCAATAGCTTAATACTACTGCACAGGAGCATAATTAACACATGTTTTGCCCAGTACGCTACTGCATAATGTTATTAGGCTACTACGCAGTTACCATCTTGTGTAGGCATACTCAGTACAGTGTCACTGTTTAGACATATGCCAGTATTAGGGCACGGTAAATTAATTAACTCCTCGATAGGATAGTACTGTCTTGGACAAGTACTATCCTATGGCGGAGTAATTTATGCCGCCACAGCGCACATGTAGATAGTGACTAGGGCTGCCTGGTGCACAAGGGTGCTACAGAGCAGGGGCTGCCTGCTGGCTAGCCTTGTATCTTCATGTCCCAGCCAACCCCTCCACTGCCTGATGCTGCAACCCAGAGCTTGGGACTGATCCCCTGGAGCCAGCTTCTCTGCCTTGGCTCAACATGCTGTGGTCCTGGGCACTGCACCTGAAAGAAATAAACTCCAGTGCAAACTGCACCAGTTTATTTCTTTGCCCGAATTGCCCATGTAGATGCATCCACTGAGTGATAAACTTAAACATGCTGTGGTCAGGCTTGTCTACAAAGATCTGTGTTCAAGACACTGCTGGCCAAAGTACCACCACTTAAACCAGTTACTTTAGGTATTATACCCTGGGTAAAAATTGCTATAGTGACTAGGTCCAAAATAGAATTTTAGGAGCATGTAGCTCACCAAATTGGATTCTGTTCTTGCCTTCCAAAGTTCTGCTTTCATAAACTAAATTAATTCCTCCTCTTCTCCCTCCTTTCTGCCTGTGGAAAACCACCTCTTAAGAAACCTAAATACTAGTTTTTTTCAAATTATGACAAGAAACCTCACGAAGATCAGATTTAATATGAATTTATCTTGCAGCTGTCAACTAACAATCTCTGCCTCGCATGTTTATTCACAAAAGTATTTTGGGAAATAATGCTCTAGATTTTTCCACATGACTTCTTATCTGCTAGTCTGTTTGTTGTGATTTATTAATCATATTTGTTAGTGATTGCTGTTGCTTTACTAGATTGTGTTAAATCAGTGACAGAGTACTCTCTGGATCATTCCTGTTTTAGTCAGAAAAACATTCAAGCAGTCATGAAAATCAGTTAAGCCTGAACCTATTGAACGAAAGAACATAGTGTTGCTTATTGATCAATAGCCTTTAGATACGTAATGAATAGTGGTGTTTTGGACACTGTCAAACAGTGTTTTCCTTTGGATCTGATAAATTGCAATCCTTTGTATTAGCAGTTTGAGATTTGATGTATAGCAGTGTCTTTTGGTATTTGTTTCAGCTCTAACAACGTGGTGAGCTCATGGAGCTGAGGCAGGCAAATACTGGAAGAAAATATAATCTGTTCACCTCTGGCAATAGATTTAACCATTTGAGTTAACTCTGATTTACAAGCAAGGATAGGAGGCTATATAGATATATCACAGCATGGACGCACACAACACTTAACCTCATTAACCCTGAAGCAGACAGTCATGCAAGCCTGTTTAAACTGGTTTGAAGCTGCCTGAAATGGTTTGAAAGTATATCTGGAAAATCAAATACTATTTTGAACTGGTTCAGTGTTACATGTGGACACCAAGCATTTCATGACATATGTCTGGTCAGTTTTCCAGGCATCCCACACTTCATTGCTCCTCATGTCCACATTCCCTGCAAGTGGTCACTGGTACACGGCCAAAACTTGAGTGACCCTTTTTTCCCTTTTTGTTGGTACTTCTTATCAATGCACTCCCTTGCACTCCTTGTTCAGTAAAAGCTTTCTTTCTAGTAACCAGCTGTGTCCTTACTCTGTACTCAACTGTGGTCTCTCATCATGCTCCCCCATTCCCTCAGACCCAAAAAGTGTGGGTACAAGCCTTCCTGCTCCCAGACACCCCAAGTCAGGCAAGCACACTGCAGACTTGGGTCAACTGCAGACTCATGTTCAGGAGAAAAGGGAAAGCAGAAAAGCCCTCAGCCAGAGGTCTCTCCCAGGCCCCTCAAAGCATGGATGCAGGCACTCCCTTTTACTATAAGGTATGCTTGGCAAGGTGCTCACTCCCACACCCTAGTGTTAGAGCATCAGCATTTCACACACAATTGTGAACTGCTTCCAACTAGTGACATTTTGGAATGGCTCAATCGTTATGTGTGTCTACACCTAAGAGATTGAGAAATTGTGTGTATGTAATATGTGCACACTCATATGCAATGCACAAGATGTATAACTGATCTCTCTTATGGGTTTCAGAATGAATTAATATATGAATGTGAAGGGAAGAATGGAAATCTTAGATCATGACTATCTAATGTATTTTTGATATGCAGTCTATTATAGAATAAATTATATTTAATTTATACAAATAAGATGACTATAGAATTTTAAGGCCCTGTCAGGAACTCAAGTCTGGTCATGCAAAACATTTTTATTCATCTGACTCTCTACTGCCTTTCATTTTTTATACTTAATATACTTATTTGAATAGAAGAAGACCCTGATTATAAGATGACCCCTCAATAATTAGATTCTATATATGGAAAATTTATAAATTTGTTGCAGTTTTCCAGGAACAGAATCGAATTATTGGAGGTTTGCTTTGAATTTATCCCCCTTCCTGCTGCTACAGCAGGGAGAATAAATCTGAGAGATCAGGTAGCTCTTTGCTCTCTGCTTCCCCTCCCCCACACACACATACTTTTTCCCCTGGCAGCCCCTTCCCCATCTCTTTCCTGTCAGACCCTGCTCTCCCTGAGCACATGGAAGTTAGGAGCAAATTTGAAAACAATAACCTTGAACTTAAACATGGCTGTAGCAATTTGCATTTGGTACCCCTACACTTAGTTTATCCAGAATTGATGCATGTTACCTTTTTTTGAAACTGCTGTAAGTTTTAGCACAGATACTCCATTAACAGTTTTGAACAGCACTTTGGCACCTACTTATATGTAGTACAAACTGGGCCCATCTGCACATGCAATTAGTACTCATAAGAGCAGAGAGATGCCCTGCTGGATTCCCAAGTCCACTGCAATCAATGCAGTTAGTAGGGCTGTGCAAAACAGCATCATTTCATTTCGACTTCTGTTTCACCATTTTGATGGGACAGTATTTCATTTCAAGTTTCATTTAATTTCGAAACCACTGTCCTGTTTTGTTTCATCATTTTGCTCATAGGCTATAATGGGGAAGCACAAAACTGCCTATAACTTTGTCAGTTCTTGCCTGCTTTGGATGAAATTTGCAGAGATGATAGCCCCTTCTGAGGCCACAAAGCCTGCTAAGTTTCAAGCAGATAGGTCAGGGGTTTCAGAAAGCCAGTTCAAACAATGTTGCCTTTTATGCAGTTTTTCCATCCCTCCCCCAGAGCACTGGGATTGGGAGGGACCTCAGGGAAGGATGACAGTCACTGGCCAGCTACACAGTCAATATGAGAGCAGTCCTTCCTTCTCTTCTTCCCCCTCCTTCTCCTTACTTTCCCTGTAGACAAGCCCAGCTTGAACTTTGAAACTCGAAACATTTCAAAGCTTTTGAAATGTTTTGACTGCCCTTGTTTTGTTTTGAGGCTGTTTCAAAGCCCTTCGTTTCATTTTGATTTTGCTGTTTCAAGCTCAAAATGAGTTGAAACAGTGTCAAAATGAAATAGCTGGCAAAATTTTGCCTTAGCAGTTAGGAATCCATTCAGTAGCACCCTGCTGCTCACATCTGTGTATGGTGTCTTTTTCCAAGTGACAAAGGTTGGGGGGGACCCTCATCATCTTCAATGTCTTGAACAGGAAACAATAGGACACTTGGTCATAGGCCAGCTCCAGGTCGAGGTTCAGCACAGTGATACCCATCCCCCTCTCCTGGCAGCACCACAGAACGTCTCATAGTTACAGCACGGTTTTGTGGATCTGCCTCCCCCGCACCATGCATGACTAGTCCTCATGGATCACTGTACCTATAACAGACTGTTTGCCCAATGTGGGCCACATGTTTTATAGTCATGCTCAATATTGGCAGCATTTAGAGTTGATTTCCATTGCTGAGCACGTGCTGATTTTAGCAGTAGTTTAATGATAAACAACTGGCTTGGTCTCCCATTATGTCCTCATGGCTAAGATGGAGAACTGGCCTTGGCCATCTCACAGTCCAATGGCTGGGGAACTGGCTCTGGGGTCAGACCCAAAGAGTATTAGTTGATGAGAGCAAATCAACTTGGTGCAAGGTGACCAGTGGTGTCCCTCAGGGTTCAGTGCTCGGTCCAACACTCTTCAACATCTTTATAAATGATCTGGATTTGCACGTCAGATGCGGACTGTCAAAGTTCGCGGACAACACTAAGCTATGGAGGAAGGTGGTCACACAGGAGGATGGGCTGGGGATACAGGTTGACCTGGACAGGCTCTCAAAGCGCCTACTCTGGACTCATTCAAAAGGTGTTTGGATGCATATCTTCCTGGGATCATTTGACCCCAGCAGACTTCCTGCTTATGGCAGGGGGCTGGACTTGATCTCGCAAAGTCCCTTCCAGCCCCTAATGTCTATGAAATCTATTATATGTATTTAGTGAGATTTTGCTGTATACGGTTATAAGGCAGGGACTTTTTCCCCCACACCAATTGGGGAAAAAAAACCAACTTTTATTCAAGTAAATACAGTGTGTGCATGGATGAAAATGGCTATAGCATTATGTATAGGTTATCATGTTGATTGGGTAGAGTTAACAACCACTTGACATAATTTTGTCTAGTCAAAGAACTGTTCAATAGGCCCCATAAAGTCTGTACAGACTAAACAATATGTACTGGTTCCAGTGCAGTCAGACACTTCCTGAGGATGGAAAGGACAGATTTTAGACCCAAAAAGCAAAGTTTAGAGTTGGATCCCATAACCCCATTTCTTTTCATGCAACTTTGCACCAGCTAAAATAGATAGTGTGAAGGTCCCAATGCACAAAGGGAAGCTGGGAATTTGCACCCTTGCAAAGGTCACCCATTTGCCCTTAAAATTTAAAAGCAATAAGCTTCTATCATAGGAATAGTTGTCTTTTGTTATGACTGATCAGTTTAAGAATGTTGCTTCCAGGGTTTTCTGGAAGTTAGGATTTAAAGGCTTGTTTCCACTTCACCATTAATATGAGCTTCTGACACATAGATTGACTCCTCTTAAATGAGCCCAACTATAAGGTGCACCCTGACCCTGCCTTTTACCTGACTTTAAACTAACACAGCTACCTATCACACTCTGAATGAGGCTAATTCATGCACAGTACAAAATTGAAAACGACCCCAGGATTGGATTAGCTGTCTAGTGGGCACATCTACACATGACATTTACTGTGGTATAAATTAATTAGCTCTGTAGTAAACACCTTGGCATCTACACATGCAGGGCTATTAGGTTAGAGTAAACTAATTAATTCTGCAGTAGGATAGTAATACAAGTACTACCCTTTTGCAGATTTTTTTTACTTTGCAGCAGTGCATGTTCACATGCTGATTCAGCTGCCTGGGGCATGAAAGTGCTCCAGTTTAGGGGCTACCTGTTAGCTAGTCCTGCACTGAAGCACCCTTATGCTCCATCTAGCCCCTTTGTTGATTTGGAGCTGCCCTGACCCGGATCAATGTGCTGTAGTCCTGGGCACACATGTAGACATGGCCCTCTGGAGTAATAAACTCTGGCACAATAAGTGCCAGAGTATATTGCATTCCATTAATATGCATGTGTAGATACAGTGTAGCTGTATGCCCACTACAGCTGTAATCAAGCATCACCAGCAACTGTGCTTCAACCCATAACCCCTGGTGAAGTTACCAGCTCAAATTTAAAACCCTACTAAACTCAAACTAGATCTTTTTGCTTGTGGCAGCAATTGAACTAGGGTAAATGGCCAAGTTATACGTTGAGCTAATGGTGCATTGAAGACCAGCCTTTAGGTTGCAAAACTGAAAGCTTTGACATGGAAATCTTCTACAGCTGAATTGAAGTACCTGAGCATTCCACGTCCTTTTACGTAAAGGCACTCCTCCTTAGCTTTGAATATAGCATGCTCATGCTATGAAGGCTGGAAATTGGACAAAACATTGTGCTAACATTCTACCCCACAGCAAGCAACCAAAAGCAGACATCATTTCTGAACCTGGAAAGGCTGGAGGGCCAGGAAATGAAGTTTTTGTGTTATTTATTTGAATCAGTTTTTTTCCCCGGGATCTCAGAACAAATGTTCCAGCTACAAAGGTCCCAGGTATATCAGTTGTTGTCTGCTAGCAACACCATCTCAAGACACTGGTAGCCATCTTAGCACACAAATAAAATAAGGGTCTTATGTGCTAAGCTGGATGAACTGTTCCTTGTCTCCTATGTTGGTATAGTTACTGTTTTAAAGCAGAAAGTTCTGCAATTAATATCCTGACCCTTTTTAATTCCATGTATATGAATTAATAAAACTAATTCCCATCTAAAGCTGGTGGTAGGTTCAAAAGGTGATTTTAGCAAACCTGAATGAAGTGACCACCTATAAAATAAATAAAAACTTAAGGAAAGCTTAGCAACATCTGTAGAGTATTAAAGGTTATGAAGCCAAAACATATGACCTCTCTAACTGTCCAGCATCCCCATCAGATGTTTTTCACTACAGCCAGATTTTGGTCTGGTCTGTCTCAGAATCTGCCTGAAACAGCCAGTGTGCTTCACTGACCATATTAATAAACACTAAGTAACAAGATAGAGAAAAGATGGGTGGAAGAGAAGCTCTCCCAGAGCACTATTTTTTGTGTTTGGGGCTTTATTTAGAAAACAATCAATGATTTCATATTAATCTTTAGTTCATCCTAGTTTTTTCTTTGTCTTTGTTATGCTATCAGCTACATTCAAATAATAATACTACAAGGGAAGAGGTTAAATCAAAAGCTCCAAATTTGATGTCCCCCAAGTTTTGAAGTGAAAGAAAAAATGTAAAAAATATGAGCAAAGATGCAGATCCAGCTATCACGTTATTCTCTAACAGGTGAAGAACTTTGAAATGTAGGCAGTAAATAACTTGGATCCAAAGTCTAATTTTGGAGGCTGGGCCCATTGACCATTGTTTGTAGACACACATTAGTTGAATAATTATTTTTCATCAACACACATTAGTTGAATAATTACATAAAAACACTCCAGACAAAATGGGTCAAATTTTCAGCCTGTGTAAACTGGCATTTATGTATTGAAGTTAATAGAGTGATATTGACATTTGCCACCTGGAAATCAGGGCTTAAAAGAGCTAAAACTCTCTCCCTTATCTTGCATTTGATGCAACATGAATAATATGCAACATGTAACATGAATAATAAAGAATTAAAGACAGTACATGCCATTTTTGGTGGCTAATGAGAGAACCATCACTTAAAATGCTGAAAGATTAGCAAGACGGACAAGGTTCCTTGGGTGAATTTGATATCTTTTATTAGACCAACCCAAATGGTTGGAGAATAGTTATTGAGCAAGCTTTTGGGTTCAAAAACCCTTCGTCAGGCTCAGGAAGCTGCAGCAGTTGGTGTGTGCTCTTCCTGGATGGAATGAAAAGTAAAGAAGCCAGGGGCTGGGCTGGGCTGGGCTGGGGAGTCAGTTGCCAGGCAGATTGTAATGTATCAAAAATCCAATGTCTATGTTTAGTCCCTGATCTCTAGTATCCAGCAGGTGGATGAAATGGAGCTCATAGGCTCATCTCTGGGATGTGTTGTGTATGTTTCCCTTGAGGACCAGGACTGAGAGATTGGAGAGAGAGTGGCCCTCCTGTGAGAAATGTGCCCCCACCGGTAGTTGGGTGTTTCTGTCTTTGATGGATTTCCGGTGTGCATTCATTCTGGTGCGCAGTTGTTGTCTGGTCTCTCCTACATATCTTCCATCAGGGCATTTGGTGCATTGGATGAGGTATATCACATTTCTGGAGGTGTAGCTGTAAGATCCTGGGATGCTGATGGCTCTGTTGTGGGGTGTAGTAATAGTGGGGGTGGTGGAGATGTGGGGGCAGGGTTTGCATTTCTTGTCATGGCACAGTCTGGATCCTTTTGGTGTGTTCTGGGGTTGAGGAAGTTTGCTTCTGGTGATGAGGTTGGCGAGGTTCGTAGGTGGCTCTGGGAAGGGATGGCTCTGGGAAGATCTTTTTAAGAACAGGGTCTTTTTCTAATATGGGTTGCAATTTTTTGAGGATTTTCCGTACAGGTTCAAGGGATGGGTGATATGTCATAACCAGCGGTGTGCGATTTGTGGGTGTTTTTCTTCTGTACTGCAGCAGTTCTTCACGTGGTATCCAGGTGGCTCTGAAAGATTAGCAATACTTCTTTTGGGTCGTACCTTTCCTTTCAGTTACCAAGTCTCCCAACTGAGAGTTATCTGATTGTATCATTTTCTTTAGTCTTGCAGGTTAGAGTTTTGGACAGCTAAGTTCAGACAGGACTATCCTGATCCTCTAGCCATACTTGCTGCACGTCCCAAAACAAAGAACTTCACTAATTTCTATGCAAAACTTGTCAGTTTGCCAGAGCTATAACTATGTTTTAGTAAGAATTCAATTTTGATTTAAAGCCTTTAAATGATGGTGAATCCACCATGTCCATAAATAAATTGTTCCAAATCTTAATTATTCTCACTGTTAAGTACTGTACTCATACCTCTTCTTGAATTTGAATGTCAGGCTTCAGCTTTCAAATACAGGATCTTGTTATAGTAGAATAAAGAGTTACTTTTAAAAAATGATAAAACTCAACCATGTCTAGTGTAACAGACTGCCAATGTGGGCTCACCAGATTGGCTTGAGATACTTACCCTGGGCTAGAAACAGTGCCGGCGAACTCTGAGCGACCCCAAGGGTGGAGCAGGGGAGCCCTGCCCTGTGGAAAAGGAGAAGC
>NW_005842047.1:1092639-1198358 GCF_000455745.1 Alligator sinensis
CCTCCTCATTCACATGGAAGGGGGATGGCGGCAGTTGGGGGCCAGCCACCCTGAGCCCCAGAGGCTAGGGGTGGCAGTCAGCCCCCCACTCCACCACGGAGAAGAAGTAGCAGCCAGGAGCGCAGGTGGCATCCTTATCTGGAGCAGGGAGCTGGGCCGGTGAGTTGAGGAAACCCCTCACCTTTCCTGGGGAAGCGGGACAGCAGCAGGCAAGGCATTAGGATCCTGAGGAGCAGCAGAGCGCAGGGACATGGGTCCCCAGGAGCTCAGGGCACAGGCCGGCGCTCAGAGCAGGATTGGCGAGCCATGAGGCGTGTGGGATGCTCGGCCAGTCATCTGGAGCAGGGGTTTAGAGCAGCGATGCCTGGGAGCTGCCTGTGCTGTTGACCCTCTGCCACTGACTGCCCCAGAGGGGACTCAGTCCTGTCCCTTATTCTACAGCTGATTGTCATCAGATGGAGTCCCTGAGCTTTGTGTTTGGGTCATGCTGATTGCTGCAGGAGCCTATGCTGTTGCTTGTTGCTTGTTTTTTTGGTTGCCATGGAGGGTCGCCCTTCAGCCTTTTTTGGGGGGTTGGGGTTTGATACAATTTGATTGCTGCAGACCAGAAGAGCTTAACCTGTTGCAGCCTGTCACTTATTGGGAAGCCTGTTGGAGCTGCTAGGAGTGACCACGTTGCTTCCTTGTGGTAGTACCTCAGCAATGGCTGAAAGCTGCCAGTTACCCTACCTGTGGTTCTTGAGTCAAGGGTTGATTAGCGCACTCTGGTTTGTTTTGTGATTTTGGTTATGCCATTTAAGTTCACTTGTAAATAACCTTTCCTATTATTCTTGTTTTGTAAATAAACTGTAAATAGTTAAACCACTTAAGTGTTAGACCTTCTTGGGACCACGGGCTGCTCTGAGGGGAGCAGGGGCGGGCTGGAAAGTAAATTGGTGCTGGCTGGAAGCCCTGCCCCACTCTCACCACACCATCCCTGATTTCGGGCAGGGGTGGCAACTATTGGGCCGCCACTAGGTTACACTAGAATGAAATAAATTGAGGTGTCTTACTCTCTTACTACATGTCATCCTTTCCAGGCATCCTTTTCAGGTATCAAATCATTCTTGTTCTTTTCTGAATTCTTTGCATTGGGGAATTATTCTCTGCAGTTACCTCAGTTAACTTAGTCAGATGCTGAGCATCAATTCTGTAAAACACTATTTGCATTGCTATAGTCCTCCTCATAAAAGTGTATGTATCTCCAATCCATTTAGTCTATAAGGTGCATCTCTACACTGCCTTATGTGTTTGTGTTTTTCTTTGTTCACCTCTGTGTCCTAGGGTTAATCTCATACTAAAGGGGTCTATGATTTTTTTTTTCCTGGTTCACTGCATTAAGTGCAGCAAAACTTTTTTGTCTACAGGAAGGAATTGTAGGATGGGCATGCGATGACTACCAACACTTAAGTGATTTAATTGCTGCCTACTACAGAAAAAGCAAGACTCAGCTTAAATGACAGCAGAGCCTTGACTTGGGCCTAAAGAATCTCCAACCCTGGATAAAAGGGGTTTTTTTGTGTATGAATGGTTGGAGGAAGGAGAGAACTATAATCTGGGTAAAAAAATCCTCTGATCTAATTGTGCAGTGAAGACCAATTTTCAGACGCCTCAATTCAGTTTAAGCAGCAGTTAAAACTGCAAAATTCTTCTTGATTTCAACTGGTTTTTTGAATTCATAGATTCATAGATTCATAGATGTTAGGGTCAGAAGGGACCTCAATAGATCATCGAGTCCGACCCCCTGCATAGGCAGGAAAGAGGGCTGGGTCTAGATGACCCCAGCTAGATACTCATCTAACCTCCTCTTGAAGACCCCCAGGGTAGGGGAGAGCACCACCTCCCTTGGGAGCCCGTTCCAGAAATTGGCCGCTCGAACTGTGAAGAAGTTCTTCCTAATGTCCAATCTAAATCTGCTCTCTGCTAGCTTGTGGCCATTATTTCTTGTAACCCCCAGGGGCGCCTTGGTGAATAAATACTCCCCAATTCTGGAATTAGGTCCAGCATTAGGGATATGATGAGCTAGTACAAGGATGTTTGGGGATAACTTAATTATTTCAAAGTCACAAAAATGCTTTATGATTTTAACTGTCAAGAGTCCATTAACTATTGGCAAACTGTGGGGGGGTTTCTTTAATGACACACATCAGTCACAGTTTTACTATTATGAAATGGAAATTCCTCTGCGTAACCTTGAAAAATAATTTCTCTCATTGAGAAACAAGACATTCCTAAACTAGTTTAGAAAACATAGGATTGGGAGGAACCTCCTCAGTCAAAAAGTCCAGTCCCCTGCTGTTGTAGGCATCCCACAGAGATGAAACTAGCAATTTCAGCACTTTGGGTAGAGAAATTGTTAAGCATCACCACCACCCCCACTCTCCACGTCCCCCCTCTTTCAGTGCCCTGAATGAAAGGGAAAGTGGGTGCTCAATGGCATCTCTGTTGAGCACTGCCAGAATGATGGCCAAAGAACAGGGGTCAAAGACCCTGGCTGCTGCTGCCACCGCCCAGGCTCCCAACAGTCTGGCAACCTGTCTAAACTAGTACCAAAGCCTAGTATCCTGCACTCCCTGCCCTAGTTACACTATTGCAGTCACCTCAGGTTCAACCCTTTCATAAACTGATCAAGTAGCATCTTAAGCCTCACAGGGCACGTCCAGATGAGCTGGAACATGCGTTTCCCCAGGGATAAGTAGCAGCAGCACAAGGTGTGCTGCTGCTACATGCCACACATGCTCTGGCGCATGGCAAGTTACTCCAGGAGGGGTAGGGGAGGGTGGGGCCAGCAGCTGTGCTGGCCCCAGCTGTGTTACCTTTGGTCCTGGGGGACTCTGGGAGCTGCAGCTATGGTGCTCCTGTGGCAGGAAGCCTGGCCAGCAGCTGGAGTGTGACTGGCTGGCCAGGCTCCAGATTTAGGCAGCACATGTTGCTGCCACATCACTGGCCCACTTTTTTTTGGCATGGTGTTTTTTGACCCCAGGACTTCTCTGGGTCAACCCCCCCACCCACCCCCATACTGCTAAGTAGCAGCGCAGGGAATGTATGCATGTGCAGTGTGTGGTGCCACAGACGGGTCTGTGGCACCACACACCCACAAGACCGTGCTTGTCTGGACGTGGCCATAGTGCTTTTTTTTCCCCTCAGTATTCCAATTAGGGAATTGTTCCTGACCCTCACTGCTCTGCTGATGTTAAATAAGTTGATGTTAAATTAGAATTAATACACACAGTTGACCACACATTGTGCTTGATGTTGCTTTCGTTAGTTTTAAACACAGAGGAAAAAGAAAGAACAATGACCTGAAATGAATGTCTTGTCTTTTTCTGGAAGACACTTGTACTGTTGACACTGGAAAGACAGCAGCAATCTTTGAACATCCATGATCGTGTTTTAAGATGAAATATTTTGATCTCAAAATATATAGTTGAGATTGTGTTTCCTTTAAAAGAGATGTTTCATAAATGATCTCAAATTAATGCTATAAATTGTTATACAGGTTGGCTATGTGTTGTGTTTAAAAAAATAAAATACAAGAATTTATCAGATGAAAAAATGTTCTCCAAATAGAAGAGAGCTTAGACGTTTGACTAAAATATAGTCAATCTTGATCTAAAATTCAAATTGTGTGTTTTAAAATGAAATTCTATTCGTGTAGTCTTGAGCAGAAGGTTGCAAAGAGAAGACTGAGTTAAGGCAGCATTTAAACTGTGTTTGGTAGCCAAATGGAATAAAATCTGCACAATCTTCCCCTCAAGGGTTCTTTGTCCAAGCTTAGTGGAGGCAGGGAGGGAAGAAAAACCACAGGAAAATAATTCCATTTATCCAAAGTATAATCAGTTACTTCCAGAAAATAAGAGGACTTCTGTAATTTTCCAGTGGCAACACATTGGTTAGTTGTACTATATTCTAAATTCTCTCATGAAAGAAGTAATAAAGATGTAGTAAGAAAACAAATAAGACCTGGATGCAGTAAGTGAATTTATATCTCTTCCTAGCCTCTACTGGCATAGGTACCCATTTGTGCACCTTTCTTCTCATCCATCTGAAGACATTAATGGCTATAGGGTAAGGGGGAAAAATGACCACTCCAAGAGCAATGAATCTTTCACCTGTCAAAGTTTCTGTAGTGTAACTGAAAACCAGTTTTTCCCCAAGCTTTAGCAATGCAGAAGTTTACCCAGTGTTGCCAGATTGTTTGTCCATGAAGAACATTTCCAATACAGCCTTAGTGGTTTCTGGACAGTGCTATAAGCTATTACTCAAGCTGAGCAGAGGCAACTAGTAAAAAATATTGGCCACATCAATAGTGTTTTTCCATCCAAGAATTTCAGAGTGCCATTATGGCATTTTGCCATGACAACATTTCCTTGCAGGTAAGGAAAATAAAATAGAGACAATCTGATCCTGTATTGAAACGGATGGCAAAAAGTCTATGTGGGGACTGCAGTGGACCGAGGATTGACCTCAGAGTGTCAGGACTGGATGGTGCTTTACCCTGTGTTTTTACACAACAAGGAAAGGTGTGAAAGGACCTATCCCCACATAGAATCATAGAAAAGTAGGGCTGGAAGGGACCTCCTGAGGTCATCTAGTCCAAAACCCTGCCTAAGGTAGGATCACCTCTATCCAACCATTCTATACAAATCTATTGTCTAACCTGTAAGCAAAATTGCAGTCAACCTTGACACAACCACAACATGAAACCCTAACCTGCCACAAGCAAAGCAGGTTCTAACAGCATTCTAGCAGGCTCCAGCTGTTGTAAAAGTGAAGAAGTTTTTTTCCTGATATCCAATTTAAATCTGTTTAAGTCATTGAAGTTGCAGACCAACATCCTGGGCCACATCCAGATGAACGCAGCCGTGCAGTATGTGGCACCTCAGACACGTCTGTGGTGCCACATACTGCACATTCAGTTGTTCTCTGCACTGCAAGAACAAACTTGAAAAAACTTCTTCACATGGAAAATAAAAGGAGAGCAGCACACGCGGCAGCAATGTGTGCTGCCCAAAGCTGGAGCCGCACCCTGCTGCTGGCCAGGCCCTGCATGGCAGAATCACCATTACTGCAGCCCCAGGAGACCCCCAGATCCCCAGGTAAGGCTGCTGGGCCAGCCCAGTGCTGGCCCCAGCCACACCTACCATGCCCGGGATGACCTACCACATGCCAGAGTGCACATGGCACGGGCATTCCCTGGGGACAACTAGCAGTGGCACAAGGTGCACTACCGCTAGTTGTCTCCAGGGAACCAAACATCCACACATGTCTGGATGCAGCCCTGCTGCTGTAAAGCTTGTTACAATACTCTTAAGAGATCCAAGGAAAAGAGCCATAGCCCTTGTTAAAGAAGGGCATAAGCCCCCATAGTGCATACCAATCTGACCATGGGGTAAAATTCCTTCCTGACCCCAAATATGGCAATCACTCTGACCCTGAGCAGGGGCACAAGCCCCTCTAGCCAGGAACCTCTGGCTTTAAGTCCCAGCAGGAGCATTGGCACACCTGAATCAAAATCCCCAAACTTGGCTGCAGCCAACACACAATGACTCTGAGAAAGGCAACAGGAGGGCAGAAAAACTCCTTCCTGGCCCCATGAGGAAAGCCTGTAAGTATGGTAGAACATAGGCATATCTACTTCTAGGTCTTGTCAGACCAATATTATCCAGCCTCCCAATGATGGAGATTCCCCAGCTTCCCCAGGCAGTAGGCCTGTGTGAAGCAGCTAATATTTGCCTTGGATTCAGCCGATTCGGGGGACAGTGATTTGATTTGGTGATTCGAATCACTGTCCCAAATCAATTCAGCAGAATCTGGTTCTGCATGAGCCCCCCACCTTCCCTCGCTCCCCCAGCCCCGCCACGGGTGCCCCTCCCATGATCCACTCCCTCCAGCCCCCCCTCCCCTGCTCCCTACTTACAGGCTCAGAGTCCAGCTGCAGCTCCCTGCTGCAGCCACCGGGGACTGCCCGAATCATCAAAGCTCTCCAACTCTTTTCCAAAGATTCAGAGAGCTTTGAATCAATTCAGACCTTTTCATTGATCCCGATTCAATTTGAATTTGAAGATTCGGCCACCAAATCGGGCCGAACCTCTTCCTAATTGAATCACCACCTGAAGCTTCGCATAGCCCTACCAGATAGTCTATTCCACTGCCTCACTGTTCTAACAGTGAAGAAGGTTTTCCTGATATCCAATCTAAACCTACTTTGCTGTAACTTCTAGCCATTTGTCTGTGTCCTGCTCTTTGTGGCAAGAGAGAAAAGGTGTTTTCTCTCTTCTTTATGGTAGCCCTTCAGATATTAGAACGCTGCTATCATGTCCCTCTTAATTTCCCTTTTCCACAAACTGAACATGCCTATTTCCTTCAACATTTCCCCATATGGCCTGTCTTCCAAGACCTTTATCATTACATATGCCCAACATATATGCCTGCTCCAGTCTCAGGAACACACAATTTACTGTATCCAGGAGGTTCTTGTTCCAGATACATCACACAGAACAGAACAGGGGGACCATTTTTATTAGCAACAGCTAACAACCTTCAACACTACAGCAGAACAGCAACACACGACAATGCAGAACAGGCAGTGCCCTCTCCTAATGGAGTACAGAACATATATATGGGGCACATCTACACTAGACATTTACTGTGTAGTTGACTAATTAGTTGCACAGTAAATGTCTCAGCATCTACATGTGTGCCCCTATTAGGCTGGAGTAAACTAATTTACTCCACAGCAGCACACATGTAGATGCTGATGGAGCTGGCTGGGGCATGAAGGTACTTCAGTACTGGGGCTTCCTGCCAGCTAGCCCCACACTGAAGCTTCCTCGTGCCCTAGCTAGCCCCTCTGTAGCCTACTGAGCTGTGGAGGAGCAGCCTCAAGCTAGCAGGCTTGCCCCTGGGGTCCCTTGCTAGCTAGAGCTCCTCTGACACAGTTCCACTTGCTGTGTGTGCATGAATAAACTGTGGAGCTTATTGCTCCAGAGTTAATTGCTCCTAGGCACACATTCAAACAGCGTACCTGGGAGCAATAAACTGTGGAGCAATACAGCTCCATAGTTTATTCATGCACAGTAATAGCACATGTAAATGTGCCCCCAGATACTCAATACACATCACAAAAGATAGATAGTATGTCTAATTGTTTTGCCACTCCTTTGCTCTTCAGTAGGGATGAAAAGGGGACTGCAATATGGCCTTCCCACTAAACCAAGCATGTCAAATAAGTGGCCCTGAGAGGGGAGCACAAGCTGTACTGGCCTCCTGCTTGCAAGAGCATGTGTGGGGTAGCAGAGCTGCCCCATTATAAGCAATGCTTTGACTTTAAAAATTCTAACATTACACCATACCACTCCTTGGCCACAACATAATTTATATCCTATAATTTTTCTCTATGGTATAGCTATGGATGGAGCCTCAGGCCTGTTCCATATAAACCTGCAAAAGAAATTAGGACAGGGTAGGTCAAGCGTGGTTTCTAACCATGAGATGTTCTCCCATCAAAGCTATGCGATCCTGTGCATTTCCCTAGAAAAGACTGGCTCTACTAAAGTAATGAGTCAGCCTGAAAATGGAAAGTTGTAGCATGTATAGCTAGAAGATTTATGAGTGAAGGTCAGCTTTCTAAACATAAACTCTCAGCCTGAGTTTGCTTTTTAATTTCACCTAAAAATGCCAATTCTTCCACCCATATCTAACTTCCCACTTCTATAGGCAGCTTTACTTAAATTCTTCTTAGAACAGGAAAGTCATTTAAGTTGATAAATGACTACAAAGTTTTTGCTTTTCCTTTGTTGCTTTTCTGTTTGTTTAACCAAGACCAGCTCTTTCAGTCCTGACCTGGACCTTGTCAAATAGACCATGTTTAGCAAACTTCTCATGCTCCCATTAACTTCTAGCTGTTTCAATTGTCACTTTTGATGAATGGCTCACCTACTACCAATGCCATTAGAATTGAGGATACTGGGGAAAGTCTGATATTATACCTAGATCAGCTACTCACCATATATTTTCCAAAACCGATAGAATGCAAACTTAGAGATCATTTTATTGCCTAAAGCAATTTGCAAGGCTTTAAAAAATAATTAATTTAAACAATTCTCTTTCACATCCACAGATGGAAGGGGAAAAGCATAAGATTTTGTATTTCATATCCAAGGATACTAATAATTTTATGTCCTTTTCATGCTGAGTTGAGGTTTTTTTACTACTTCGTGATGACATCTACACATACATTTTATTGCCAAGTAGACAAATTGGCTGCAAAGTAAAGTGTCACTGGGCATGTCTACACGTTCATTAATGCACAGGGGTTATTGTGCATTCATTTAGTACTTGTATAATCAAGTACTAAATGAATGCACAGTAACCGGAGTTACTGGGCATGTCTTCACAAGATGCTACATTGCTGTAGTGATGAGCTACGTCACCATAGCTCATTGCTACAACAACGTAGCATCAGCGGGCACAAACTGTGATGCCAATGCTAGTGTGCAGTAGAGTGGGGGAAAAACTGTGTGGCATTGGGACTGCACAGTAATGACAGTTACTGCAGTCATTTAGTACTTGCTTAAGCACTACAGTCCAGTGCAAGTGTAGATGCACCCACTGCCGTAGCACCAATGCATGCCTTTTTAGTGATGCTACCATGCAGTAGCCTAGTAATACTGTGCAGCAGTGTTTTAACATTATTTATGTTGTGATGTGCTACTGTACAGTATTATTAGGCTACTGCGTAGTTAGCATCTTGTGTAGATGTGCCCATTGTCTTCATATGCTATGATATTAGGCTACAATAAATTAATTTATGCCACAGTAAAATAGCACTGTTGGGGACAGTACCATTTTAGGCCAGGGTAATTTACTGCAATTTAATATCATGTGTAGATGCTATTCTAAGGTGTAAATTGCACCCAGTCAGCCCAGCCAGTAGGGGGTCAGACTCCTGTCTGCCACCTAGCCACACCACTCTGCACTTTCAGCACTCTTGTTCCCCAGCCAGCCCTGATGCTGCCACCAGGAGTTCAGGGCTGAGTGGCCCTGCTGTAAACTGCTCCACCTTGGCTCAAAATTGCTGCCTACCAGGCACACATGTAGACACCATGGCCAGGAGTAGTTTACTCTGGCTCATACTGCTCCAGAGTAAATTGTTCTGAATCAATGGCATATTAGATGCACCCTGTGAGTAAGGGTGGCAGAACTAAGTCATGAATGTTTGCTTTGTTCCTGACTCAAAAGATTCATTATCTCTATGCTTAAATACCTGCCCATGAAGATGTATATAGAAAACATATCACATGCTGAGGAACTAAGAATCAATCCTGCAAAGTGCTGAGAACCCTAGTCCAGATCCAGTAATGCCATTAGACCCATGCTTAACTTTAAACTTGAGGAAAAACCTTATCTTTCTTCTAGCTTTCTTTTAATTCCCTACCTTCTAACTATCTATCAGCTAAAAGCCATACAAATTCAAGCTGCCAATATTTGGCAGCACTCAGTACTCCAGTTAAACTAAGGGTGATATTTCAGTTGATATTATCTGGGGTCTTTATCTGCCCTATGCCACACTTACAGCACAATGTCAACAGGCACGTCTACATGTGCATAACAATGTGAATAAATAAAGTCCAAGGTTTATTGCTCCCAGGTGTGCTATCTGTATGTGTGCCCAGGACCACAGCATGTTAAACCAGGTTGGAGCAGCCCCAGCTATCAAGGGGCTTTGGGGGTCATATTGCCAGCCTGGGGCTACTCCGCTTTGCTCAGTGTGCTGAGCAGGGTGCTTCAGTACAGGGCTAGCTGGCAGGCAGCCCCCACACTGAAGCACCCTCATGCCCCAGCCAGCCCCATCAGTGTCTATACATGTGCTAATGCAAAGTATAAAACTCCACAGCAGGGTAGTACTTGTATTTACAAATACCACTCTGCTGTGGAGTTTATTAGTTTACTCCAGCCTAATAGGGGTGCATGTGTAGATACACAATGTTATTCAACTGTGCAGTAGACATCTCAGGTAGAGGCACCCAGCAAGGAGCAGCATTCATAGTTACTGCCTGAAGGTGGGTAATGATTTTTAGAATTTTATCTTCTGGCCAATGTATCTTAACCTTTGGTCTGCTAATTTTTACATTTTCCAGCCAATTAAAAAGACTAGGATATAAACTTAATTCAAATGGTCTAAGTAATATATAGTGGGTGCATCTACATGAGACATTTACTGCTGACTAATTATCTCCACTGTAAAATGTCACCATGTACACATTTGGCGCTACTAGGGTGAAGTAAACCAATTAACTCAGCTGTAGGATAGTACTGCCAGACACAAGTACTTTCCTATGGTGGAGTTATTTACTCTGCCACATCACACATGTAGACGCTGATGGCACTGGCTGGGGCATGAGGGTGCTTCATTGCAGGGTCTGTGGTTCTGGGTGCACATGCAAATGTTGCGCCTGGGAGCAGAAAACCTCCAGCATAAACTGTGCCAGAGTTTATTCAGCCACCCTAATTGCATATATAGATGCACCCACTGGGACTTATGGCAGTACTAGCCATACAATGGTCATTTCGACTGAGTCAGCATTTATTGATGTAAGGATTTAGTTATCAGATATGAAAGGGAGGGATGAATTGCTCCAGTCTCAGATTTCCAATACTATCTCAAGCTAAAAAAGGAGCATCTTTAACAATTTTTAAGATGTGTCTGTATCTCTGTCTCTCTGATTATATACCTATGTATATGTACATGGGTATATTGATTACATAAACAATTAGAAAACTGTAGAGTCTGATTCTGAATTTGGCTCTAAATTAAATTGGGAGCAACCCCACTAAAATTATTAGCATGCTTCTGGTGTCAGATTGGAACTATACTCCCAGATTACAGTAATATTTTAACATTGTGCTGCTTCTTTCTCCCAACTATAGTTAAAAAAAACCAAATGGAACTTCTTGAGCAATGTTCAGCTTGTACCTAATATGACAAAACCAAAGATATTCACAGTAATGGTAAAAGCTGCATTTGGTAAGACTTGCCAAATTTTGCCCCCAGTGATTCAAACTCAACCACCAGTCACACAGATATAAACAAGCACAGAAATAAGCTGTCCATCCCCTTCATGATATTGTGCTTTGCACAACTGTTGATCTTGCCAGTGCATATTGTTCTGGCAGGACCATGTAGGATGCTGGATAGTGGCTGAAGGTGTAAATAAGCATCTGCCTGAGCCTAATGCTTTGGGTTATGGCCAAAACGTAATTTAATATTGTGTGAGATGTTGTCACCTGTAAAGTCTGCTTAAATTCCTTTGCCTTTCCTTGAAATCTTGAAGATAATTATACGAAAAGTTAAGCAATTATATATTATAATGCACATTGGTGGTGTAGTATGATTCATATCTTAGTCCATTAGCAATAGGAGTAGAGATCAAAATGCTTGATGAATAATTAAAGATTCATTCTTCAATTTGTCTGGTACTGTGGTATCCTGATTGGATATAATCTGTGACTATCACATCTATTTATTTGATTCATCTTTTAACATGCTGCCTGGCACCATTTAAAGTGTGGGCATGAGAAGCAGGGAATGGATTTGAGCAGTTATCTGATACCTTTAAAAAGAAACACTGATCAAATACAGGCAGCATAAAAATACACTTTCTAAAAAAGTCTTAAAAGGTTGTCAACAATAATTTATTTTTTCTGGAATCTTGCTGGAAAAGTATTTTATATTTCATTGTTTTCCTTTGGAGAGGGGAACCAAGCCATCTCCTGCTTAAGAGGATTCTCCTCTTTCTTAAATCAATTTTATAGTAGCATAACACTCCATTACTCTTATTTTATTGCCCTTGGATCCTCAAGCACTTATTTCTTTGTGCACCCCACAAATGGGTGGTTCTGCAACTTACAAGTCTGATCCAACACTAATAAAAGTCAGTTGAAAGATTTCCATAGATTTCAGCGGGGCAAGCTTTAGGTGGGCTTTAGTTGGGCTCCTACTAGCGTTTGCTGCCCTCTACAAATGGACTAGTAGAGAGGAGAACATTGGGATTGGATAAGTAATAACACTCCTTACACCAGTAGCATTCACACATGCCTTCCCCTTAGTTGAATAAATGATGGTGCCTGCTATTCCAGCCCATTGGTTAGGGGTCTGGATTTCATCCATTATAAGTCCTAAAGAATTCCTCAAAGAAATCTGACTTTATGTGTCTTTATAAAAAGGAGAGGGGACAAATTTCACTCAAGACAGATATGTGTAAATTTAAAGTTTAATTAAGTGACATTGATTGTACATTTATGTTCCATTTTTTATCAGAGCTATTTACACACTTTAGCTGACATACAGTTAATGAAGTGTCCAATTCTGCCTTTGGATGGATCAAGTAAATGATGTTTGTTGTTTGAAGTGTGTGTGTGTGTGTGTGTGTGTGTGTGTGTGTGTGTGTGTGTGTGTGCATATCCATGTACACACGCATATGTTTTTAATTAACAACATTCTTTGGAGTTCTCATTTCATTAGTCACTGACTGACACTACTGCTAATGAGTAAACATACATTTATTAGAACGTATGCACTTCTCAGCCTCAACTCTATTTTCGTTTCTGGCTTGGCTGTAATTAAATATTAATCAAAACAAAGTAGGAAAGCTGGGATTGTTCCCTGATGGGAGTTCTGCATTTTTTATCTTGATTTGTTTGTGCCAGTAGAATACTGGAACTCTTGGGAACAATAAAATCCATGGGCTGTGAATTCAATGCTGTTTTCAACCAGTGGGAAGCAGTGAATAACCACTCCCCATATTCAGTATTGTTTCCAGTGGGAGAGGATGGTGACCAGCTGGACATCCAACAACCAAAATCTAACCATGATGGAGCATGTCTACACATGTGCTTTAATGCACGTTAGCCTATTTTAATGCAAATGTAAGTGTCACTAAACAAATCATGCTATCTAGTTAATGCACATTAAAATAGGCTAATGCGCCTTAAGCTTCACTTAAAAACTGTGGGTGTGTCTACACATACACTTTAATGTACATTAGCCTATTTTAATGAGCATTAAAGCATCATTGAAAAAAGTGCTATTTAGTTAATGCACATTAAGACAGGCTAATGCACATTTTCTTAGTACCTCACAATGGAGGTACTAGATTTAATGAGCATTAACTAAAGCACGTTAATGCACATGTAGACACACCCATGGTGTACTATATGAAGCATAGTACTCAATGGCCTTCCACATAGATTATCTCACCAAAGTTAGTGAGACTACTCAGATCAAAGGCATGTCCTTTGCCTAAAGGTTTACAGGATAGAAAGACCAATTTTTACCCTAATTGAGCATGTACTTTTCTTTTCTGAAGAATCAGGGCTTGTGGGTAAGGAATTTTTCAGTATAGTCCAGCCTCTCAATTGGTACTAAGTCAATAAAACTTGGTATTGGTACTAGCTCAGGATGGGACCCATTGTTGAGAGTCTCAGTTTATAAAGGGACATCAATGAGGTCAAGGCAGGAAAGACAACAAAGGGATACATGGTATTCCCCACTGGTCAATATATGAACACATTCAGGGAGTAAGGACTGTGCTCCCTTTCACTCAAAAGTATCCAGGCCTATAGAAGTTAAGGAAAGAATGTTTTCAGTAAAGCTTGGGAAATGAAAAGGGTCAAAACTTCAAAATCAAGTAAAAATGCAAGACGTGTTCTATGATGGCTGTTCAAGATACACTTTTTTTTTTTTTTTTTTAATTTCAATTTATCTGCCACCCTTCCTACCCAGGCTTAGGATGGAGTGAAATAAGAAAAACAGAATACTTATAAAGCAGGAGAATGACAAAACAACTTAACTGCTATGTTGACCTAGAATATCAACGTAAGACAGAGGGCCCCTAAACAGTACTTCAGCCTAGTTTTGTTTGCTAAAATCCAGCCCACATAGGAAGGCCTTGCAGAGTTTCTGAAAGATGCCCAGGCTCAGGCTCTGATGAACCTCAAGAGGGAGAGAGTTCCAGAGCTGAAGAGTGACTGCTGAGAATGACCTCCCAGGTATTTTCACAAAATATGCTTGGCATAGCCATGATCCTTATGGGAGACTGTGGGGACTGCAGTGAGGCATAAATAAGGACCTACTGAAATTGCTGCAGGAAAGTGCTGCTCAGTGGCTCCTTTACTCTTTCTCATTTCACTGTGCGCCACACTTTCCTGATTGGTGGAGGGGCCCTGGCAGCCCCACCACTTGCTGTTGATCATCTGGGAGGCAAAAACCAGAGTTTTAAATATGCCGTGATTTTTGCCTTCCAGCCGATGAGTAGCAAGCAGCAGGGCTGTCGGGACCCCCTGACTAAACAATGGAAGGAGGCAAAAACCACAGCACATTTAAAACCATGGTTTTTGCCTCCCAGCTGATGAGCAACAAATAGCAGGGCTGCCAAGGTCCCTTCACTAATCAGTGGGGTGCACAGAGAAATAAGCAAAATGAAAGGAGCTGCTGCACAGCGCACTTCCACCATGATTTTAGTAGGTCCCTAAACATAAAGGAAAAGGCATTTCCTTTACATACATAAGGCCCAGATATTTAGGGTTTTATAGGTCAAAATCAGCACCTTGAATTGGTCCCAGAAAGCTACTAGAAGCCCATGTAGAATCTGAAGCACTGAAGTTATGTGCTCCTGGTGACACAGAAGGGCTGCCATTTTCTGTATCACTTGTAGCTTATGGATGGTCTTCAAGGGTAGCCCTACATAACAGCACATTGCAGGAGGCTAAATGCAGTTTAAGCTTCATAGCATGGCTGGATATTTAACTTATTTTTCCCAGAGTAGTAGGTATTTTTCATACCTGGGGAAACCTTATACCTTGTCCACACCAATCCAAACATATTTCTGTTCTGGAACAAACACAGGCACAACTAGTCCAGAGACAAATGCAAAGTCTATTCCTAGCTTATATTTCATAATTGTGTTTTTCTTCTGTTTAAGATGTGTCTTTTCTAATGTTCTGTTAAAATTCTTGTGCTAACACACTTCAGTTAAGGTATCCACAGTGCCATGTATAATGTTGAACAGACCAAATTCAGACCTCTTATTGACTAATTCTGTTCTTTTCCACGGTTTTCTCAAAACAAATTGCCCAGAGAGGGTGAATCAAACTGTTCCTCAGAAGCATTCTTATGATGGGTGGTGAATGAGAGGAAAAGCTTGTATCAGAGAAGGTGCTAAAGTTTGCTGGATGTGTATTTGCTCAAGGTTTTATATGAAAATAATATTATAACAGCATGGAAACTTCTGTATCACTTGACACAATTTGAAATGAAACATTTTCTGTACCATTTGAATCAGTTTGTAATGAAATATTTTCATTGAGACTCCAATCAGATAGAATTGAAATTAAAACTCTGTTTTTTTCATATTTTATGTGGGGAAAGAAAAGAAAATAAGGGAAACCCCCCAAAAATCATTTTCAAAGATAAAAAGTTGTGAAAATATTTTAATACTTTTAATGTTTTTTCTTTCTTGTTTCTTATTTAAAAATGTACTGTTCAGCCAACCCAAGTAGCAAAGAGTACTTTTAACTCAGATTTAGTAAGTGTGTGCACAGGAGCACATTGTCATTGGTGGAAAGAGGCAAAAATCTCTAACCTAGATATGCTCTGCCCATAGGTTTCTAAAATGGTGTAGCTGGGGGGTGTGGGTGATTTTCCCCTTTCATTTAAAAAAGATTTGATTCTTAAGCCAAGGGGTGTTTATGATATCTTCCTGCTTTGCTTTTGGTCAAACACCCCCAATGTTTATTAAAGCTCTCTCCTTTACAACTACTTTCCTATCTATAACAAACCAAACTAAATACCTGGAACTAAACAACCCCTGACTTCTGTAAAGTTTGGATATGAGGCTCTATAATTAAACTACTTGTTGGGGAAATGCTGAAGACCCCCAAGAAATGAAAGTAGGACTTAGCCATTAACCAACTTAAGTGCCTTAGACCACATTTGAATAATGTAGAAATAAGCTTACAGCTTCGTGTGAATCTAAGGTACCTAGATAAACATGAGACTGTGAAAGTGTCAATGAACTTGCAAGATATGATTGCACCAAAGTGTTCTGAATTTCTCATGTTAGTTTTCCTAAAAAACCCTGGCAACTTCCAGTTTTCCTTTTAAGAAACTGCCAGCTTTTCTGTTTAAGAGATGCGATTCAAAGACCTCATCCAATATCTGCTTTTCCCAAGACACAAGTTCTGACCTTCCCAGTTTTCTGACATGAACTGAGAATTTGATAATTATGATTATAGTTGTAGTCAGGTATTGATTCCAGGGAGCTAGACTTTTGAGAGCTGCACAAAGGCTTAAGTCGCATGAAGGGGCAGGTGGGAGAACCCTGCCACTTTCCAGGATTAATGCTATTAAACATTTTGTGGGTGGTCCAGCAGTGGCCAGGATGCTGCACTAATGTGCGATTACATGGTAATTTAGCCAAATCGAAGCAGGTTTGGAAAAACACGGATAAAAGTAAATTATAAGGTTGAAAGCTTTTGTGGACAACACTGCTGTGGCAACAGTTCATTGGAGTGTTGCTGAAAATGTATGCCATCTGTCACATTCTGACACATATCCAGCAGTTCTCAGACAGATCTTTCTCCTCTGATTGGCCCAATCTCTTAGAAATACAATCTTCTTTCATTCTCCATGCAGAACTCCCCCTTTTTTTATCAATGGAACAGTTATGCTTGCACATTAAGGTTTGTATGCAGGCCTTAATTAAACCATCAAGATTATTTTTTCATGAAATAAGAGGAAAAATGGTTAATGTGATAACTGGGTATTATTTAATTTCCTTTTAAAATGAATGTGCGTTTACAGTCTTTTTCCATTTTAACATGGAAAGGTTCCGGTTCTGATCTTGCCCCCAGTCATCCCCTGTGTTAGTAACTCTGGTGTCCCTGGAGGAGGAACCTTCTGATTATGTGGCTTGTGACTCAGCCTTCCTGGCAAGAGGTCCCAGAGTAGGGGACAGCAGCACTCCCAACTTCTTCAGCTGTGGGACAGCTACCCCCACATCCCCACCCTCCATGGTGGACTGCTTCCGAGCCATTCCCTTTCATGGAAAATTTGGAAAACAAACTTTTGAAATATCAAAAACCTCTGTGAATTGCAATGGGCATTCTCTACCTCAATCTAAATATAAATATCTAGTTCCTACAGGGATGATTACATGATGTGCTTGTTTACACTGGCCTGTGTTGCATTAAAAAAAAATAAAATGTGTTAGCAACAAAATACAAAATATATTCACCATAATCTTTGGTTAGTGTTTCTGCATAGCCTTTGGATAGTGTTTGGCAGAACTTTTCAACAGTACACTAAGATGCTCTTTACTCATAATGAACATTTTATGTGCAAGAGAAAATGCAGATTCCAAGTATAATTTATTAAGAAAAACATCAGTTTTTTGTAAGCAGTTTTCAGACAGAGAGTTGATATGTGGAAATCATATATGAGCATAAAGAAACACCTCATAAAAAGAGTGAACAGCTGTAATTTATATGCATTCTTCTTTAATAAAAAATGTATGTTCAGGTCAATCTCCTTTTTACTGGAACTCAAGAAGGTAGACTCAAATTCTAGTCATTTAAACTTCTGAGTTTCTTTGATTTTTTTTTTTTAAGAAATAAAACCAAGAACAGCAATCAACTATAACTAAACCTGCCAACACATGAAAAGTGTAAACAGTGACACACCTTTTTAACTTCACAGAAGTACTCTGAATAGAACTATGATATATATTTCACACAGGGAAAAATATGGTGGTGAAAAGGAAAATAGGGGAACAACATGTAAAAAAAAATGTTTGTGAATATAAAAGCACATGGGATCATTTAGTTAGGGATGATCCTGCCTTAAGCAGGGTGTTTGACTAGATGACCTCATGATGCCCGTTCCAGCCCCCATTTCCTATGATCCTATGTCGGACCTAATTTTGAAGATAGACCACAATTAGTTGCATACAACTTTTCTGCACACACAAGTGCTACTTATAAAGGATGTTCATGCGTATAGCCATATAGATGTATGATTGGCCATATTCATATGCAAATACCCAGCTTGCACATGCACAGGGGATATGCGTATGCACAAATGCCAGTTTTCAAAAGGTCAAAATTTTGTGCCAAGGTATTCATGCAACCCTACTGTGGTAAGTCCCATCAAGGATTGTGATAGCTCTGCATGTGTTTAATAATAGTGCAACTCTTGAGGATAAATCCTGGGGTCCTTATTCAACCCCTGTACTTGTGAACACGGGATGCCTCTCCATGGAAAGACTGAGATGATGGTGCAGTTGGGAACCTTATCATGTCAATGGTTCCTTTATTACTTCAAACTCATGGGATGGTTGATACAAGCTACTTCCGCCATATTCTGTAGCAGTAATTTATACTGTATCACTCTGTAGACCTCCTGGGGCAGTATGAACAGGAGTTTAAAAAAACCTGATATGAGTGGGTAGCAGGAAAGTGAACAAGAAGCTTCTTTACTGTAGGCCAGAAAGCAGGGTAAGTATGCACCTTTAGAGATCAACCAACCCAGAGTTGTATAGCACAAACTTTTATAAGCAGAAGACTTAATTTAAATAACTTAAGTTACTTATGCCCTCTGCTTATGAAAGCTTATGACCTATATTTCTGATTTAGTTACTCCATAAAGATGCAAATCTGCCTTGCCTTCTGCCTGACTTCAAACTAACATGGCTAACTACCTCTTTCTTCATGGTGAGCACTGGAATAAGCAGCTTATTTACTGCTGACTTGAGACAGGAACATTAACCTTTTGATCTTCATAATGACTGGGCCCAGGAAATAAAGTTCAGACTCTCTTCCTATTGCCCTTTTGTGTCTCATGTTTGTTATACAGTTGGGCACCCATTTCTACCAGAGGAATTCCCCAAAACAGAAGCCTTAATGACAATCACCTCTAGTTTCTTCCACAGGGCCTAAACCAGTCTCTTACTGAAAAGAGATGTGTTTTATTCTACTGTATTGGTATAATCTACACAGGACAAAGTCTAGCCCTCAGTTTTCTCCTACCTGAACTACCTCGTAAGTCAGAGAGAATTTGCCTGATTAAAGACTTAGTGAATGGATAAAGATCTTAGTGAGCATGAGTGAGAGGGACCACAAGTGTATGACCTGTCATTGGGATAGGGTTTAAGTATACGTTGTATCACAAGAGTTCAAGTAATAATGATGCTTAGAGATGCTCTGATGAAAGGACCATAGAAGGGCAAAGCAATGCACAGCCATTAACCAATTGATACTTGCAAGATCTTTAGACGCTGTTGTTTTCCCTGTTTTGAAAATGGACAAATCAAGGCAATAGAGGGTGATTTGCTTCAGCTTCCACAGTAAGCCCCTAACAGAGAAAGTGAGGGGTCCCATAAGCCCTTGTTTCCTGTTCTGTATTGGATGCTTTGCCCCTTGGATATAGAGTACTTGTATAAGGGGCATTTAAAATTGACAAATAAAGAACTTCTTCCTTTCATGCTCGCTTTCTCTTTTTTTCTACCTGCCTTATCTGGTCCTCCCATCTCCTTACCTCTTTTGTGGCTTCTCGATGTAAGTGCCCACAGCAAAACACTGTTAATGGTCCAAAAAGTAATCCTTTACCACAGGCCTAGAGCTGACCCCAGTAACAGCTGCTGAAATGAAATGATCATATGTTCCCAGCACCCTATCATGCCAGCAGTGGTAGGAAACTCCAGTTTATGTTAATAAGGTATGGAGAGTAGCCAAAATAGTTTGTGAGTTTTCCGGCTCGAAAGGGTAATGAAGCTACCTCTGTCTCAGTAAGCTGGCATGAAATCAACCCAAACAACTGAGAAATGTATTCCAGAAAAGGAAACTGGCACCCACACAAGCTCCACACATTTTGAACTTCCATAGGTAGCTGAGGTTTTGCATAGTGCCAGCTTTTCTTAGTCTCACGACTCCCCTTTCGAAAAAGTGGGTGGAGGGTGGGGGTCACTCCCCTGCTTGACAGTCAAAACTCTAATACATTTAACAAGTAAAAGAATGTCCTGTTTAATATGTAAAATAAAACCAGCAGCTTTCTACTGTAAACTTTGTTTATTATCCCACCTATTTATTATCCCAGAGTAGAAAGCCAGGGTGAGCATGATCAGTCCCTCTGGTTTGGCTTCGAAAAGCTCACTCTTCATTGTCATTCCACCCTAGCATTGTCATTCCTCCCTGTTTAGTCCTGGGATGAAAAGCAAGCCAGAGAGCTGCCGAGAAATGGGCCGAGCTGCTATTGACCTTTGCAAATCCAATTTCAGCAAAGCAGGAGCTAATAGACCTGTTCCCACGCTGTGTGCTGCTGGAACATAAGATGCAGTGCTGGGAAAGAAATCGCCATGGCGCAATCTCATTCTGAACCCACTCTTCTTATTCTGTGTCAGAGGGTGAGAGAGGCAGAGAGCAGCACAAACAATAAGGAGCAGTGGCAACACACTAGCTTTGCAAACCGCATGAGTTTTGAATAGTTTGTACTTTGGAGTCTTTTGCTAAAGTTTGTCAGCTGTCAAAAGGAAACCACACACGGACTTTGAAGTGATCCTAAAGAAAAATAGGCCTGGTGAGGCAGGCAGACCGAGAACTTGGACAGGAGCCCCAAAATGGAAAAACAGCTTTTTGAGCATGTGTGGTTGCGTTTATAGATCTGTGTGGCTGGGCGGCTGAGATAGAGGAGTTGTAGACAGATTTTAAGCAGCTTTTACTTGAAGTGGATGGGGAGAATGAATGCCAGTCCTGACAGCATGGTAGACTTTCCTTGTCCTCACTCATTCTGGTGAGTGCTGCACTAGCGTTTCTCCTGAATTGCAACTCTGAGACCACAGGCCCAGGTTTCTGTCACACATGTGTGTATCCAGTTATTTTGAGACCTCTGTTCAGATTGGAAGCAGAGCTTCCATATGGTCAGTGCTGTACAAACCAAACCTAATGCCAGAGATCCCAGAGGGCATGAAGGAATATAGAGGAGAGTTCACAAAGTGTAGTGGACCAACTCCCACATCCCTTGCAGTATACTCTATATGCAGACAGAGAAGTGGTGACTCCTGTGACTTCCAAGGAAGTGGGTTCTCATGCCAAAGTCTACCAGTTGTATAATACTTCCCTAAATTAGTGTTTTGTCTCGTGGGTGGGGCTAGACAAGACTGGTGCTGTCTTGAGGATTATATCTCTTTGTCTAGATGATCATGTCCTGTGTGGATGGCTGTGTTCCTGCCTGAGCATGGCTGGCAGAATAATAAACTGCTACAGCTGGGTAGGCACAGCCTAAAACATAGGAAGCTGGTATTTGGTCCACACCCTTCCCAGCCCCAACTCATTCTGAATGACTCCATCTTCATTTGTAGGTTGTGTTGCACCACATTGTAAAAGACACAGTACACAGATGTTGCACAGCTGGAAATTTGCATGATTCTTTCTGACAGGTGCTGCCTTTTACCATGGAGCTCCTGTATATATGCTGGCAGCAATTTTGGTTACAAAATAAACATTCTTCAGCTACTCTCCTTTTTTAAATAATATCTATGCACTACAAATACATTTAAATGTCACAACCAATAAACATTAGAACTGATTATCAGGGATCCTGATTTTTCCTAATTAAAAAAATCACAAATTCTCTGATAAAAACCCTCAAATCCATGATCAAAAGATCTCCCACAGCCCCCGTGGCCCTACTTGTGCCCCCATAGCCCTCACAGCCCTGCTGTGACCCTCACTCCCCCCCCCCCCCATGCCCCTGGCCAGCCCTGCTGGTGACCCTCACCCCCCACCCATAGCTCCTACCCCTGCAGCCCTGCTGAAGCAGGCCCCCAGCTCCCAGGCCTATGGGGCTAGGGACCCAGATGTGTGGACTCCTGCCCCTGGCAGGAGGTGACAAGTGCTTCAGTGGATCAGAGCCTGGCTTCCCCACTTCCCCTCCCCACACTGCCTGTTGCCTCCCTGCTGCAGGCTTGGCAGGTGGGGCCATCTCCCTGCCACAGTGCTTTCCTGAGGGGAGAGGGGGGCGGGTGAACCTGTGCCCCCCAGATCTGTGCACGGGGCAGGGGCAGGCATCCGCTGGCTGCTGCAGGCTCAGGCTCCCATCCTGATGCCTCCCCTGGGGCCTACGCAACCCAGCAGGTGAGACCCAGTGCTGCAGGACAGAGTGGGTCCACACAGGAAAGCTGCTTGCTGCTGTGAGCTCAGTGCTGCCCTGGTGATGCATCCCCTGCATGTGCAGTAGCAGTGAGGGGCACAACTCCATGCTACCACCCCTGCTGCTGCCATGCACACAGGGGACATGTCATCAGGGCAGTGCAGAGCTTGCAGCAGCAAGGAGATCCCTGCACAGCCCCTCTGTGCCCTGCAGCACCAGGTCACACCAGCTGGGCTGCGGAGGCCACCAGGGGAGGGCAGCAGGGTGGGAGCCCAAGCCCACAGTGGGCAACCCACGCCCACCCCATGGACAGATCTGGGGGGCACAGGTTCCCCCTACTCTCAGGAATGCACCCAGCAATGGGGAGCCGGCCCTTCCCACCCCTCAAATGAACTTCCCACGGGCTTGACCCACTCCCCACCAGGGCCCTGAGTCTACGTATTGCAGCCCCAGGGCCCCAAGCCCCATGCACTGCCTGGTTGGGCAGCAGCCCCAGCCCCAGCCTCAGCCCTGGCCAACTCCCTCCCTCCCTCCCTCCCTCCCCATAGGGACCTCAATCTCCCCGCCCCCCGCACACACGCACAAACACTTACCTGTGGGAGCTGCCCTCCATTCTGCCTGGCAGACATGTGCATATATATGCACATAATACCCCCTGCCTGACCTCCATCCTCCCGTTCCCTCCCAGCCCCTTGCAGACTGGAACTCTGCCAGCCTGCACAGAGCTCTTTGCAAAACTGCAAAATTTGTGGGTTTCTCTGCTAAAATGAGAAATCCATGTTTTCCTCTGGTAAAGGGAGAAATCTGCGCTTTACTCCATTTTTCCAAGGGAAACAGAAAACCAAGATCCCTGCTGATTATTCACTCCGTTGCGCTGTGACTTTACACCAAATAAAGCTGCTGAGGCTGTTATAATAGTTTGGGCAATTAGACTATTAGATTAGTCCTTTTTAAATTGTGGGTTTTGTAATAACATCCCTCCTTTTCCCAAAGGCCAAGTACAGACATTATACTTTTATAGGTATAAGTGATCAGAAACCAGTCTATACCTGTAACAGAACAGAAGTTCAACACACAAAACTGGACTATACCCATAACAGAACAGAAATTTGGGACGTATAGATTGGTTTCAAAATCGTGGAACTCAATCTAAGATTTGCCCCTGCACCAAAGGGTGAATGCATGTTCAGTTCCCATCTAAACTATATCACTTACAGAAAAAACACATGATTTAGATCAATTCCTCCTTGGGCTTTCTGAATGTCTGTACCTAGCCAAATTGTCTTTAGCAAAGTGTGTGATATGTATCAATGTCCCCAAGACTGAATGAAATGATGAAAATGTTCTACTTTCATTCTGCCAGCTGAATATATGGAATGAGTCAGCTGCCACTCGCATAGATCCAACCATATCTAGGTAACAGCATTTTTCTCATACTATTTCCTGACTCATCAGGTTCTGAGGATCTTTCCCTCTCAAAAGGTATTCCAGTATTCCAGGTGGAAAATTGTATGTGTTAGCTGACGTTTGGGCATCTCTAAACAACTTAAGTGGGCCACTTTTTAGGAAGCAGGCGGGTACTCAACATAACATCAAGTCCCTGTTAAAACGCTGCTTGCTGGATGCGCAAAAACCAGTAAACTGTCCCTATTGCCCATTTATACCCAAATGACTATTTACGTTTCCAAATGTTAGGGCCTTTGGTATCCCTATGAAAGGCATTCAGGGAAACACTACATAGAAGTGGATTACCAGATGGTTTCAATAGTCATTGTTCAACTGAACCCTTGTATAATGTGGGACTTTACATGATGCAGAGGTATTGTGTAACTCTTCAGCTGGTGCAGTTGTCTGCCCCTCTGTCTTTTAGTCACATGATAGGATGGGAACTGAAGTGTGCGTGTGTTTATACAATTGCAAAATCCCAATCAGCATTTAACAAGTCATATAAATGACTAACAAAGTGGTTTTGGTATAACTCTGCCCATTATAAAATGACACTGTCATTTGAATAAAACAGGAAATGACCTTAATCTTTGCCCAGACTCAAACAAAGACAAACTGGATTTTTTTTTTACTGTGGACAAATTTGTGTGGAATTTTTTTTGTTTGTTTTAAGTTTGTCTGTCCTTGAATAACTTGAGTTTTGGGACATATTAAAAATACCAAGCAAAAAGTCAGCTGTTGTAACATTTCCTGTTTGCCTGAAATGGACAAAAATGCTGAAAATGGCTGATCTAAGCGGGACAAATAACTTCAAATACAGATGCATTTCAGATTAATGGACATCACCTTGTAAGGTGCCTCACATACTAAAAATTCACTGAAATCAGAAGGAGCGAATCCCTTGACCTTTGCAAGAATTGTTTATCATCTTAAATACTGGTCACTCTCTCGATAGTATCTCTAGAGAAGTTGGAAATTTCAGTTCCTATCAGACCTGGCAATTGGTTTGGATAGGCAGTTGGTAGGTTTGGATGATACTGCCAACTTCCTAAGGAAGTAGGACCCATTACAGTAGCCACATTCAAAGTTCTCTTTCATGAAGCCTTTTTACCCTTGTGTTAAGGGTTTCAGTCCCTGAAATTTCAGACTTAAAAGCAATTTTTCTGACTTTTTTTTCACTTCCAGATTTGTGTCCTATATACTAAAACCCAGTAGGACCCAGGAAAAGGAATAACTTTTTTAAGTGCTTCCAAGCTTTTGTGCTAAGCCCTGCAGAAAATTTAAGTTTCCTATCAGCTGAGTGAAACAATTTTCAGTGGTGTTCAGTGATAAGCCCAATCTACAGTGGAGTTCTCTAAGAGAATCTTTATTAGATAACAGAACAGACTGCCATATAGTTCATAGCCCAGGTGGATAGTTCACTGCAGGTATCAGAAGGCATCTCTTTGGCAAGTATGTGCTGCTGATTTACTGCATCTGTTTTGGAATTGCCCCACTTACTTTGTTCTGTTTAACAACTGCCTTTGCAAGTACAACGCAGAGCTTTTAACACAGAGACAAGCTGAAAAGGTATCAGCTTGCAAAACTTAAGGAGCTGGCAGGATTTAAGTAACAGGAATAAACTTGCTATGATGGTTGTTTTCCTTTTATGCCTTTTGCCTGATTACAGTGTAGAGCCAAGAACATTTCAATAGCTCCAAAAACTGGAGACCAACCAGGTGTTCCAAAATGTGCTTGTCTTTTTTTCTGATTCTTTTGAGAGAAGTAGTTAGCTGAGTTAGTCTGAAGTCAGGCAAAAGGTACCACCCTAAAGGTACCACCCTGCCCTATCTTCTCTTCAATTATTTAGGGATGGAAAGAAATATGCTTTTCTTTCTTTGACTGAAAACTGATTGATTCCTCCTGTTTGGGGCGGGTGTTTAAGAAAGCAATGTTAGCGTGTACAATCTGCACAAGTAGAGCAGGATTCTCTTATCTTATAGGTACCGAAATGATACCTACAGAGCTGCGTAGGTGGCATTTTTCACACTTAAGCACATATTGTAATGCTATTCCCCATGCAGTGAAGGCATATAAAGGTATGTGCCTATATTGCACTTGCTCAGTAAGCTACACACTGGCCTAGCAGATACATGTATGCTGGCATAAGTCCCAGAAAAAAAATGTAGCTGCAAAGCCTTCATGTGCTTTAGCCCCAATAACTAAATTGGTAGGGTCCCCACCCAAGGAGCATGAAACCTGCATTCTAGGTCCATCTCATTTAGGAGGGCTTTGGACCTGTCTCTGTCTCTCTCTTCCCAGGACGTGTCACAAGTTAGGTATCCATCCCCCTCTTTGAAGTTGTTTGTAAGTGTCACAAAGGCCACTTTGTTGGAAAACAGATATTTAGGTGCAGAATGGCAACTGAATTTGACCCATAAAAAAGAGAGAGCTCAGACTAGAAACGAAGGGCACCTATACCCATGATAAAGCATAAAGCATCCCATGGCCATTTTAAAACATGTGGGGGGCTTAATAAACATGACAATGAGCCATTTTAATGAAAGTGACTGTCCAGGAACCACTCTAATTAAAACGGCCCGCCCACCCCTCAAGCACATGTATATAGGCAGCCTAAAGGTCTGGCTTAGTGCAAGTGAAATGCAAAACATGGTCTGTGTCACATAGGTGTCCCACTTAAATCCTGCACAACATCCTTCTACTGAGCTCTTGCACAGGTGGACAGTCATCCTGAGGCAGTGATACTGAGACCATCACATATGACTCTTCACAGAAAACTTTATCCAAGTTTGTGGTTGTTTTGCTTTAACTATATGTGTTGGGGGTGTTTCCTGCAGTCATGAATAACACGATATTTGTTCAATGCTCTTGAAGTATTGGCTGCTGATGGACTGTGCAAATATTAACTAATGTGCTCTAGTTTTTCTTCTCAATGGGATGGTGTTAAGTGCAATTCACCTTCACATGTCATGGTGCTTTGATTGACCCTGGCTGCACATGTGGCTCTTAAACTAATAAGGACTTAGTGTCACTTCCCAAAGGGTTTAACTGTGCTGAAAAAAATAGTGATATTAGACCATGACTTTGCAGCCTTGTCAGGGCTCACACATTACACAAAACTTAGTATGTGTGTGTTGGCAGGTCCAGGGGGGAAAACCCCAACCTGTTGATGCTATGTTAAACATGACAGTATCTTTACACTGAGGATGACTCAACCCTCCATCCCAGTTCTGCATCTCTGGTGTGATTTCTTTACTATAAATGTGTGGATGCCTGAAAAAGGTGTCAAAATTAAGGTGGTCTATATTTGTGTGGTCACCAGCGTGGAGAGTAATTCTGACACTGCTGCTGCTGCTACATCCTATTACAAAACCAGCAGTGAAGTGCTAGTTCTGTGCTTTGCAGCTTCTCTGCCAAGTGACTACATAAGCTGCAAGACAAGTGAGCACAAGGCCCAGTATCTCACAAATCATTAGATCTGGGGCAAAGGCACTTACTATATCTCTGTATGCCATGTAATATGTATTCGGCTACCAGAAATATTCCTGCCAGTTCAACCCAGGACCTTGTATTAGAGCTCCTTTTACTGGAGCTACAGAAGGAAGAATTCATCAAGAAATATATTTTAACTACTTTACTCAATACTTATTATGTGTTTGAAGCTGGGTGCTATGCAGAAATGTACTTCCCATATATTAAAGTGTTTGCTCTTTAAAATATAGATAGCTACATAGAGAACTTGCTGAGAAACTCAGATGTCAAAATGATTTCACTGAGGATATTTTTAAAGAATTTATTGCCAACTTTGACTAAGACTATGGACTATTCACCCAGAAAGCAAATCTTATTCATGGTAGCACTAAAATGCGGTACCGGTGGTCTGAAGCAGGATAGCAGCTGTCATGTTTGACGTATACACCCAACAGGGGATTAAACCAGCATGGCTCTGGCACTGCACTGAACATATAATTTTATTTTTCTTCTAAAATAGTTGCATCCTCATAAAATCCATGAAACCACAGTTTGCAGCATGAGGCTAACGCATAGCACAGTAACTCTGAAAGCATGAATGGGATCTAACCATACTTGCTATCATTTATGGGAAAAAATATTGAGATTGCTTGTGGCTTGCTGCCTAGATACGGTGTTTATGATGTAAATGTGTATGCCAGGGATTAACTCAGGCTGTCAGAGTTCTGCTCTGGCCTGTTTCTCATTTTGTACGCACAGCACTTTGACCCATAACACAATGTAGGTACTCACGACCCTGAGAAACTCACTGTCCAAAACTAAAGTTGAAATCACTTAATCACACAGACTTGGTAAGTTATGACATAGCCATTTCTCACATAATTGTCGCTATGTTCCATTGTTTGCAACATGGCTGTCTTTCAAATGAGTGTTACATGCAGAAATAAATGGGGGGAAACCCCCTCCCATATGTATATGCATATCATGTAAAACAGTGAGATGAGTTAGCAAGAAAATGAAAAGTTGCTTAAAGGGTCATAACTCCAATAATTTAGGGTTGTTGTAATCCCCTGTGTTCAGAGGTGTACTGAGCTCACCCAGCACCTGGAGGGAGCTGGGGAGTGGTATGGGTGAGGGGAAGGGAACTCTTACCTTCCTGGGCTGCTGCTCAACATCAGCAGCATCAGTTCCAGTGGCAGTCCCATGGCTGGGCTTTCTGGGAGCAAGTCCTTGTGCCTCATTCACTCCCCGCTTTCCAATGTATACATATTGGCTAAGTACAGACAGTCAAAAAGCCTGAGGCTAGATCAATTCAATCTTTTCGGGTTAGTTTAAACTGCAAAGATTGAACTGATAAGCAAGCAAACATTCACTTTTGATTCCAGAAATGCAGCCACATGCCTGCAGTGATCCAAGCCAGAAGCCAAGGGGCACTAAGCATGCCTCCTTGCTCAGCTGGAGCAGACCAAGGACCTAGCCTGAACCAAGGCTAGCCCACCTACGCTGTGATAGGGGGAGGGAGCTTGTGGGGGAGGCAGAAAGCATCTTGGGATGCTGGGGGACTATGAGTTAACTTGAATCTGGAGGGGATCTGGGATAGAAGTGCAATAAACTGAATTAACCTAAATCAGTTAAGTCTGATGCTACATCTATCCCGATTTATCTGAAACTGGTTCTGGCCATTTTGAAAATGGTTAATGTGCATTGAACTTCTGTTGTGTGTGGATTTGAGCTGGTTTCCAATCCCTTATTGGGAAGAAAGCTGTGCCTGCTCTGGCAAAGCCTCCCCACGGTGGGAGTAGTACCATTCTGTTTCCTTACTCATGCCCTGCCCCTCCAAATGCATTGTTTGGTATGGCACTGCACTGCCTGGCTCCTTTGTCTGGGCATCAGCAGCACAGGACTTTTCCTGCCACTGCAATGACTCCTGCAGTGGGGATTCTGGCAGCCCCTCATAGCCTGTTCCTCAGGTGGATGCCTGCATATCCTGCCCTAGTTATGCTACTGCTTGTGCTTTTCTGTCTCTTGAGAAAGAAGTTCCTTCCTAGTCATGGGAAATATCTGCCTCTATCAACTGTGTTCTAATGCCAGTAAATAATTTCTCATGTAATTTGGGAATGAAAAAGAGCGCGAGAAAGAGATGGATCCAATTCTGACCTTTATTACATATCTGTGAATTTAGAGAAGGAACCATGTCTTCAGTGGGTTGTTCCAGGTGTATTCTGGTGTAACACAGGTCAAAATCTTGCCCTCTGTATTTGCATTTATAGTTAACGGTCCAGATCCTCAATGTGTCAATCAGTAGAACTCCAATGATTTAGATGAAGGGACATCCATTTCTACAAGCTGATGCTCTGGTCTGATGTCTCAGGGTGTGGATGACATAAGAATGGAACCATTCTCAAATGTCACTGGTTGGGACACTTGTTGCAGGTCAGAAGTGTCCACTCATACAGTACCTGAGCTTTCCAGCTAGAACAGTCACCTTTTAGGTGTTGAAGTGCTGTGGCTCCAACATCAGGGGATGGGAGTGAACACCCCCACAGTAAGTGAGTTGTTGGGGAGTGCTTGCACCCACACTTTAGGAATACCAGGGGGTGGGTCTCTATAACCTCCAGTAGCTGAGGATATTTTTACTTTTCTGTTTGTTGAACATGAATTCAGTCCAGTTCAGTAGATTGAACTGGACTGAACTCAGCAGCATGCTCTCCTGACTTGGGGTGGGCGCCTGGGCAGTGGAGAGAGTGTTTGGACCCACATCTTTGGATGTTCAGGCCCTGGGGGGGATATGATGAGGGGGCTATAGTTGAGTTGGGAGTGAGGACACAGCTGATTGTAAGTTAGCTTTTACTGAATGAGCAGTGGAAGGGAGCTCATGGATAAAAATGCCAAAAGAAAAAAAAGGTGGAAGTAGAGTTCTGGCTGAGTATCAGAGCAGCTACTCACAGCAGTAGAAGGAGCATGACAGTGTGGAATGCTTGGAGACCTGAGCAGACCTGTTTCATGGAACACGGTGTCTGCACATAAACTTGACCCAGTTCACTGTGAAACAGTTCAAAATAGTCCTGTTTTTCCAGGTACACTTTTGAACTGTTCCAGGAAGTTTTATGTTGGTTTAATAGGCATGTACATCTATCTGCATCAGATTTAAACTGTGTTTAAACCAGTCTATGTTGCATATGTCCATACTCTCAGTGTTGGGCTAGCACTCATAAATATATTTGTATGCATTTCAAATTACCTTCAATGGAAGGTAATCTGAAGTGGAACCATGAAATTAAGGAAGCATGAGATTAATTGACTTTTCTGTGCCATAACGTCAGATTACCTGAAAATAGGTTGAAACTGGCAATATGTTTTACCAGTTCCTAGATTTATTTTGTCCCATTTTTTACTCTGCTCTTTGGGAAAAAAAATCTGATTCAAAGCAAAATATGAGTTTATACTGTTTTATCTTTTTGGCTTCTTGTTGTATTACACAAACTCTCTCAAAGATATGGGAATGGGGAAGGATACAAAATATGTGCTTCAGCAGCACAAAAAATGTTAGTCACAGTGAAAACACTTCCTAGAAAAAGGTTAGTTACAATGTATCTCAAACTGTTTTTTCCTTTGGATTGGGGGGGTAACTTGGTCACGCATATCAAGTGGTCATTGGAAAATTACATGTTTTAGATATTTTCTTGGAGCAAAATAATGCTTTGGAAAGGTTTGCCAAAATCCATACTGCCTTGTTTTTTTCATAAATAAAGCACCTGGGACTTTCTGTACTGTGGCCTGGCAAGATCCCCTAGATCACATTGCAAGTATGTGTCAACTATTTCAACCCCTGAAAGGACTACCAGTAAGAGAAGAAAAGATGCTCCACCAAGTCTCTTACTTTTTCCTGAAACTGTCAATCAAGTTACTAATTAAGAGTAGGCAAACCTCAGGGGGTTCAAGATTTCACAGACCTCTAAAACTATTTTTTTCTCCGAAGTATTTGCCAAGCTCATCCAAGTTTTTAAAGCTTTTCTGCCTGGTAATTTAAATCCATGCTTTTTCAAGGGCAATTCAGCTTCATAAAAATGTTTCTAACTGAAGGCAAACCTATCATACCAGATAAGGATAGCAGAATACCCCAAGCACTAGGGTGGCTCAAGTGAATGAGCTGTATGAGTGGAGGTGAATGTTAAATTGTGGCTTTGGGTCTTCCACCTGGGATATTTTAAAGGAGCCAGATTTTCAGGAAATGCCATAAAATGCATCTTCCAAAAAATCAGTTCTCTTGAAAGGATTTTATTTGGAGCATCCAACATAGCTAATCATACTTGAACACTGAAGCCATGGACTGTATTCTGAGCCAGACTCGTAACTAACAAAAAGTATGGTTCATCAGTTAAAATCTGATGTAAGATATTTGTTTTTTCAGTAAAATGTTCTTCTCCCCTGCCCTCTTTTCAGCTTTTCTTTTTCCCCCATACATGGTTCTTAAACCTTTTTCTTCTGACATTAATTTATCATCACATATTCTGCTTTCCTTCCCTTTGTTTGACTCCATTGCTCCATGTGTAGTTTTAATTATAGGACTGAGAAGCCCATAAGCATCTCATTTGAGATGAACTTTCAAATCCGGGACATGTGAATGGGGTGAAAATTAGTGAGTAACCTTATTGCTAATCTGAATCAGCCAGTTGCAGTGGTCATGAGTGTTCTTTGTTTGCTTTTATTTTGGGATGGCACAAATATTTTAACAATAAAAAGTTAAGTGAAACACCTACTTCTAGGAACTAGATTGAACCACAAAGCTCAAGGTTGAGTTTTCAGTGCAGGGATAAATTTTTGTTCAATCTGTAAAATGGCAGTTTCTGACTGAAGTTTTGCTGCAAATGTGCTTATGAGATTTAGTCTCTTTTTAGACCAAAGCTGTTGAGAGACTGTTGGATGGCCTTGAGATTCACAGACCTAGGTTTTTAGATCCTTATCTGAACCAAATTCCAAACCATCAGTAATTTAGGAGTAACCATAATCAGCTCATAAATGGTTCACCTGACCCAAACCTTCTTAAATTCATAGCACTCTTAAAATCACTAAACTCTTAGCCTTTCTACCACCTTGCTAGCAAAACTGGCTGCACAGATGTGTCAAAAATGCTAAACTTAAAATTAAAAAACAAAAAGGTATCGGTGACTAGCATTATTACTTCTTTATTTTTTCAATCATTGCAACATGCATTTGATGTATCAATGTATATAAAAAGTTTGGCTTTTTCAGTTAACCAGACTTAAGTCAAATATTGCCAGTTATTCAGCCATGATATGAGGCATTTACATATAACTGTTTTAAGTTGGACAGCAACAAATAAAGGCATGCCAAACTACTGTGAAAAAAGATACCAATGAGGAGTTTAGCAATATAAACTCTGGAATTCTTCAACATTTCTACAAAGGCGGTCATGTAGTCTAAAGACCTGATTCCACTCTTAGAATTTCTCTAAGAGCCAGACTTTACTCAAATTCATTACTGACACTGGTGTAAACCAAGAGCAATTTCAAGGAGTGAAGCTGATTCCAGTTTTTGGCGCTCTGTCCATTTGGCTAGAGCAATGGCATTACTACTTATGCTAAAATTTATATTTTTACTAGTAGCTGTAGGCAGCAAAGTAGCTAGACCTGAACTTCAAGCTCGTAGTGGAGGGGATTGCACCTGGGAGCATGCTTTCAGTTCATCTGTCTCACTTTCATCTTCACTGATAAAACTTATCAATGACTTAAAAAGACGGACATTATATATATATAGATATTCTATTCCACTCTGTTCTGACAATGACAGTTAAGCTGTTTAAACTACTGACAATAATCTTTATTGCCTTGAAAATGCAACTAATATTTATTGTTGTAGAAATTAAATTTCTATGCACTAACTTGCAAACTGTAATTGCTGCAAATACGTTTTTTTCTTCTTTTTTTTTTTAAGTAGATAGGCACCCTCTCTGCCATAATTTGACAAAGGAAAGTGAGACTATTCATCATTCTTACAATATCAAAATAGTAACTTTATGGAATATTAATCCTGGCACACCTCCTGGTGAACAGTACCAATGTGGGACTTGACTAGGGCTGTGTGAACTGAATAGCTTCCAAAGGTTTCTTTGAATGCTCCCAAAGTAGCATTTGATTCTCTGTGAAAAGTTACATGGGTTGCTTTGGTTTTGACATCTTCTGTCTATGCACTAGCCATCAGCCAGTAATTTAAGTATCTATACAGAGGTTTTGTGCTCTGGGGAAATTCATAGGCAGACCAACACTCTGTCTGGCAGTGCAGCTTCAGGGAGAAGCAAGGATGTCACTCTGTCTAGTCTCCCCCTTTAGGAGTGAAAGTGGAAGAGGAGGCAGCTAGTTGCTTCCTTTGGCAGCTTGAAGCCACATATAAGTCTCACCTAATTTTGCAGAAAGTAAGCTAATATCATTTTCCAAGATAACCTTTACTCAGCCCAATCACAAACAGCTAATTTGTTACAATAGTGAGCCTAAAAGATTGTAGAGTAGTTATGTGGTCTGCATCCCCAGAAATGGAGAGAGAAAGTTGATGGGATGCCACCAAAGATGTTGTATCCTATTCATCCCAATTCAGATTGTTTAGCCTAGCATTAAATATGAGCAGGAAAAGAGATATACCAATGTTTGAATAGAGTCTCCAGTATGAAGTCCTGTCATGAGATCCATATATTATAGCATATTGAAATATGCTAACAGACAAGTAAAATTTCAAGTGCAGACTTAACCTGTTGGAGGTCAGTGGTGGTTCTCTTAGTGCTTTATAGTGTTTTAAATTTTACTAGCATTGTGGTGTCCACTTCTATGCATGGTGGACTGTTCTCAGCATTTCTCATCTTCTTTATGTGGTCTCTCATTGATTTCATTTGTTGTGTTCATTTGTCCCATGGGTTACTTCTGTGAATCTATTACATTCAGGCTTTCTATTGGCCATCAAGGGCCAGCCTAAATCAGCTTCACTCCAATGACACCAGTGAATCTTCACTGATTTACACCACCTGGGGATCCAGCTCCCCAAATCATACCCCACTCTGTATGTCTCACAAAAATGAAACAGCCACAACAGTGTCAGTAAAATCCTAATGCACAGTGGAAGTCTGAGCCCACATGTGAGTGTTAGCTAAAGATTAACCAGGATGCTAGATCAGTTTTGATTCATTTGAGAACCATTGCCAGGCAGAGATCCAAGCTTGCACCAAGTAATGCCAAGGTATTTGTTCGTGTCTTCATCATTCTTTATCTTGAGGAGAGCAAGTGTCAAGAATAATTTTACTTATTCCTGCATCTTCCAGGTCACATTTTAACAGAACCCTTCTCTTATATTTAGTCTCATAGAGTCTGCTATAAGAGGATGCACTGTATTTCTAAGAAAGGCATTAGCAGCATTTTATACTTCTTTTCTCTGCATTCAGTATGTGAATCTTTATATAAAGAGCAAGCAATTGTCAACTGATAAAGTTGAGCAAATGTTGCTGTTTATAAAAATTCTCATTACAGCTATTTTTTACACTTATTCTGATGCATTCTGATTAGGTGTCAGAACGGACTTGTCTGCTAGAGTGTGCTCGTGTATTCAGTGTCCCTGTGTTTCAAATTGGTAGTGGGAGCACTTTAACTAAAAGCTTGTCAAATGAGCTTTTAGTTAAAGTGTCCTCACCACCATTTTGAAATGCAGGATGCTGAATACATGAGATTCTGTGGGCATTTTAATTAGAGCGATTCCCGAGAGCTGCTCTAATTAAAATGCCACCCCTGCCTCCCACCCCAGAGCAGGTATATAGGTTACCATTGTTTTAAAACTTTAATTATTGCCAGGAAGTATATGTTCAAGGGGTTTTTTTTATTACACACAGGTATGTTCTTCTTAACAAATTGTTTGGTCTCTGGAGGAATGAACAAGAAAAGTGAATGAACATAGTTAGTGTTGCCTAGATCTGCACTTATTCTTATATTTTCAAAGCATTGTACAGAGATCCAATGACATAGCACCCATTAAAATTGTCTCAGATCTAAATACTAAGAGGTCTTCAAAATATATTCGCTATTCCCAATTTCAAAAGCAAATCCTAGGATTCACTAATGTTCATTCTGTACTGTATCTACATATTCCCAATTACCCTGATACTCTTACCCTATTATACTAAAGGATTTTTCTGTCTTGTGCTGAGCCACTGAAAGCCAATATAGTATTATGGCCCTCATCTTGCATCTGACTGTCAGCAGATGCCTTACCTTCAGTGGCACAATTGCAGAGGCGTGAGTACATACAGTTGCAGGACTAACACCTATTAACTCCACTACATTTGCTTTGTGTAAAGTAATATGTTAGATTCTCTGTACATTCAGTTCCTTAGACTACACTAGTTTTCCTTAGATCTCCTTTCATCTGTTTATCAGTCTGTATGTATGAAGACATGTAAACCTGTATAACAGTACATGCTGAGATCAACAGAGCATATTGGTTGAAATGAATGACATATTATAATGTTCACTTCTGCACATCCTCATGCTATTTGTTGTTTATCTCTTTGTTTGTTGTTGTTTATCTCTTTTTTGCCCTCAGCATGAACATCATCATGGGACACTTGATTATACTGTGGTAAATGCTGGAGTCCAGATTGTGAGCTGATATACATATGTGGCCTGTAAAATACCCTTTGAGAAAGACGTGCAGTTCTTAGACTATAGGCCAGGTAGAGAATCTAAAGAAAGTCAGACTGGTGAAACATACACTAGGACAGGACTGAACAAGAACAAGGTGTAACTGAGTCACTACAAAAACTTCTTTCTGAATTTGGCTCAGTATATATTACTGTTTATTTTAGGAGCCTTAGGAAATGCTGTCCTATCTGGGCTTTTAATCATTATTATCCATGTTGTATCTCAGTGTGCAAGGTACCTACAGAAATGTCAGAAGACATGGTCCCTTTCTTAATTTAGTGTCACAAGGTTACATCGTATATATAGCCTAAAATAAGGAGCAGGGCAATGCACTAAAAGAAGCACCAGGATACCTTTTGTCTCACTGACATGTCTCCCTGAATCTTCCACTGGGGTCTGGAGAGTGTGCCTGCTGACAGACCCTTTTTTGGGTGCAATATTCACATGCTGTCTGAGCTGGTCCTATAACATGGAGCATAGGGATGTGTAACAGGGTCAGTGTTGAGCTTCCTTTCACCTACTGAGGTGTGGGAAGAACTGAAGTCTCCCAACAGAGAAGGAATGCAACACTCTCTGTCCTTCTCCAAATTTCATAGATTTCATAGACATCAGGGCTGGAAGGGACCTCGGAAGATCATCGAGTCCAGCCCCCCACCCAAAGGGCAGGAAGTCAGCTGGGGTCATAGGATCCCAGCAAGATAAGCATCCAGTTTCATCTTGAAGGTGTTCAATGAAGGCGCTTGAACCACCTCCAGTGGCAGGCTGTTCCAGACCTTGGGGGCTCGGACAGTAAAGAAGTTCTTCCTTATGTCCAGCCTGAAACGATCTTGAAGTAGTTTGTGACCATTCGACCTCGTCATGCCTTGGGGCGCTCTGGTGAACAAACGTTCCCCCAGATGCTGGTGGTCACCCCTGATAAACTTGTAGGTGGCCATCAGATCACCCCTGAGCCTGCGCTTTTTCAGGCTAAAGAGCCCCAGGGCTCTCAGCCTGTCATCGTAGGGTCTGCTTCCCTGACCTCTGATCATGCGCGTGGCTCTTCTCTGGACTCTCTCAAGCTTCTCCACATCCTTTTTGAATTGTGGAGCCCAAAACTGGAAGCAGTACTCCAGCTGCGGCCTCACTAAGGCCGAGTACAGGGGGAGAATGACGTCCCGGGATTTGCTTGAGAAGCATCTATGGATGCAAGCCAGCGTTTTGGTCGCTTTACTAGCCGCCGCATCGCATTGCAGGCTCATGTTCATCTTGTGGTCAATGATGACCCCCAAGTCTCTTTCTTCCATAGTGCTAGCCAACATAGCACTGCCGAGCCTATAAGGATGCTGCGGGTTTTTTTTCCCAAGGTGGAGAACCTTGCATTTATCGGCGTTGAACACCATCAGATTCTCGTCCGCCCACTTGCTGAGCCTGTCCAGGTCAGCCTGGATAACCTGCCTGTCTTCTGGTGTGGATGCTTTGCCCCAAAGTTTGGTGTCATCGGCGAACTTGGCCAGTTCTGATCGCTTCTGACTCCAGTGTCCACATCATTAATGAAGATGTTGAACAGTATGGGTCCAAGGACAGAGCCTTGGGGGACCCCACTGGTCACAGGACACCACGATGAGTGACTTCCATCGATTACTACCCTCTGGGTCCGACCCCGGAGCCAATTTTCCAGCCAGTGGATCGTGGAGGACCCAAGGCGACAATTGGCCAGTTTCTCCAAGAGGCGATCATGGGACACCAGATCGAAGGCTTTTTTGAAGTCAAGATATATGACATCAATCTCTTCTCCCTTGTCCAGGTGATAGGTCACCTGGTCGTAGAAGGAAATGAGATTGGTCAAGCAAGACCTACCCGCAACAAACCCGTGCTGGCTATCCCTTAAGATGTTGGCGTCGGCCAGTCCATTAAGGATGGCCTCTTTAATAAACTTTTCTAAGATCTTCCCCGGGATAGAAGTCAGGCTGATGGGCCTATAGTTAGCCGGATCCACTTTCCTCCCTTTCTTGAAGATAGGCACCACATTGGCCTTCTTCCAGTCTTCGGGCACTACACCAGAGCGCCAAGAGTTTTCAAAGATCCGTGCTAGAGGCTGGGCTATGATGCTCGCCCGCTCCTTGAGTACCCTGGGGTGAAGATTGTCAGGGCCAGCTGACTTGAAGGTATCCAGCTTCTCAAGATGTTCCTTCAGAAAGTCAGCATTAATGGAGGGCAGGGGATCACCCTCACCCGGACTTCCCGGCCCTGTAGCGGGCATGGGTGTCCCATGGGACTGATGAAAGACTGACGCAAAGTACCTATTTAATAGGTTGGCTTTTTCCTGGGCGTCAGTTGTCAGTTGCCCCATCTGGTTCAGGAGGGGTCCAATGTTGCCCCTGCTTTTCCTCCGGCTCCCCACATATCTGAAAAAGGACTTTTTATTGTCCTTGATGCTCAAAGCTAGTTGGAGTTCAGTTGCAGCCTTGGCTTTCCTGGTCTGCTCCCTACAGGACCGGACCAGTGCAGAATAATCCTCCTTGGAGGTGACTCCCATCCTCCACCCTTTGTAGGCCTTTCTTTTTAGCCTCAGGAGATCTGCTAGGTCCCTGGAGAGCCAGGGGGGCTGCTGTGCCCTCTTGCTGCCTTTCCTCCGAGATGGAATAGACTTAGTTTGTGCATTGAGGATCGCTCCCTTGAGGAGCAACCACTCCTCTTGAACTCCCCTCTCCCTGTGGTCATGGTCCCTTAGGGCTTCACTGACAAGCCTCCTGAGCTTGTCAAAGTCGGCTTTCCTGAAGTCAAGGACTTGCGCGTTGCTGACCGACTTGCCAGCTTTTCGGCGGATGGTGAAGGTGATCAGCTCGTGGTCGCTGTCACCCAGCTTCCCATCGATCACTAGGTCGCCGACTAGGTCGTCCCCAGTAGCCAGTACCAGGTCGAGCAGCGCTTTGCCTCTCGTTGGCCCATAGACTTCTTGAGTCAGGTAGAGGTCATCCACGCACGAGAGGAAGCTCTGCGACCACTCAGATTTTGCTGAGCGATCCTCCCACGAGATGTCCGGGTAATTGAAGTCACCCATGACAACCATGGTCCTGGAGCAAGCTGCCTCAGCCAGTTCCTGGGCAAACTCCTGGTCAAGCTCAGGACTTTGGGTGTCAAGGACATTGATTCTAGATGGCTATATGTAGATCATGAAAATGAGTGGAAAGGCTTTTTATACATTCCTCTCATTCTGTATAGTTATGTGTGCGACAGTCACTCTTAAGGGGCAAGAGAATCTGGCTAAGCAAGACATGAGCATGAAAACAAAGAAAAATTGAGTGACTAGGCAGTGAGACTGAGAATACTTCTGATCAGCTCCAGGAGTTTCGTTTTGTTTTTCTGATTTGGGACTTATTCACTACCCACAGCAATAGGGTCTACACCAAGGGACAGATCACATTTCACCTAATGGGTATCTAAATGGATTTACATGACTTAAGTGTGAATGTATTCCACCCTGTTCAAGTTCCTGAAAATCCATTAATGCATCTTCTTTTGTAAACATCATCATCTTACCCTTATGACTGAGTCTCAAAAAAGTAGAGAGGTAGAAGACAGTTAACACATTTTCAGGCACTCAAGCAGGTGGAAAAGAATCTCATTTAGGTACCTAAATGCACTTATGTGCCTAGTAGGTGGATGACGTGGGTTTAAATGAGAAATGTGAGGATATAATGCTTTTAAATGTATTTTTTTTCCAAGGGGCAGGGGGAGAGGTGAGTCCAACAAAGATGCAGAGATAGTTTGTGTGGAGTGAGTACAGCTAAAGGACCAAAATAAGAAGCAAAAGGGTGGTAGGCTATACTCTATCTGTGCTTGATCATTGTACAGTGGTGCAGTGCTGGATACTAGGCAACTCTAGGATTTATGGTGTCCACAGAGAGTGGCATGTTATAGACAACACATTTTGTTCTTATCACTCTTCAGCTCACTTCTGAATTTGAAGATAATTTTCAAAATATTTAAATTCTGATCCCAAGAGACATTACTGTATGCTTGGGACAAGTTGGGAGGCAGACAAAGATGCTTTTATGCTGCTTCTATTCTTCTCCAATCCCAGAATTGTACAGGGACCAGCCTGGTCTCCTTGTGAAAGAGAAAAGCTTATTTGATAACCTTAGCTTCCTCGAGCCCCAGCAGTCCATTAGGGCAGCTGAGTGTCAGGCAGCCATATAAATGTCCCAAATGAGGTATTTCTTCCCAGACACACCTAGCATGCTTTGCATACTCAAGAGGGTCCATCAGCGGAGGCGAGTCTTTATTTGTTTCGCCTAGAATACTGGCTAAGAAAGTTGCATAAGGCATTCATAATGTTGCTGAGGAACTGACCCCTTATATAAATCATAGGTAAGCTTTCTTAATGTATAAAATAACCAGGGTGCTGACTGGAAATTACTTGACCCTTAGGGAAAAAATGTTTTGGCAAAGTGTCATGTTGTACATACAGTTCACCTAAACAGAATCACTCACACGGCCTTAATGCATTTGCAAGCCATTTTTATTTAGATGTTAAAATGGCTACCAGCCAACATTTCAGCAGTATTTCCCTTCTGTTTCTCCTCACAGAGAATCACTCACAAGAGTGATTTGTAAGACTTATGTCTAAATATACTTAGGTTGGTTGGTTTCCTTCTTTCAGTAGGGATATCAGTTACTTCTCTACAGTTTTATCTGGAGCTGTCTGACTACTGTGACACAGACCTCGATCTTGCACTGTTTTCTTTGTAGGCAGCGTGTTACCATATTTTAACACTGGTTTGCATGTTAGCTATATGTGGTTGATAGGTGGTATGGGAGAGGAGGTGAGGGTCATTCTTTTCTTCATTATTCTAGTGCACACCTAAAGTAATTATATTGCCCAGAGTTAAATTATGCTGGATTGACACTTCTGATCAGAGTTCACACCAAAATATCTAGATCTTCATCCAGGGATTATCTGAGAAAAGGTTAACACACTTTCCCTTCCTAGAGGTATGACCACAGCTGCATGCCTTCACCAAATAAACTGTGGATGAACCAGTCTGGGCCCAGCTGTGATGAATAATATAGCAATCTGCCCAAGATATTGTATGAAGGATGTTCTCAAAAACATCAGGAGTAGCTTATGCTAAGTAAGGGAGAAGGTGAATTGTGGCTGAAAGAAAAATAGGAGTTTGTTTTGCCTCATTGTCTAAGTACAGACGTTTGGGGAGGTTAAATCAGATTCAAAATGACCACTCGATTTAAACTGAGCTCATCCCGGTGCCCACCTTACGCTTACAGACCTCAGTGAACAGTAATCAGTCAAAACCTGTAACTGTACAGAAGTTCCATGCATACAAACCAGTCTTGTATGCATTGCACAACCCCGTTTAAGATAGATCTACATCTGTGTTGCTCCAAACTTATTTGATTTAGAGCAAACCAGTGCATGGAACATCTGTTCACTTTCCCTATACAGCCCTGGGGTGGGAAAACATAGCCACTGGTCCCAGCCCAGGGCTGCTCTTTCCACCACCCCACACTGAGCTACTTTTTGCCCCCCCCGCAAGGCCCTTGATTTCCCCTCCCCCCTCCATACCAGCCAGCCCTTACAACCCCCCATCTCACAAGCCACTCTGGGTGCAGCCATTTTTATTAGTGTTCGGCACTGCTGGAGCCAAGCAAGTAAGTCCTGGTGGTGGGAGGGATAGGAATGTAGGATTATTGAGGGGAATCAGGGAGAGGGGATAAAAGTAGCTTCTGATCCCCCCAAAAGCCGTCATGGACCCCAGAAACCCCCCTGATCCCGCCAGACATTCCAGGACCCCAGCAAAACCCTGTGGGTTGTGTCTGTCCTCCCCCACCAGCAGGTTGTGCCTGCCTCCCCACCCATCACGGGCCATGCTTGCCCCTCCACCCCAAACACAGAACACATCTGCCCCCCACACCCTTGTGGGTTGTGCTTGCTTTAGCACACCACCCACAGGTCACATTTGCCATACCTGCCCCCTCACCCTACCTGCAGGTTGCACTTGTCCCGCAACCTTGCAGGTCATACCTACCCTCCCATCCCACCGGCAGGTCATGCCAACCCCCCAAACCCTCATGGGTTGAACTTGCCCCTCCATGGGTCATGCCTGTCCCCCCACCCCATCTGCATGTCATGCCTGCCCCCCACATTTTATGGGTTGCACCTCTCCCCTGCCCCACAGCAGACTCCAATCCCTTCCAGGCTGCTGGACCTACAGCCTCCCCACTAGTCCCTCCACCCTGAATTATCTGATATCATATAGCCACTCTAAACCAATTTAAATCCCCCAACCCCGCCCCCCCAAATGTCTGTACTTAACCATTTAGACCTACTTGCATGTTAATGAATTTTCCTTCCTAAACCTAAAGAAACCTAATTTTAAAAATTATGGTTGAAGAGGGGAAAAAATATGGATAAAAATACAAAATTCAGAATGAATAGGGGTGGAAGGAGACAGGTTGGTGGGATGGAAAATCCTAGTGGAGAAAAGATACATATAAAGATAACATAGAGCATCCATTTGAGCAAGTTCTGGAGGGATTCTTTGGCCTTTAACACCTTTCATTCAGTATGACACATATTTTTAAGAATTACATTTCCCTAGGCAAAAATCCTTCTAAGTTTTAACAGAGAAAAAATGTGAACTTATATTTCTATTGAAAACCAAAAGAAATAGCAATTGAGAAAGTTTGCCTCTCTTTAATATATATGCCTTTATACATGCTCTCTCTCTGTTTTAATTGTATATGGCACTAATAAAATATTTGATGAGAGCATAGTCCTTGCTTCTGGTGAATATTCACTTGGAACAAAGATAATGCTGGATAGTTAGAAAGAGCAGAACTGTTCAGGATTGGATAAGAAGCAGGATTCTGTCTCTCGTCTTTATTAAATACGTTTAGGAGTAATCTCAACAGTATCTCTAATATATTATCCCAGCCTTCCTAATTTTGATTAGCACTCCGTAAAGTGAAAGACAGCAATTTGCTATTCTAGCCCAGTGACCCAGAGAAGCTACTTTAACCATGGAAGTCCCCTATGGCAAAAAATGCCACAAAATTCTGCTTGTGGGAAGTGATTTTAATCTGTGTTTCCAAATCTATCAGAAACCCAGATGTATCTACTCTCTTATGCTATGCATGGGAAAGCTCTATTTAGCCGTAGCATATTTCATTAAATTCCACAAGGACTCTGGGCCAGCACTTTATATCTTTTTGAAAACAGCTTGCTCAACTTCTTGCATCAGGCATAACTGCTTAACCACCTGGATTCAGATAGTGAGATTCAAGGGCATAGTGAAACTTGTTAATCCCGAGTCTGAAGCAAGGAACATAATATCAGTATAGCAAATAAGCTTTTGTGTCTCAAAGAAAAAAATATTAATTGTATAAATAATATGCTTCAGCAAATATTCCAACATCTGCTCCATAGGAGGGAGAAGAAATATCCATTACTGCTATGATAAAACAAAATTATGACATGTATAGAACATCTATGCTTCTATGACCACAAATGTTTATATCCATGAGTCCTCAAAGTTACAGGAAGTGAATATTCAAACAACATTTTTTTCCAGTCAACCAAAAAAAAAAATCAGCACTCTGCAACCTTTCATTCTTTTAACTACTGACAGATTTCTGAACACGATAGTAAAATGTATTACACCCTAGAAGCTAGACATAGGACATACCTTGAGTTTGGAATACTATAGATTTATATACTTCAAAACCAGAAGCATGTTTTTGATACTCTAGTCTAACCAGCTGCCTATACATGTGCTTGGGGGCAGGGGGAGTGTTTTAATTAAAGCAGTTCCCAGACAGCTGCTCTAATTGAAGTGGCTCACTGTGATATGTATTAAGCCCCCATGCATTTAAAAATGGCAGTGGGACTCTTTATCTAAACCTCATTCAACAAAGTAGAGATAAAGTGCCCCCACAGCCATTTTAAAACATGCAGGAGAGTAATACACATGATGATGATAAAGCGACACTGGAGCATTCTGATTCGAACACAGAACACTGGGCAGATAGAATGTTTTCTAATTAGAACACAAATGAACATGTGTATAGGCAGCCACCATGTCTAAGACAGTCTATAGTATTTCACAAAGTAATTCTTCCAAGAAGCCCATAACAATACTAACATAGCTAGCATAGTACCAGTCAAATCCTTCAAACTTCCCATGTATATAAACAATGATTCATATGATCAGAACCTAGGATAATTGCTATTATGAAAATAAAACATCTGAAATGAAAGCAATAGCTGTAGAATAAAAATGCAAAAATTATGGAGCTGTAAGCTATTTGTTAATCCAGTAAAGGTGTTATTTGCCTACTTTTAGTGGTAATTAGGGGTGTGCGAAACGGGCCATATTTGATTCAGATTCAGCCCGAATCGGCGACACTGATGTGATTCGTTGATTCAGATCACTGTCCCTGATTTCATTCGGCCAAATCTGAATCTGAAGATTCGATACTGATTTGGAGAATCAGTGATTCAGACATAGACACAGCTTTAAATGTTTTTTGTACATACCTCAAGGTACCAGGTACAACTCGTGAATGCTGTGACGCTGGGGCAGATGGAGCATCCCACAGGAGTGCAACCTCCCCCCGCCCAGCTCAGTGATTGGCAGCAGGGGGACCCCAGGTAATCCCCAGACCCAGGAGGCACCAGTCACCAAGCCAGGTGGGGAGGGGGGGGGCCCTGTGTGCTCCCCGCCAGACCCAAAAGTGCTTCTGGTCCATTTCCAGGTCTTCTGCCCAACACGCTGGGGGGGGAAGCCCCCAGCACCCCTGTGGGATGCTCCATCTGCCCCACCATCACAGCATTGATGAGCTGCCTGGTACCTAGATGTATGTAGAAAAAAACATTTAAACTTTGTCAATGTCCAAATCCCCAAATCTTTCCAAATCTCTCTGAATCGATTCAGAGGGTTCCGATTTGATTTAGAGAGATTAAAGGGTCTCCTGATTCCATCTGGATTTGGAGATTCAGCCACCGAATCAGGCCGAATCTCTGCTGAATCGAATCAGGGACTTAAGCTTTGCACAGCCCTAGTGGTAATGAATCTTCTACCTCTGGGGCTCCAACACAGCACATTCCACCAGTGCATTAGATGCAGAGTTAGTTACAAAACAAAAAAAATAAGTATCACACTACTTCCTTTCCATTTTATTTCTATTTTTGTCCAAAGTATGTTCTCAATGGAGAACTATCTACTATAGATACAGCTGTTGCTGTTGTTTATTTGATTTACATTACATTTAAAATGCATGTCATTATTTAATGCTCATAACAAGGCTTAAGTAGAGACATTCAAAGTCTTAACAAGAGAAGTCAGGCAATATTTTATTCTCCATCCCTGGTAGTCAGCTGGATATAATCAGTTGGGAAAATAAAAGGGGGCCAAATTCATGCTTCGTTGTAGTTCTATAGAAAGCAAATTCTAAAGTTTATGGCCCTGCTACAGAAGGAGTTTTTCAATGAGAACCCATAATTTTGGGAATACCATACAAGGAAGTATGTACAAAGAAACATAAAAAAGTAGGGCTGGAAGGGACCTCCAGAGGTCATCTAGTCCACCCTCCTACCTAAAACAGGATAGTCCCTATCCGAGCCTCTGATATAATCCATAATCTACTACTGTCAATCCTGACGCAACACAGACCCAACACCCTAACCTGCCACAAGTAAAGCGGGGGAACCACAGGACACAAGGATGATCATGGTTCCAAAAAAGCAACTAAACTAGTATACAACAACACATGGTAGCTGACTGCAGATTATTTCTCTAGTTCAGCTTTGGTGAAAGTGAATCAGTTTCTTTATGATTGACTTTGCTTCACAAAATACAAAGTATGAACTGGAAGAGAAAAACACAGGGAAGTCTTTCTTTTCTTCTTTTCTTCTCCTTTCAAAGTCTTGACTGATTGCTCAAGTAGATTAGAGAGGTGGTTCTTTGAAGAAAGAATGATTGGCAATATAACAACCTGTAGGCCAGATCTGGCCTGTGCAATCACTGGCTCTGGCCCATGGAGCCAGAATGCCCATGCTGGGGCTGGGCACTGAGGAGCTGTGCCAAGACTGGGCAGATAGAAGCTGTGTCTATACTATTGCTACTTCTCTCCAGCCCCTCTCCCCACAGCACTGGCATGACTATACCTTCCAGCCAGTAGGTAACTATTCCAGGGCAAGGCAGCTTCCAGCTGAGCCCACATCGCATCTGGCAGGTGGAAGTATGGGGGGCAGGGAGAAACAGGAGCAACATGGCCCCACGCAGCTCCCCACCAGCTGGAATCTACAGAGGGAGATGGGCTCTGGGTCAAGCAGCAGCAGCAGTGCAGCCACAGCTCCTACCTGCCTGGCCCAGCACAGATGCTGACAAAGCCACCTAGCCCACATCAGACTGAAATCAGGTTGTTCCAGTTTACACCTTGTAAAGGTTGTCTGCCTCTACACGAATAAGTTTTTTAATAAAAGTATCATAGATCAGGCCCAAGTAGTCGCATGCAAGCTACAGCAGAAGCTTCCATTCCTGGTGCTTCCTTGAACACACTCACATTTCAGTTTTCACCCTGTGTCATCCTATGAGAATAAGTACCCTTTGTTTGCCTATCCAGCACAGAACACCCAGCTTTGTATGCCAGTAGGTCTTCCATCAGGCTGAAGAAATGTAGGAATGGATGAAGTGAACAGAGAGTTAAAGGAACACAAGTTCATCCTTTGGCTTTCAGAAAAATTAAGTTTTGTAAAGACACCCCATCCAAAGCAGTTTCATTGACAGTAGGTGCGTTTTTCAGTTACATGTTGTTCACAGTGAAAATGTATGCCTGGACTCCTGTGCAGCTTTAAACATGTATAGTGATGAAAGTCAAGCAATATCAACAGCAATCAAATGCTGTCTTTTTGTGTGTTTAAATTAATCCTGATGACAGAAACCATAGGAATTGTGTAAGGAAGTTCCTTGTTGAAGAGAATATGGATATGGGTATGGATAGGGATCTCATTCTGTTTATAGATATAAGGAGAAGAGGAATTCATGAAAACCTAAGAGGGTTTTAAAAAGATTTGAAAGTACCTTTCACAAGCAGGAGTGTTTTGTCCCATGCTACTCCTGATGGCCTTTTGGGACTCTTTACAAGATGTGCCATGACTTCTTGTCACAGAAATAATGCTAGGGCAGGAACATGACTCTTTTACTGTACTGACTAAGCACAAGCCCAGTATGTAAACTCAGGAAATGTTTATTTGTATGGAATACATATTTAAACAGTGGACAACAAATGATTTAAAGATGTCTGTGATATGAATCATACCCCAGTTTCGCATATAAGTGGAAACATTATGTAACTTATTGAGTTTTTAACACATTAATGAATGTGAACTCTACAACAGACTTCAGTGGGAACTTTTCACCCTGTCTAATATATGCTGTGGCTATTTAATATTCCTCACTAGGGAGCAATCCTGGCATTTGAGTCAATAATATATTAGGTACTGGAGCCATGAACCTAGTGAGAACATAAAATAAACTGATTTTCAATTTTAACGCATTACAAAAAGGACCATTATTGTGGGGTTAGAGATGTCAAAGTTGGTGACCTAGTACAATGAGGTACTCCCTGCCACACAGTCTAGCTTGAAAAATAACTAATGGAGATATAAACTTTTAGAAGTCCCCAAATTAAATATTATTTTCTAAAACATTTATAGCTGCTTTACAGGAAAAAAATAAGTTTTTGTAAATTAGCCACTGATTGCCTGTGTGTGTTAAAATAAAGTCATAATTTAATGCTTGAGTTAAAAATAGTCATAGATGTTTTAATATGAAAACGTTTGAAACATGAGCTGTTGCTTGCTTGCTAGGAACAGTGTTAAAATACTGGAGGGGCATTAGGTGATGTGATGGCTTTTGACCTTGGAATCTTGAAAAAGGCAGAATTAGCACATGGAGAGCACTGAAGAACGCCTCTAAAGCATGCAAGGTAAGGACACATCCAGCTGAGTGCAGATGTTTCTTTCCATGGGGACAAGTAGCAGCAGCACATCTTGTGTCTGTGCCACACATGGTCTGACATGCAGCAGGTTACCTTGGGTGGGGTAGGGGAGGCTGGGGCCAGCAACTGTGCTGGCTCCAGCAGCCTTACCTGGGGGCCTGGGGGACTTTCAGGGCTGTAGCCATGGCAGGAAGCCTGGCTGGCAGCCAGACTGTGGCTCTGGTCAGCTAGACTCAAGTTTTAGGCAGCACACGCTGCCACCACATGTGCTGCCCTGCTTTTTTTGTTGTGGGTTTTTTTGACCCCAGGAGCTCCTGGGGTCAACCCCACCACCCAACTGCAAGGTAGCAGCATGGGGAATGCCTGCATGAGCAATGTGTGCCACTGCAGACAGGTCTGCGTTGCCACATACCGCACATCCACGCTCATCTGGACGGAGTCCAACACTGCTAAGCTTCACATCTGAGATAACTGTCCTGTAGGCAATTTACTATGGTACAGGCTATTAAAAAGGATGTTACCCTCACTTGGACCTTTCTAACCCTGGAGAAACCCCAAAGACGTGAAAAGAATTCCTTTAGATTGGGAATAAGGGAAAATGAGATTAGAATTCACCCTAGACAATAAAAGATCAGAACTCTGCATTCAGTCACGCTAGTTTCATATCCTTGTTGCTCCACGTTGGTGGAGTTGCACCTAATTTTCTTGAAAGAACTGTCATGAGACTTGTCTCACTATTTATTTTAAGTAACTAAGCCGCTGAGGGCAATTGTGTGTATGGAGATATGACTCCTTCCTGGCTCACTTGCTTTCAGTCATGATGATTCATTATTGTTGTTCTCTTTCTTAATAATCAATGACACTACCGTTGCACTAAAAAGAAAAAAACCTGTTTCCCTGGAAATTGATTTATTAATATAATTTAATTTTTCCACCTTATAATAAGACAGTGCGTGTAGCTGTCCATTCTGTGCTCAAGGCACCTGGCCCAGAAATGAAACACATGCAGGAAAGTTACCTGTAAATATAACCCTTCCAAGATATCAGCCCATGACTTTCTTAATAACCTCATCATAGGTAACTTATAACTCTAGATAGTAAGTGGGCACTGTTAAAAAGTTCTGGTAAAAAATGGGGAATGGAGGCAAGGAACCCCTTTGGATCTGTCTCCCTTTCTCTTGTAGCAGCAGCACTGGATCCCACCTGAGGCAGCAGCAGGGACAGGATGGGGTGCTGCTACCTGGCCACGTTCTGCTGTTGGCACTTGGGTGGCCTCTGGCCACAGAAAGAACTGCAACAGGCCCTGCCTGCTGATGCTAGGCTGCCTGCTGCTGCCACTCTCCCAGACTCTGGCCATTGGTGGAGCTGGTGCAGCAGCACAGCGACCTTTCATGGATCCCCAGAAATCTAGAGGCGGCACATACTGCTGCATGCCCCCACCCCCAGTACATCACCTTTGAGCCTGTGTAATTAAGTTGGGCCTCTAAATGTGCACAGAAAGTTAACAATTTCAAGCTCTGGACAGCCTACCTGGGAGCAAGTTGAAGGTAGGGGTGTGCAAAATGGGCCGTATTTGTTTCGGACGGATTTGGCCCGAATCAGGGCCAGTGATTCGATGTGTTGATTCAGATCACTGTCCCCGATTCAATTCAGCCAAATCCAAATCTAAAGATTCGATTCTAATTCAGGAAATCAGTGATTCAGTCATAGAATCAGCTTTAAATGTTTTTTTCTACATACCTCGAGGTACCAGACACAGCTCATGAATGCTGTGATGCTGGGGTGGACAGAGCATCCCACAGAAGCAAGGTGAGGGGGGAAACCGTGCTTGGTGGTGAACCCAAAAGTGAACTAGAAGTACTTCCAGCCCACTTCTGGGTTCGCTGGGGAATGCGCTGGTGTTCCCCCATCCCCCCCTCCCCGGCTCGGCAATCAGCTGCGGGGAGACCTTGGGTGCCCCCCCAGGCCCAGGAAGCACCAGTTGCTGAGTCAGGGCGGTGCAGGGCCCCCCCCGCCCCAATGCTCTCTCTGGTGGACCCAGAAGTGGACTGGAAATCCTTCTGGTCCACTTCTGGGTCTGCTGCGAAGCACGCTGGGGAGCCCCTCACACTTCTGTGGGACACTCCATGCACCCCAGCATCTCAGCATTCATGAGCCACCTGGTACCTTGAGGTATGTAGTAAAAACCTTTAAAGCTGTGTCTGTATCCAAATCAACAAATCTTTCACAATCTCTCCGAATCGATTTGGAGGGTTCCGATTCGATTCAGAAAAATTAAAGGGTCCTTTGATTCAATTCAGATTTGGAGATTTGGCCACTGGAATCAGGGACTGAAGCTTCGCACAGCCCTAGTTGAAGGCACATTGCCCTCAACCCCTTTTGCTTTGTATTCAGAACTCTCCTTTTCAAATTCTGCTGCTCAGCTTGATTCTTAACTATGGCAGTATGCCATGGAGAGAAAACCAATTTCTCATGCAATCAGGTCCAGACACTAATTCGGGGTGAAATTCTGACTCTGCTCTTGCTCTTACAGCCCTCTGCATCAGGGGTAGGGTTGTGGCACATAGTTTTATGGAGATCCTGGGCACTTTTGCTGCTTCTGGGAAATGAGTGTAGGTTGCGCTAGTGGAAAAGGCCTTCAGCATCTTTGTCCAGGTAGCCACTTGAAGAAACTCACAATTGAGAGGCCAAAATGGTAGTTCAAAGCCTCTTTATTCTCCTCTCCCCCTAGGATTTGAGCTCTGTGCTAAGCCCCTAATGGCATAACTAAGCAGAACAATGCAGTGCCATGCAGAGATACCATTTAGCACGAAATGATCAACTATGCCAGGTACTGGAAGCAGTCTAACTGCATTAGCATAGTACTCTGCTCAGACTAATATATGCTCCTTTTCTATACTTTGATACCCAAAGAAGCAGGATAAGTAAGCCCAGGCCAAGAATGATGCTAATGTAACTAGGCTGCTTCCAGCCAGCTTGTTCAGAGATAGTTCAGGTGTCTTCACATAGCACCTCACTGGGCTGCATAAACATGTACTCAGAGGCATCCCTTCTCTTCTCTAGGGTGTAAAAGAACCAGGAGTTGCAGTCCATCTTGTGGAGGAGCTGAATGTGCAAGTGGATGAACACACCGTGAGCACAACAGTCATCCAGAGGATGGAGCTTTTCCCACTTCTTCCAACACTCTCAGCAGAGGGACAGTTTGTCTGGGTCAGTGACCAGGCACCTCCCTAGCTCCAGCACTTCCCTCTTGAGCTTGTCTCCAGCCACCTCCCACTGTCAAGTGTTCCCCCGTGTGTGATCAACAGTACTGCCTGACATACACCTTCCCCATGTCTCACCATCTCCAGACCAAGGGAAAGGCTGGCCACTGCTCATGTCAGGTCATCCAGAACTCCTGGAGGGTGACCACAAAACCCATGTCCTCCAGCAGGCTGTTGCTGAAGTGCCAGTAGGCTGGCCCTGGATGCTTGGGTTGCATCATAACCCAAGTGTACACTAGACAATGATTGCTGAAGCAGGCCAGCTTAATCCCAGAGGCACAGACTTGGGTGATGTTAGCATGAAGATATAGATTCTGTCCAACCAGGAGTGGTGTGTCCACTGCTCCTCCACCCTGACAAAGGTGAAAGTTATGGTATCATCAGGATGATGGCATACCAGATGTCCATCAGAGAGTGGTCAGTGCTGATCCCCCAACGATGTCCATGGCAGCCCAGCTCTACTCTCTGCCAGTGCAGTCCTGCACCTTGAGAGTGATGTTAAAGTTCCCGTATCTGGGTCACACATAGGAACAGAGATTTTCACTAGGTTGAGGTTGAACCCCTGTATTTGGACCTGGAAATGAAGCACATGGCCTGACACCACCGCAGTGGTGAGAAGGACCTCCAACTACAGGCTTGGGAAGAACAGCATGCTCATTCCAAATGATGTCCCCACGAAGTGGCTGAAGTAGACCCCATCTCCCCACTCCAGCTGCCAGTTTGTTGCCAGAGTTGTGTAGGTCTCCTGCAGGAAGAGCATACAATACCCCCTCACCCCCAGAGAAATGAGACTATCTGGTACCTGTGGAGACCCATCCTGCAGCTGTGCACGTTTAAGTTTACCATAGTGAGGGACCTCATTGGTGGCGGGGTGTTGCTAGGCTTGGCAGGGCTTTCATGGGAGACAACACCAGCTGCAGGTCCCATCATCATCCCTACCACACATAGGTGTAGAGGGCATCATGGAAGCTTAGGAACTGCTGGTAATTCCTGGCATTGCTCCACTTATGCCCTTTGCCTTCCCCCCCCCACCAAAGCCCTTACCAAGTTGAGGACTTTGTGGAAATCCCCCAAGCAGTCCAGGCCAAGTTGCACCTTCTTCCCAGAGTGCAGCATGGTCTCCATTAATTGGAGCAGGCCCTCCTTGGATACCACTAGGGCCAAGAAGCCTGCAGGCTCTATGGAATTGGGGTTGAAATGGCTCTTGGTGGTGGTCCCTGCTTCTCTCCCCTCTACTGGGACCACAGGACATGCTGAGGTCTGTGGCAAGAGTGTCTTCAATGGAGGTTGAAGAAGATGGTTCAGGTACCTTGGTGATGATGGTGCCCTCCCCAGACCCCTGGGGAAGGGACACTTCCCCATTAGGACTCACAGGCATGATCCCCCAGAGTTCCCACCTCCCCCCAGATGGTTGAAGGGGGAGAGATCTGGACAAATCCCAGAGGTGGCTGAGTTCAGAGCCTCAATGTCTGCAGAGATGGGGGGGGACAGTTTGTAACTAGTGAAGTTGGGGTCTCCTCCATGGGCTTCTCTACTGTAGGGCAGCTACACTAATCCTGGGGCCATCTCTGTGGAGGTCCTTTTTTTTCTGGGGGTAGGATTCCTGGTGTAGCTCAGGAAGTGGTAGGCATGACCCCAATGTCAGCAGGTGGTGGTGGTGGGGAGAGTAGGAGCCTGTGGCAGGGTCCCTAACCCAGCAGCCCTGAAGAAGTGGTGGCACCCTAGGGGATACAGGAGACTGGGCAAGGTGGACCTATTGCCTGACCCAGTAAATAGAAGCTTTTATGTTGTTAAGCCAAACTTGAGGCCTTGGAATCTGACTTTCATAAATGGTGAGCATGCAGGCACAACCCAAGTTAGTACTTTGACAGGCAGTTCCCTGAAAAATCAGACCACCGACCATCTGTAAAATGGGGATAAATAATTATTTCTTAGTGAACACAGGAAGTTGTGAAAGTAAATTCACTGACATCTGTGAAGCAAATACTCTAATAAATAGGTTTTCCATTAAAAAAAGCTTGTCAAGAAATCAGCCATTCTGCCCTGAGTGCCAAAAAGCATGTGTTAAATAAAGGATGGGTAACATATTGAACAATGAAGAGAAAACAAAATATGGAATACCTGTTCACTAAATTTCCTCATTCCCTTCAGTACAATGAATACATCAGGGATCCTGTAGAAAAAAAAATTCAATTGAAAACTATCATAACATCTATGCACATGGCATTGAATTAAGGTTGTATGGGCATTTTTAATCCCAATATGCAATGTATACATGTCCTGTGTACTAACATGAGAACCCTTCAGAAATATCCAGGATTTTGTTCAGACTGGCATCAGATACTCAGATAAATTCTAGACAGTGGGTATCCTTAAATGACCCTTTTCAAACACAAAAGATTTGGATTGGGGAATATGGAATAAAACATATAGTACTAAATGCAAACAAAAAAAATCCCTATGCTAAATATGTTAAGGTTTTAAATTCAGGCATTCAGAAGCTAGAACTTACCATAATTAAGGTTGCATGTGCAGTCTCCTCTTTTAGCATATTCAGGTTATTAGCAATCAAACGAAATATGTATAGCCTACTGTGAAACTCCAGCCCATGGAGTCCACACCCCAGCAACAAAAACAGCCTCACAGCATTGCTCTTTCAGCAGCAGCCAAGTGCACCATGCTGCTGGTAGAGGAGCAACAGCCTGGGCAGGAAGACTCCTGGGGCTGTTTTAAGTCCCTGGTGAGCATAAGACTCCTGCATTTCCCCTCCCCCTCTCTCAGAACTCCTATCATTCCAGGCTAAGTAGAGATGGTCAAAAAGCCCTAGGCTGAATCAATTGAATATTAACAGGCTAGTCTAAGCTGCATAGATTAAACCAATAAGCAAGTGAAGACATTCGCTTTTTGATTCCAGAAATGCAGCCACATGCCTGCAGTGGCTCAGGGCACTAGAGCATGCCTCCCTGCTTGGCTAAAGCAGACATCTTGGGCCAAGACCCCTGCAAGGGGTGGGTAATGGGGTGGTGCAAAGCATCCTGGGATGCTAGGGGTCTGTGAGTTAACTTGAATCTGGAGGGGACCTGGGACAGAAGTTCCATAAACTGATTTTATCTACATCAGCTAAGTCTGATACTACATCCATTCAGGTTTATCTTAACCTGGTTTCAGCCATTTTGGAAGTGGTTTACATGCACTGAACTTCTGTTGTGTTATAGATTTGAACTGGTTTCCAATCACTTATACTGGTTTATATGTAATTTCTTCCCCTAGTCCCAGTAATCAATGGCACCTCCCTGCCCCCATATAACTTCCCCCCACCCTGCCTACCCCCCCATAACACCTTCCCATGGGACTTGCCCAGGGTGCAAACCCTGCTTATTTTGCCTCTGGGCTTAAACAAGCTTTCAGATACAATGAATTCTTCTTCAGGTTTGGCCATCTATCTAACACTGTTCCAAGCCCTGAGTCTGAGAGGGTTTTTTCTGAGTACTCTTGGATAGGGAGGAGAAAAGACATTTCATTGTGAAATATTTAAAGTGGAAGCACACAGCCTAGACTGGTTCTGGCCTGCCTGCTAAGTTTTTCATACACCACAAGGTTTTCTCTCACAGCTGAAAAAAAAAAAAACTGTCAGCATCTAGTGAACCCTGAAAAGAATGTGCATTAGTTAGGATTTTTTTCCCCAATTTCTTCTTTGTTCCAATTTTCTTGCCTGGAGTGATGGCATTCTTATTATGGACCTACTTTCTTACTATCTTGTTTTTCCCCTGTGAGCACTGGTCTCATCTAAGTTTACAATCCATAGTACTTCTCTGACAGGCCAAGTCAAGTCAAAAGCAGCTGCTTGTTTCTTGTGAGTAAGGTCACTGAGTGCTGAGAGGGAACTGAAACTCAGACAAAGTCTGATTAAGAAATGAGCTGAACTTCTGCTGTAGCAAGATTAGGGAGACTAGTTAAATTTCAATGCACTGTTTGAACTGAAAAGCAAGAAGACATGTCCAGTAACAGATAATAACTAGTTTACCAATCAGTAAAAAACCCTGTGGAACTCGCAGCGAATGATGACTGACATCATAAACCAGTTATAATAAAAAGACATAACACTTTTTGATTTTTTTAATGGAATTGTATTCTTTTTAAATACATTAAATGATATTAAAGCAAAATAATAAAAATCTGAAGTAATTTTCAGGACCTGTTCTGACAGAATTAAAAATATTACCTGGACGATAATGATAGCTGGCACTTACTTGTGCTCTGCATTATGGTAACAACTGAGACAGAGTCTTTTTTGCTGTACTCGGTGGCATGGTGATTTATCTGGTTCTCTACCAGTAGGCCTTTGAAACACTGAATTCCATTACATCAACATATTTGCACACCAAGACCTTATTCAGGGAATAATGGTGATTCACTCCCTATTTCAGCCTTTAAGTCAGGGGTGTCCAACCTTTTTGAATGTGGGGCCAGATCATGAGCCTTTCATCACCCAGTGGGCTGGCGAGCCATATTCAAAGACCTCACAGGAAGCGGCATCACATCAGGATGTGATGTCACATCACCTTTGATACCAGTGAAGTTGGAGGAAGTGACAATGAAATGGGTCTAGAAATGTGGTTTAAAATCCAAAATAAAAACAATATAAAAGCAAGAATGAAATAATACCAAACACTTGACTAAAATAAACACTTTCGCTTCTACTCACTTCTCAATGAATGAAAGAAGCATAATGCAAGTCGACAGATCAAATGTAGAAAAGATATCAGCCAGAGTGGAAACTAATCAAAGCAACAAAATATGGGCATTTTTGAGAATAATCTTCAAGAAGATTCACTTTTATTGAATTAATAACTTGTTAGTAACACATCTTTAACAAGTAGTAACAAGTTGAACCCCCAATCCCGCACAAAGAGAAACAGAAGCAAACACAATCCAAACACTGGACAGTATTTTTACAAAGATTTTTCCCTGCTCCAAATTTATGTTGGAGCCCAGATCGTTCATGTTCTATTCTTGAGCATATTATTCAGGCTTAAAGAAGCATACAGCACAGCTTCAGGGGGCTCAGCCACAGCTTTCCTCCCTGGTGCAGCCCGGCCAGCCCATCCCATCCCCTATCAAGCGTGGCTTCCCCACGTGCTGCTGCACTTTCCCCCTACCTGTGCCAGCTGGTCCCAAAAGGCAGGAGGCTTCACCGCCGCTGCTGCTGGCCAGTGCCGACCCAGCCGGGCATCCCCAGCAGCATGTGGGAAGGCAGCTACAGCTGCATGCTGCCCCAGGTGGGATGGGCCCAGCCAGGTCGGCACTGGCCAGGAAAAACAGCATGCAGCTGAAGCCAGCTTCCCACATACAGCAGAAGCAGTGGCGGAGCCATGTGCCGCTCGGGACTGACCGGTGCAGGCAGGAGGAAATGCAGCTGAGCCCCTGCCGCTCCGGGAAGCTGGCTTCAGCTGGCTTCAGCTGCTTGCCACTTTTCCTGGCTGTTGCTGACCCACCTGGGTCCATCCCATCCAGAGCAGCATATGGCTGAAGCTGGCTTCCCACCTGTTGCTGGGGACAGGAGGAGGCGGGCCAGGTCTGCACTGGCCAGAAGAAGCGGCGGTAGAGCTGTGTGCCGCTCGGGACTGGATGAGCCTGGCCGGAGTGGCAGGGGCTCAGCTGCATTTTCCCCCTGCCTGCACCAGTCAGTCCCAAGCAGCACTGCACCGATCAGTCCCGAGTGGCATATAGCTCCACTGCCGCTTCTGCTGACCGGTGCCAACCTGGCCAGCCTCCTCCCATCCCCAGCAGCACGTGGGAATCCGGCTTCAGCTGCATGCTGCTCCGGATGGGACAGACCCACCCGGGTCGGCACCAGCCAGCAGAGGCGGCAGCGGAGCCGTGTGCCGCTCGGGACTGACCAGCGCAGGTAGGGGGAAAGTGCAGCTGAGCCCCTGCTGCTCCAGCTGGGCTCATCCTGTCCCGAGTGGCACATGGCTACTCTTCCCACACACACCACATCAACAACGTCAAGCTGACGTGGTGCATGTGGGAACCTCGTCCCTTCCCCAGCCCTTCAGCAGCCATTAGGAAGCTGCTGAGGGGCTGGGGGGAGGGGCAAGGGGTGGGAATGAAAGTAAACTGTGTTTACTTTCGTTTTCTGTTGCAGCACCATGGGCCACAGAAAATGCCTTGGCAGGCTGCATGGCGGCCCGTGGGCCGTATGTTGGACAAGCCTGCTTTAAGTTAACATTCAACCACGTAAGTAAGTGTAAGATGTGAAGTAAAGTAAACCTGATCCAGTCCTGTATAGCAACACAGTGGAATGTACATTTTTACAAAAAGCCCTTCCTAATGTTACGTAAATAAGGACCTACTTAATTCTTGGGGGCTACCCCCTGATTTCACAGGCAGAACACAGGCCTGTGCAGCCACTTCACAGGTGGAGCACAACACCCCCTCCCCATGCCTCTGATTGGTTGTGGGGGCTGCTTGTCATGTGGCCCTATCCCTCACCATAGACTGGCTGTGAGGGCTGTCCATCATGCAACCACACCCGTACTGCTGATTGGTGTAACAGGATGGGGCCACATGAGAGGCAGCCCTCGCAGCCAATCAGTGCCGAGGGGTGGGGATGGCATCCATCTTGCTGGAAGCCATTTGAGTGGGTAGCCCCCTCCCCCCACCCCAGTGAGCTGTCAGAGCACTCAGTAAGGTTTTTTTTCCCTGCAGATTTCACGGGCATTGCCTGGATTTCACAGGCAATTCTAGATTTCATAGAATCCATGAAATCCACAAAATTGCAAATTTGGTAGGTCCCTATACATAAAGAATTTAGATTTTTATCCATCTCTATCAACAGGCTAGAAGTTAATTAGATACTGAATACTGAATTACTATTAACAGTAGTTGTTACTTATCATTTGTATTGTTAAAATCTGTCAGAAGTGCTGAGTACCTGGCCCTCCAGCCAAAGTCTCTGGGAGCTTCAGTGTAAGAAGCATTTTTTGAAAAGCAGTCCAAAAGAGCATCAATTTGGATGCAAGGATTTTTTTTTGGGGGGGGGGGGGGGGTGATTGGGGTCCAGTCTTTCATTGGACTAACTGTATGGTTGGAATAAAGTTAGACCAGCTTTTGAATGCAGGAATAAAATATATCACCCCCAAAAATCCTTGCCTCTCGGATAATTCCTGGACCATCACAGCTATCACATCACTCAACTTGGATAGCTAAGAATGGAAGCAAAACTCAAACCCTGAAATCATGTTAGAGATTTTTTATTCATCCACTTCTGCTTCTTTCTCTGATTCAATTTTTTGGCATTATGTTTATTTATTTGTATTTATTTATTTTTAAACAAAGAGTGGGGCAGGGTGGCAGAGTGAGTCAGGCATCTTGCTATGCCCCAGACTGAGGAGGAAGGCCACCTTCAGCCAATCCTACTGTAAATGGGTTCTTAGCCATTTGGTCTGGGAAGTTAGAGGCAACTAAGTGTCATGCTAGCCACATCTCCCTCTCGAGTGCTGTTGGCTAAAGAAACTGGTGTGCTTTAACCATACTACTCCAATAGTTCATTAGCTTTATTTCTTCCTAAAATTTAATCTGAAGGGTCTCAGTCTGTTAGGAACAAATAATTATTTTTTAAAAGATATCTCTCTTTTCCTTTAAGAAAACCAAGGCCCAGGGCAGGAAAGTGACCTGGAGCAAGTTACTTCTCTCTGCACCAAAGTTTGTCCATCTGTAAAATGATCTGTTTAAAGTGCTCTAATCACTAGTCTATACCAGCTCCCCATCTAACATCAGCTGGTTCATTAAACTCAGTGAGTCTACTCCAAGAGCTAGTCAGTATGGATATAAGAGCAAAGAGAAATGTTGTGGCTTCTTGTATAAGCTTGACTTTCTTTAAAACGTTAAGTTTTCAAGTCATGCACAAAAATCTACGTTCATTTCCACTCTACTGATCACCAGAAAGAAGCCTTGCTAAGATCAACCCTAAGCGAGAAACGTTCAAAAGTTAAAAAAAAAATCTAAAACAAAATTTTAAATTATGAGCATCAGGTACAACCACAGTGTTGATATCCTGACATCCTGTCTGGTGAAGGTCCAGAAATCATTACCTAGAATTAAATAAATCTGATGACTAACATACTTGAAAAATCAAAGATAAGCAAATCAGATGTTTCTGAGTTGAGACAGTCAAATAAATCAAGATATGATTCAGACTTTTCATGCTCAGTCAAACCAAAACCAAGTGAAGCCTATGTGATTTCTCTAGAACACATTTAGAGCTAACTCATATGCATAAATAACTTAAAAAAGTCAAGACACTTATTAGAAGTGTCACATGGAAAGTTCTCCTGTGTCTGTGTGAATCCTGTGGCATTTTGTCATACCTTTGGCAAAAAGTTACAGGCAGACAAAAGCATTGATTCAGCTTGATCCCCTATATTTTTTGAAGTGACACGCAGGAAAATTTTTCCTTGTAGTACCCTTGCTTGCTCCAAGGGCCTTACGGCTGAGGGCAAGCAAAACTCAGGGACATCCAAACACCAAGTCTCTGGGCTTGGGCCTGCAAGTAGGATGCCTGCCAAAGGTTTTGGAAACATGTGAAGCCCCAGGTGTGGGTGGAGGATGTTTGCCGGTAGTACGGCCGGTTATGGTTCTGAACTCTTGGATTTGGAATTAGTTTGGGCTAATTTGGCCTCAGATACAAATTAAATTAATTTAAAAAAGTACTTTATATGTCAGGCTCATTATCCATACTGACTAGTTCTTGGAATAGTCTCACTGAGTTTAGTGAATCAACTGATGTTAGCTGGGGAGCTGGTACTAACTAGTGGAGAGAGCACTTTACACCAACCATTTTACAGATGGAGAAACTCTGGTGCAAAGAGAAGTATCTTGCTCCAGGTCACTTTCCTGCTCTGGGCCTTGGTTTCCTTAAAGGAAAAGAGAAACGTCTTTTATAAAATAAGTCTTTATTCGAGCAGACTGAGACACTTCCAACATTTTAGTAAGAAATGTGGGGGGCATATTGGGGGGGGCAGGGTTGCAGTAGTTTGTCACTCATTAAATTTGGTCTAGAGGTCCTCCCTCCTTTAAGAGCAAAGAAATATTTTACCTGGGCAGGCATCCTCTGAACATAAGGAGTATGTAATAGAAATGATGGAATAATCCTAACTATAGCACCTCCAGCACAAAAAATAAAATTGCTTAGTCTGGGAGACAGAAACCAAATTAATGTATTATTGCCGGTTGCTTTGCACTCACATGCTGTGCCATTTCACGTGACGGGCCCATTTACTTTTTTGCATGTACTGCCACAGCATGGTTTAAATAGAGATTTCTCTAACAATTGTGCTATGATTTCTCACTAACATAATTTCTGGAGTCATTTGGCCAAGTGCACGTCTAGTGTAATTCCACTGAGCTCAGTGGGGCTGCCTTAAGGATATTTGATCCGTAGTTACTATGCAGCCTTTTAAAATGTTGTTGTCTTTGTCTGCTTTTTGCTCACGAGCCAATCATAGCAAAAAGACTTTCACTTTTATCTTGTATGTTTCCCTCTCATATGTACAAAGATATATGACCACCATATATAATCAGATAATGTTATTTGTTATGTATAATATTAACAAAACTATTGAGCTATCTGTTGTCTGGGAATATCAAGACATATAGTATAGGTTTTTCTTCACTCTTCTTTAAAAAACTCCTCACATGCCAACCAAAATGATTTTTGAGGTTGTAATCTAAAATTGCATTTAGCACAGGCAAATAGTAGTCCCTCACTCCCACTTTAGCTCCTGCAAACATGGAAATATCTGAATATAGGAAAATCTGATCTGTCCAGTGTTCTGTGTTTGAACTGAATCTTTATTTTTATTTCTGAATGCAACCATTAAATTAACCAAAATACCAGATGTCTTTTGCAATGAATAACCATTATGTGCAATATGCAGTAGGTCTTTAAAACAATATATCTTTAGCATACAATTAAACAGCATAAATATAGGCAGCAATGGAACAAAATGAAAACATTCCTATGACAAATGGTAAAGAATTGGGGAAATGGAACATTTCACTCTCTCAACAGTGATTCCTTTTATTACATGCTATAATTTTTTCACACACAAAGGGAGGCCTAATTTGATTAGTTAATCTTTCTTGTAAACTGTTAATTTAGTGTATGCTCCTTTTCATATAAATTTAGGTTTAGATTAATTCACCTCTTCTCACATTGTCTAATACACAGTACTGGGTGCATCTACATGAGACATTTGCAGTCATTACTGTGCATTTATTTACTACTGATATTAGCTAATACAAATACAAAATAAATGTGCAGTAACTAGAGTTACTGCACAGTAGCGCCAGCAAATGTATTTTACATGATGCTACTATGCAATAGAGTATTAGTACTGTCCATGCTGTGATGCGCTACTGCACAGTATTTTTTCACTACTGCACAGTCAGCGTCACATGTAGACGTGTCCACTAGCTGCATCTACATGAGATGCTTACTGCACAGTAACTCATTACGACTGCACAGTAGTGTCACAGGGCATGACCCGTGATGTGATGCTACTGGCATTGAGCAGTAATAACTGCAAGTCAGTGTCTCATGTAGACATGCCCACTGAGATCTAGTTTGCACCAGATTCATACACAGTGGAACTGCATCCCCACATGCAGGGGCACGTGTTTGCTGCAGTACAAAAAGTAGAGATCCAAATCTGTGCCAATACTTTTTGCTGCTGAGCACACCCTGCACATGTGCTGTGGTGTGGGGCAAAATCCCCTGCTTTGAGCAAACTTCCCGTTCCCTGCTTCTCCTGGCTCCCAGTGTGCTGGACAAGCCAGAGTGGACCTAGAGGAGGGGAGGTGCTCCAACTGGCAGCCAGAGTGTCTCCCTGGAGGATCCAGGCTCTAGTTGCTCCAGCTCATGCTCCTGGAATGTGTGCCATGCCCTTTTTTTTTTGCTGCAGTTTTTTTTTTTTTATACCAGGAGTTCCTGGTATAACATTTTGGTGCTCTGCTGCAAACAGGTTTGAGGTGCCACAAACCACACATGTAAGCTCATCAGGATGCACCCTGGGGGGTGCATCTACACATGCAATTAGTACATAGTAATAAACCCTGGCACACTTTGCGCTAGGTTTTATTGCTTCTGGATGCAGCATTTTCACATGCACCCAGAACTGTAGCACATTCAGCTGGGGTGGAGCAGCCACAGCTGACAAGGGGCCTGGAGGGGTCAGCCTGCTAGCCTGGGGTTGCTCTATCCCAACTCAACATGGTCCAGAGGGACTGGCTGGGGCATGAGAGTGCTACAGTGCAGGGCTACCCAGCAGGCAGCCCCCACACTGTAGCACTCTCATGCCCCAGCCAGCCCTAGTCACTGTCTACACAAGCATTTGCGTGCATGCAATTACCCTGCAGTAGGATACTACTTGTCTCCCTACAGCAGACTTAGTTCATTTACTACACCCTAATATGGGTGCATGTGTAGACAGTGGTGCTTTACCTTTAATTAGTCAGCTCTGCAGTAAAGAACACATGTAGATGCACCCAGGGTGCATATATATATGCATTAATGTGAAGCAATAAACTCTGGAGTAGTTTGAGCCGGAGTAAACTACTCAGGTGCAGTGTCTACATGTGCGCTCAGGACAGCAACAATTTCAGCCAGGGCAGAGGAGACCCAGGCTAGCAGGGGGCATGGAGGATGAGTCCCAGGCTCTGGGTGGTAGGTGGCAATGGCAGATAGCAGAGGGGCTGGCTGGGGCACAAGGGTGCTGAAAGTGCAGAGTTGTGTAGCTAGGCAGGAGTCTGGCCCCAGCTGGCTGGGCTGACTGGGTGCAATTTACACCCACAGTAGACATCTCCATGGGCATTTAATCATAGAAAATTACCTCAGCAGAAGATTGAGTACACTGGTTTAATTAGTTAACTGCATCCTAATACTGTCACACATGTAGACAGTGACACTTTACTCTGCCACAAATTAGTTTACTCCACAGTAAAGCACATATGTAGACATGGCCGCTGAGGTGATCAGCAAGTCAGTGATTTGAGGTAGCAACACTGGCTTCTCTCCACATCTTATTATTTTCCTATCAAATATAGGAAACTCCAACTCTTACAACAATTAAGTCCTAATGCGAGAGACTCATGAGTTTGCATTCCTCAGAAAACAGCCTGCAGGCCCCATTGGAATTAAAGTACTGGTTGTTAGCTGTTGCTTTAAGAAGGAACAGTTGGAGGGCTGGTGGTAACAAGTGGAGATGGGCGGGTATCAAAAGCTGTGCTGCTAGAATTAATTTAGCTTTCTCTTTGCATATAGACACACACATTCACTAAAGTAGTATAAGAGAGGTGTGATTTATCATGCATCTATGTGCTGCATTTCTCCTTCACATACCCAGACAGCACGACTGTATTTTTTTCATGCCGTCTGCTACATTTTAATATGTGCGAGACTTGAAACTTCTTTGTTATTAATATTAGGGGCAGTAATGACACTGCATCTAAATCAGCTGCTTGTGAAAAAGTCTGATTTAAAGCAAGCTAATGGCAAAGGTAACAGGAAAATCATATGCCCAACTAGTTTATGATTGTAGAAATGTATATGTAATGAGAATAGTATGGAAAACAGCATACAGTTTTAGGTTATGTCTGTCTCAGAAGCCTAAAGAGGGTTTTTTTAGATGAATTTTAGTATTTGTAAATTGAATGACTATGCAGGCAATCATCAACAGCATAGCTTTGGTCAATATCAGCCTTCCATCTTATATTATATATTATTTCTGTTCTATAAAGAAAGTAAATATTGATGAAAAACTTGGGGTCATCTCTGCATTCTCTCAGCGGTGCACTGTGCTCAAGTATCCGCAACGTAGATCATAGATAAAAGGCCTCATTTGAAAACTGATGACACTGATAAAAATGAAACACCTAGGACATCATAGTATCGCTAATAAGATTATAGCTCAAGTCTTCGTGTACAATTTATGACCTACAGGGTCAGAAATTATAATTACAAAACAAAAATGTGTTGGATCATATTTTCATATTTCTTTGCACCTAATTTCTATTGAACTCCTTAAGAGACTGATGTGCACAACAAGACTAGAATATGAACCAGTTATCTGTCATAACCTATATCCCACTTTTAGCACTTCATTAATTTTTGTTTATATATACCAGCAGCAGGCAGTTTCACACTGGGTATGTGGGAGCATGATTTTGCCTCACATCACATCAAATTTTGTGTAATAAAGGAATGTTTCCTGAAGCAAGAATATAAGAGGCAAGATATACAGTATTTCAGGCGTGGGTAAAATCCAGCCTGTGGGCTGGATCGGGCCTGTAGAGTACTCCATTTCCCAGCAGCCCCTGCCCACGTGACTGTGGCTGGTTCCCATGAAGGCCCCAGGAGTGGTAGGGCTGTGACAGTGCAGGGCCTGAGCAGTGCTGGCAGGGTGTGCAGCTGGGCACGGTGATGCTCCAGGGCTGGGATTTTGCAGCAGTGATAGCATGGTCTGGAGGTGGGGCATGATCCGCTGCCTGCACACCCCTACCCGGGACATGCGGGCAGCCGACCGCAGCTGTACCCCATTTCCAGCCCACACTGTTACCACTGCAAGATCCTGCTCCCAGCCCCAGAGCAGCTCCCCACCCAACCATGCACCCTGCTGGCACTGCTCAGGCCCGTCTCCACCACTCTTGGGGTTTCCATTGAAACTGGCCGGAGCGACATGGGCAGGGCCTGCTGGGAAATGGAGTCCAGCCACTGGCCAAATCCACTATTTTGTCCACCCCGGTGCTATTTCCTCTGCATGCAGGCATGCTTTATATTTTTGAAGGAGTGTGATGCACCATAAACTATAAGTGCAGGTTTTTTGAGTCATCTGAACTGGAGCTGGAGCTGGAGCAAGAGCTGGAGCCGGTGCAGAGGGAACACAAAGGTAGTTTTATGATATCTCTGTTATCCCTTGATTCTGAGGGCATATAAAAGCTGGTAACCCCCAGTGCAACTCAAACCATCCGAGGGCTGCTACAAATGACATGGCAAGCCAATGGCCTAGGATGAAGTTGGTTCTAGAAGCCTGAATGTTTCCTAGCCATGCTCACTTTCCTCCAGAAACACCTCATAGACCAGTGGCTTGGGAAACATATAGAGCACCTTTACCTGTTCATTTCTAACCAGAGATCAACAGGGGAAATGCTCCATTAAGCCACCTTCTCAGACAACGAAGAAAAGCAATCTGTGTGTTCATAGGAACCTAGCCTCTAACAGTCTCCCAAGTCCTATGTGAGAGAGGATAACAAATGCAGGAATCTTTGCACACACATTGAAGAAGCCAGCACAATCTAATCAGCAGCTAAATGGAAAGAAATAACCATGACAAAGACCTCAGCAGCTGTTTCTTTTTATCTTGGTTTAGAGAGAAACCCATATGCAAAAGTGTAACATCACTAATACAATAACTTTCTATCAACAGTCAGCTGAAAGACACAGTTTCTTGGATCCAGTACTGGAAAGTATTTTAATATTTTCAGTAAGAATAACTAACAGTGGTGAGTAACTTCCTGGATATTGAGTGCATCAGTCAATGCATATTGTTCCCGAACTTGATAAACTCTTAGCAGGAAACTTCCCTTCTGTGGGGTTCCTGCTCTCTTCAGCGGCTTTTTTCAGAACAAAACAAGCAAAACTGAATAATCTAGAGAATAAAACGTTGGGCAATCAATAACATGAGACAATGGTTTTTCATAAGCATAGCAATCAAATAAGTGGAATATTGCCAAGACATGCCAGTGTTGCCAGCAAAAAATTTTAAGGTTATTCCAAAATATTGCTCTCGGTTATTCAGGTGTGCATACCATGTATGTGTTTAAATGCATAGCAAGTTCCAGACATCACCAGCTCAACCAGCCCTAGAGAAAGTCTTTCACATCACAGCAGGAGATCAGAGCCTTTTGGACCTGCTTCCAAAGGCTTCCTGAAGAGTGTTATGCATCAATGTCTTCATTCCAGTGGCACACATCTATGTAAGGCCTATCACATTACTTAAAGAAGGGACCCGATTCAGTATCAGAATGAGGTGCACAGTGCTAGGGGAACTGAACAGGTTGTTAATATATTGTCATGAGTGAGGGGACAGAGGCCATGCCCTTACCTGACACTCCTCTTTTCCTTCCACAATTCATACTTGGCATTTAATTTCATCTGGTCCAGAGTAAAGCACTGTGACTCAAGTGTTCCTGTAGCATGGTAAAGTAATCTTTCTTGAACAAAGCCTTGGTCTGAAGTTACTTTATATTAGAAACTCAGCAATGTCACTTCAGAACTTTTAGATTCCTGTGACATACCATATGAGATAAAGATGCTTGAAGGTTAATATGGAAAGGGTTTTTAAAGCCTTATTAATGAAGCAACAATTAATATTTTGGGGTCTTCCCCTGCTATGAGCAAGGCAGAAAATCATTTTAATTCAATGATTAAAGCTTGGTTGGCTTTAGGAGTTATGATAAGATTTTATGATAAGATTCTGTCTTGCACACAGCAAAGTTGCAGTTTGTATCATGTAAATATATAACAGAGAACAACTCATAGCAGTTGTAACTTCCATCAAAGTCACACTGTTATTAGCAGTGGTGTAGCTAAGGTGGGGCACCTTTCAGGGAGGTGAAAAAGAACAGTGATGGCTGGCAGCTGCGCACTTGCAATTGAGATTATACTGGCAACATGGTGGGAACCAGAAGTTGCCACTTCTCATGTGCGGTGGGCACTGGTTATTAGTGGCCAGGGAGTATCTTCATAGATTCATAGATGTTAGGGTCAGAAGGGACTTCAATAGATCAGAGTCCGACCCCCTGCATAGGCAGGAAAGTGTGCTGGGTTCAGATGACACCAGTCAGATGCCTATCTAACCTCTTGAAGGACCCCCAGGGTACTAACTCCCTTGGGCACTACCTCCCTTGGGAGCCCATTCCAGATTTTGACCACTCTAACTGTGAAGAAGTTCTTCCTAATGTCTAGTCTAAATCTGCTGTCTGCTAGCTTATGGCCATTATTTCTTGTGACCTCCAGGGGAGCCTTGGTGAGTAGAGCCTCACCAATTCCCTTCTGTGCCCCCATGATGAATTTATAGGCAGCCACAAGATTGCCTCTCAACCTTCTCTTGCAGAGACTGAAGAGGTCCAGGTGCCCTAGTCTCTCCTTGTAGGGCTTGGCCTGCAAGTCCTTAACCATATGAGTGGCCCTTCTCTGGACCTTCTCCAGGTTATCCACATTCGTCTTGAAGTGTGGTGCCCAAAACTGGATGCCGTATTCCAACTGTGGTCTGACCAGTGCCCAATAGAAAGGAAGTATGACCTCCTTGGTTCTGTTTGTCATGCACCTGATGATGCATGATAAAGTTCAGTTAGCTTTGCTGATGACTTCATCACACTGACGACTCATGTTCATCTTGGAGTCCACTAGGACTCTGAGATCCCTTTCCACTTCCATGCTACCAAGCAGGTCATTTCCTAGGCAGTAGGTGTGCTGGACATTTTTCCTCCCTAGGTGCAGCACTTTGCATTTCTCCTTGTTAAATTGCATTCTATTGTTTTCTGCCCATTTGTCCATCTTAGAACTCTAATTATTGCTAAACTAGAGATGTACCTACTGAGATATACCTACAGCTCCAACTGAACTCACTTAGAGAAACTGGTACTCCTGATTTCTTATTCAGCAAATTGTGTTGCTTATTTGGGCCTATGTGCATTTATTACTTTGAGAAGGGAGAGTGATAAAGCTCCTTGACTTCCACAGTGTGATCAGAGATTAAAAAAAAACATTCTTTAAACTGTTCTCAGGCTCATTTTAAAACACATTTTTGTAAACAGAGTGACATACAGACAAGTGTGGAAATTGGCAGGAGTCATCACTTTCATTTTAAGTCAAAGTTCTGTATTTCTCTGGTTGGTAGTGCATTAAATGTATGCTCTGCAGGGATCACAAGACTGTTGTTCTTTTCCATCTCTCTCACCCAACAGATGTGTTAGTTTTCTTTGCGAGGAACCAAGAATTTTGGGCACTGAACATTTCCCAAACGAACCAAAGTTGAGGGCAAAATAAACAGCATCCAAATTGTTCAAAAGCAGGATGATTTGGCATTCTATTAGCTGTATGGGAAGTCACTTAAGAGGATGATAGACCAAATGACTATACAATGGTCTATTTAGTGTTATATTGTAATTAATGCAGTGTAAATTGGAAGCAACATTACAAAATGGGTTGCAATGACTAAGCTTATAAAAGAGAACAGATCATTATTCTAAGCCTGGATCACTGCTAACTTTGTATATGATCCCCAAGAGAAACTAAATGGAGCAACATGTTGATTTGCACTACTACCTTGCATTGTTTTCCAGGGAGTTCAGAATACCTTCACAGGATCATTTCAGAGTCATATGGGCATGTCAGCAATGCTGTGAAACAGCTGCTTCCATTTGTGTTGTTTGTACTTGTCCATAAAATGAGCTGATACATGAAGAAAATTGTTAAACTTCATCCAGTCACCACTTTCCATAACTAAATTAGGCCATCTGGGGTTCACCGATTTTGTATATTGTGGCAGTTACTCTAGAGGACAGTGATAACGACAACAGTGAGAGTTCAAGGGTTTCAGTGTAGTCTAATTTAATGAAAAACAAAAAGCCAAGGGAGAGAGAGAGAGAGAGAGCACAAATCTACAAACATGTGGGGAGCACAAAAATAATATTACACATACTTACAAGCATATACTGAATTTCAGGGGAAAATATGCCATCTTCTTGTGTAAAACAACAATATAGGATGAGAAAGAAAAAAATCCATCATAATCCGTAGCCTTTGCAAAATTATGGTGGAATCCTGTGGCATATAGTATTCAGTAATTATGAAGCCCCACACAAGAATGTACAAGGAACTCTCAGGCATTTTCTGCGCATTAAAGCTAAATGACCTTTCTAACTGTATATGAGTTCTACATCTGGTTCTCCTTTTGCAGCAAACCATTAAAGCCTCAGCTGATATTATCCTGAGGGGCTCCCATGCAGCTGCAGATACCCACATATGGAATTCCAGTTGAAGGACTGTGTCAAAATATCACATGACTGACATTCATTGACGTGACTAACAACTGCCTATAGCTAAACCCTATCTCTGGCTACTGTACTTTTGTTTCCAAGTTGAGACAGGATGTGTCCCTGCAGAAAGTCCCAGATTTGGTATGGAGGCCTTGCTAAAGGCAAAAGACCTCATAATTTATACTTTATGTAGTCTTTAAGAGTTAGGTGAAGGACTGTTTAATCCAGGTGTGGGCAATTATTTTGAGTGGAGGGCTGCTTACTGAGTTTTGGCAAGCTGTCAAGGGCCGCATGGTTAGCCCTGCCCTTTGACAGCTGCCCCTCCCCCTGGTTGCTATCTTGGCACTGGTAGTCCCGCCCCCTAACCCCTGGCCTTTGCCAGCAGAGGTCCCTCCCCTTGCCCCCAGAAGTACTCCTTTCAGCAAGGGGTTTTTGCCATCTCGGAACTAGAAAAATACCAAATTATATTCTAAAAAACAAACATCTACAACATTTGTTAATTCGATTAAAAAAAATATTTTTGCCCTGGTTTCCATGTGCTTGTGTAGTGCACATAGAGGTGATTGCACAGTAGCTTAACATGAAGTCTTACGCTTGTATATTGGTGGGGTATAGGTTTGTGGGGAGCTGTGTCTGTGTGCATATGTGGGGTGAGGGAGCATGTTGGTGTGTGTGTGTGGATAAGTGGGGTGTGGGTGGGTATGGGGTTTGTGGGGGAACGCCTGTGTGTGGGGGGAGGGTGGCTGGGATGTGTGAGGGGTATAGCTGTGGGGGTCTGTATGTGTGGCAGTGTGAAGGGAGGGTGGCTGCATGTGTATGTGGTGGGGCGTGTGTGGAACTCACCCAATGATCTCACACACACACACACACACACACTCTGCCCCTGTCTACACACACACACACACACACACACTGCCCCTGCACACACACACTCTGACCCTACCTACACACACTCCCTGTCTCTGCCTGTGGATGTACACATACATACCCATACCGGCAAGGCCCTGTCCTCCCCAGTCCAACCATGCAGCCAGGTGCCATGTGGTGCTGAAGCAGGGTGGGGGCAGGAAGCAGGAAAATGGCTAGGGGTTGGCAAGGATGGGCTCCTGCCTCCTGCTGCTAGCTCCCCCTGGGTCCTACTGCCCCTTCCTCCAGTCATCTTTGATAGGCAGCCAGGAGCAGATAAATATTTTCTAAATTTTTTAGGGGTCCCACAGGCTAGATAGAATGGCCTGGTGGGCCAGATCTAGCCCATGGGCTATATTTTGCCCACCCCTGGACTTAATCACTGTAAGCTGATGAGGAAGTATTGGGAATAAGAAGAGACATAAAAAGAGTATTTGTTAGGGGTACATCCACAAAAGGGACTTGCATGTCACACCACTGTTGTGGCTCCTAACTTTGACTTGTTTAATGTATAATTTAAATATTTGAGTCAAGTGTCTACAGTCCTTTGTAGTGTGTGGGGAGTGGTTCTTCCTTAAGAATAGGACCTACAAAAAGCAGAATTCTGAGCAGAGTGTTACCAAAGCTAGCCAGTGGGAAATGCTGAGGACAGGCATGTGTCTGATTTAGGATTTACTTGCCTTCCATTGCACAGTCCTGCACCCTCTCTTGGTGGTGGGATGATAGCGGAGGAGAAAGAGGGGGAGAGACAGAGAAAGAGAGAGAGACAGAGTGCATTAGCATGAGTCTTTAGCCCATCTGATAGGGCACTTATCTGGGAGGGGGCAGATATGGGTTATATTCCCTGCTCCACTGAATATAAACTATGTGATAGTCCCTAGCTCCCTGGGCACTCAGTTGAATAGGCATGCTTAGGCTATATCTTTGCAGTGCCCCCTCATCCCCTCTCCCAGGTTGACACTTAGGATTGGTGCCCCACTTCCCTTCCTTTAGTTATGGTACTGCTTAGAAAGGTTATCAATTCTCCATCATTAGAAGATTTTAAGAGCAGGATAGATGAACCCTTGGGTGAGAACATTTGGATAGGGATGATCCTGCCTTGAGAAGAAGGCTGGACTAGGTACCCCTCCTCAGGTCCTTTCCAGCCCTACTCTTCTGTGATACTATGATTATTTTATGATTTTTAGTGTTTATGAGCCTCAAAGAAGTATGCTTTGAGGGGAATATAATGGAGCACTGTAGACAGGAGCAGGGATGAAAAGCCCAGTCAAAAACAGCTTCATAAGTGAAAATGGGTAGGCCCAACTGGGACAGAGACACAAGAAGGGTGACTACTAGGGAAGAAAAAAAAAGCAAGAAAAACCACAAGAAGAGATTCTATCATTTTTATTTGGCTTCCAATACCATAATAATCACTTCACAATCTTGGCGGTGTTTGTCTCATGTATTTCCCAGAATAGGAGGGAAATTTTCTTATCCCCTTTTTACAAAGGGAGAACTAAGATACAGAGTGCTTTAATGCTTAGCAGCCTATTTTACTGTGCATTAAAGTGTCACGTAAAAAAGTGTGATTAAGCTAATGCCCATTAAAATAGGCTGCTGTGCATTAAGCATCACTTAAAAACCATTCACATTCATTACTGCGCATTAAGGTAGCCTAATGCACATTTCTTTAATACCTCACACTGGAGGTACTAAATGTAATGTACATTAGAAAAAGTGCCTTAATGCATGTATAGATGCACCCAGAAAGAGACAGTGGCTTGCCTAAGGTCATACAGGGATCTTGGAGAGAGTTGGGAATTGAAGAGAGGTCACCCAGGAGTCCCACATAGTGAAAAGGTACAAGGGCAGCATAATGGACAAGAATGATTGTTCAGAGCCTTAAATACAAGCAGAGAGACATGTACTTAATGCTGAAGTTGACAAGAAGCTTATGAAGGGATTTTCAGAGAACAGCAAGTGTGGACAACTGGGGCATAAGCACTTAAGGGTTCAGTAAAGTGGGGTGCTGCAATGGGAGCAAGAGGCCTTGAGGCTCTGTTTGCATGGAGCAAAGTAGGGTCAGGAATCCCTTTATTTGCCTTTCCCCATGGGAGATGTCATTACTGAGGGTAGAGGTGCCAGGTATTGCCATTGAAAACCATGTTAACCCACCACTGGCTGTGCAGTTGCTGCCAAATTGGCTACCTGCTGCCCACCCCCAGGACAGGCTAGGAGCCAGTCCTTCCCCAGGGCTGGGTCAGCTCCACGGCAGCCCCAGCTCCAGGCCCTTAAAAGCCTGCAGGCAGTCTGGAGCCCAGGAGCAACTACTGCCAGCCTGCCTGCACCCCAGCACTGCTCCCTGGCACCACAGTGCCGCATAGCAGTCAGGGCTGCGCTGTCCACTCCCACAGGGTGCTCCAGGCTCCTGCCAGGTCTGCCAGCACCCAGGTCCAGCTGTAGCCAGCTCCTGGCCACCAGGGCCAGCTTCAGTTACCTGCCGCCCACCCCCAGCAGCCTGCCCGGAGCCTGCAGGTGCTATGGTTCCCTTTCTGTGCGGCTGCTAGTCCAATGCTGTACCCCTGTGCTGGGTGCTTGGTGTGGTGTCCCAGTCATCTGGGAGCCCTGCACCCCCAAGCCTGTGTGCCATGGGCTTGGTGGAAGCACAGGAGACAGGCTGGCCTGTCAGAAGAGAAGGGAGGAAGTGGGTCTGGAGCCATGGCATCAGGTGCTGCCAGGAGCCTGGCTTGACCTGCCATGGGAATGTGACAGGGGAGGCAGACTGCCTGCAGCCATCATGTAGTGGCTTGCTGGCCCCTGAGGAGCAAGTTGGCATGGGGGGGCACCCATGCACACACGACCCCCTCATCTGAGGCTGGGCAGTACATGGCCCCTTGGTACAGAGCATCTTATCTGAGAAATGTACTATATTTTCACAAACAGCTTCTTTCTTATGGCTCTGCAGGTCCTGGAGCTGCACACGGTGGAGAGGCCATAGTTGGTAGCTGGGATGCTCCATCAGTGTCACCTCCACCCTCAGCTGGGGCCCTACAGCTGTGCCAGCTCACTGGAGGAGGACCCAGGACTGGACCCTCCTCCTGGGCAAGCTGTGACAGCCTCAGAAAGCTAGCTGGCAGACATGCGTGCATGGTGGGCAGAGGACATTACCCACAAAGATACACTGGACCAGCGCAAGGAGACATGGTACCGATGCAAGTAGGCGTGGGACCAGGAGTTTTTGGAGCAGCTCCTGGCTCTGAAGGAGTGGCACGTGGTGACCCTAGAGTGGCATACTGTGCTCATGGTCAGGGCAGTGGAAGCCACAAAGAAGGGCTGCCGGGTGCTGGACACCGTCCTAGCTCTGGTGGTCGCCTTTGTACTGCCCACTGCCCTGCCCCCCACTGCAGCCCAACCTGGTCCATGGCAACCACCCACCAGCCAGCTGCATGGGCCTGTGCAGAGGTTAAGTGACCTCCACTAGCCAGGAGCCCCTACCTCAGCCCCTGCCATGGGTCACCCGCCACCCAGCCGTGCCCTGGGCCCAGCCACATTGCTTGCCCCAGCTCAATGGGGGCATGGAACAGGAGCTGCCTGCAGTGGAGACAAAGCCACATGTCAGCCCTGCCAGCCCTGGACACTGGCTGCCAGAGAAGAAGCCACCTGCACCAGGAGACCAGCAGCTGCTGTCACCCCCGGGTGAGCTCCTCGCCCACTAGGCTCACTATCATATGTGTACCCATGAGGAAATGGCCAGAGGCTGGGGTGCTGGCCACCTGTCCCTGGGCTCCATCCCCTAGGTACTCCCACCCCACAGCCTCCCACCCCAGGGTGGGGTACACACACACTATTGTAAATAGTTCACACGGGGAAGAGAGTGTTTTATTAATGGTAGGTGGGGTTGGTGGTGGTGGGGCTCTGTTGTTGGGGAGAGGAGGTGGATGGTCTCTGTTGTTGGGGAAGGGAGGGAGGACCGGGGGGCAGGGGGTAGGGGTGGGAGTCTGTTTCTGTGAGGGGAATAACATGTTTTTCTGAGAGGTGTCTGCTGTGAGCATGGTGATGTGGGTGGGCAGTGGGGCAGGGGTCCATGGGCAGCTGTCCAGGTGGGCTACAGCAGGGAGTACAGGAGCAAGTAGTCAGTCAGTGCCACTCACAACCAATCTCCCGCCCCTGCTGGTGGGCGTGTGCCTCACTCAGGGTCCTCAGTGGGGGAGGCCAGCTGCTTTTGCTGCCACTGCAGGTGGTGTTCCCACTGCCAGGAGTCCTCCACCCACTGTCTCCCCTCCATCCCGGGCTTCACAGGTCTTATGCAGCACACAGGCTACAACTATGACCATGGGGATATTGTCCTTGGCAAACTCAAGGCAGGTGGTGAGGGTGCACCAGCATCCATTCAGCTGGATGGAGGCATCTGCATCCCAAAAGGTCTAGCCCAGGTGCACCTGTTAAGTGGGCCTGGTAGGGGTCCAGCTAGCTGGCAAGGCAGCATTCTGGAAGACACAGGCATTATGAACACTGCCTGCCCAGCCAGCACTCATGTTCATGAAGGTGCCATGGTGGTCAATGATGGCCTGGAGCACAACAGAGTGGAAACCCTGCTGGCTGTAGTAGGGGCAGTCAACATGGGGCAGGCAGGTGCAAGGGACGTGAGTTCCGTTCAGGGCCCCAGTGCAATGGGGACTCCAAGGGCACAGAACCCTGCCACTACTGCCAGGGGGATGTGCACACTGAGCACCATGTGCCCCAGCACATCCCATAGAGTGCTGTACACCTCCAGGACAGCCACCCCAGTGGTGGCCTTGCCCACACCAAAGATATAGCCAACATACCAGAGGCTGGTGGGAGTGGCCAGATTCAGCAGGGTAATGTCCAGTTGGGTGCTTGTGTAGAAGGCAGCCATATGGTGGTGTCCTGCCGCTCTAGGTGTGGGTGGAACTGTTTCTGGAGGTGCTGGAAAGTGGCCTAGGTCATGCAGAATGCCTCCATCCACTGCTCATTATCCCAGGTCTGCTGGTTGGCATGCAGCCACCAGTTCTGGTTAACCTGGTGGGCCCAGAGGCAGTGGGGCAGGAGGCCCAGGAGGACATCAGTGGCCCCAGCAGTGGCATCCAGGAGCATGTTGTTCATGCCTTTGCTTGGATCTGACCACCAGGACAGGGTCCAGGCAGCAGCTGCACAGCAGCAGGGGCCCTGGGCTCGGGTGGTGAGGCCAGCCAGGTGGTTGCTGCACAATGAGGACCTGGCAGGGCCCAGACGGCTATGGGCTAGACAGTGGTCACAGCACCAGGCCAGCAAAGCTGGGGCAGCGGGGAATCTGTTGTTGGGAAAGGAGAGGAGAGTGGGGGTCTGTTTCTGTGAGGGGAATAAAATGTTTTTCAGAGAACCATCAGCAGGGAGCGCAGTGCTGAAAGTGTGTGGCATACTGTTCAGTCAGTGGCTGTCCAGGCAGTCTACAGTGGAGAGTGCAGGAAGAGGTGGCTGGCCAGCACATCTTGCACCTGGTGTTCTGGCCCCTGCTAGTGGGTGTGCATCTTGCCTGAGGCCTCAGCAGGGGGAGGCCCAATGGGAGAAGCAGGGCCAGCACCGTGGCCAGCTGGAGCCTGGGGCACTGGGCATCACTGTCAGGGGTGATAGCTGGAGCAGCTATGTCATGGGGAGGCAGAGGCTGCAGTGATAGAGCTGCTGCATGCTGCCCCTATGCTCTGCATGCTGCTGCTGGCCAGAAAAGCAATGGGCCAGGGAGCAGGACTGCCTTTTAAATACGGCCTCCAGCCACAGGTAGCAGTGACTAGAGACTCCAGCTCCTCCTGGTGGCAGCTGGGGTCCATTGCAGGGTCCCAGGAAATGGGAGCAGTTTGCTGCTAGAAGCAGCAAATCTACTCCTGCTTCTCTGCATGTGCAGATGCCTCTCTGGGAGTGTTTACTCGTGAATAAACTGTTCCTGGATCAAATGTACATGTAGACGTGCCCAGTGAAAACACCGTGCCATGTCACAGCAGAAGTGTGAAAATTCTAAATGTGAGTTATTCTCCTTCTGGGACAGTTTCTCATTCAGCTCTCAAAAGAGACAGGCAACTTGCCCTAACTCATTGTTTGTTTCTTCCTGATGAGACATGTTGCTTTAGATGGTGAAGCAAGCTTCTCTAAGTAAGAGTATGGAGCCAAGGCTTTAGTAGCTGCATATATTTTATTTTTACATTGTTCTGTGGCATCTTCCCGAAAATGTAAAGTAATATAGCCCTATGTCCAGCTGGAGAGCCACTTTTCTTAGCCAGAATAAAATAGTATACTCAGTGGAGGCAGAGATGAAAGTTCATTAATTTCATGGGTTGGTGACCAGGGCCTTTGCCAGGACCTGAATAGCTGGCACAGTGATGAGCATTATCTGTAGAAAGAAATGTCAATTATTTTCTGTTGCTCACTTTCATTTTGTTTTTTTGAAGGTAGAGATTCCCACTACTGTAGTAAAGCAACTGTTTCAGTGAATGAAACATATGGTCTGTGCTAAATCTTGAAAATGTATAAATGAAAAAAGTTAATGCTTGCTGTAATGGCAGATGAAAAAAATGGGGAAAAGTAAAGCATTTGAAGTTCATTTCTAATAGATTTGCTGTTTATTCTTCATCATATGAACTAGCTAACCAAAAGCCAAGACATTTGAAACATAGCAATATTAAAAAATCCAAAAATTCCTGACTTTAATTATGGCCTCAGTAAGAGCTCAGTTTTGTAACATGCAGAATAAAACTGCCAGAATACTATGTTTTTTCAATCTATTAGCTTTCTGAAAATGTTTTAAAACATTTTAGGTCAACTCAAAACAACTTTTTTGAACCAAAAAAACCCAGAAACATGTCATTTCAGGTTGAACAGGTTGAAGAGCTATCCTATGACTGGATATGACATTTAAAATTTTCATATTTGAAATTTTTAAATAAATGGAAGGAAACATCTCTATGACATTCAAATGAAACAAATCAAACTGATTAAGACAGAAATTTTATTTTCACAAAAATGTTTCATTTTGAAAATAAAGCAAAATATTTGAACTTTTTTTGAGAACTTTCTTTTTATTTGCCCTTTTTTTCCCCTCTCATTCATAACAATTTTGCAAAACCAACATGAACTTGCACAGTGTTTTACTATCACCAGATGTGTATTGTTCTCAGGAACGTTTCAGCTGAAAAATGTTGCCCGGCTGAGCATGGGGTGTTCTGGTCGAACTAGCATAGCACTCAATAATACATTTAATTTCAAGTATGTGAGTAGGCTCATTGACTTCAATAGGACTATTCACATGCTTATACTTGCATATACTTAAACAGAATTGAACTCTAAACCTTTCAGGGAGTCTTACATAAAACCAATCCCACCTGGTGACTAAGTATTACAGGGATATCAACTTTTTTTCCTTAGGCCCAATTTTTATGCTAGATATTTAAGGAATTATTTTCCCTAATGCATATGTAAATGCACAAAATAACAAGAGTTAAACCTGGGTGATTTTAAACAGAGAAGCACTAGCTAAAACAAAATTAAAAACCCAATATTGTTAATGCAGCAGTCTGTCACTGTAAACAACTTAAAAGTATTTTTTCATGGGTGAGCTGAGATAAAGAATTCCCAATAGACTCTACTGGGATGACTTGTTTCCCTTGCAGCTGTTTTTAATTTTAGAACCCTTCATTCCCCATAAATTCATTGTAAAAATAATTCATTCTTGAACATATGACTCAAAGAATCAATAGCTTGTGGTTAAATAGAGAGCGCACTAGATACCATCCTTGGTATGTCACATCTTTCATGATACGAAACTTTGTTTTTCAAATGTACAAACTATATTTTGCTGCAGTGGTTTTTGAACAATGTGAGCCTCACTTACACTGGCCACTGATGGCAACTAGAATACCAACAAAAAAGAAATCAATAGTTTCACACAGAATTGTAAGTTAACTCCTAAGCCTGTTGTTCACAGGGTACAAAAATCATTGTTTTACAGTAAACTGTCTCTGCATCAGTAATCAGTTTAAACTAGGGCTTTCTTGCAGCAGAAGAAAAGGAGGGAAAAGTAATGTACATACAAAGGCATTCTGTTTCTGTTGTCACTGTTTGTTTAATGCCATCAAATTCTGCACCCCTGTGGCATAACATCAGATTCCAGGAAAGTGGCTGATTCATTCTTTCTATTTGCTTGAATATTCACATCTATTATTTAGTTTCACCAAATGCAAAAAAAAAAGGAAAAAGAAATTAACAGAAAGCAATTACTCACAGCTAAAATTATACAAGCAAGGAGACAGAAACCAAACAAGAAGAGTTCAGGCCTGACTGTCACTCCAAGAACATGCTGGCTTACATGCAGAAGACTGACTGAGGCACCATGTGCAATGGAAAGAAGAGATGTGCTACCTTACGTTTCCTCTTTCATACTAAGAAGAAGGCATTTACTTTGGCACATGTCCTGAAAATACCATAGTCCCAAAAATGTGAGCCACCCTGTCGCTCAGACTCTTCAGAATTACAAGATCTTGTCATAATCTCCTCACAATGACAGACTGTTTGAGGAAGTGACTTTGGCATTGTCTCCTAGTTCAGATTTCAGAGTGCTAACTTGCTGTGTTTTCTGGAACAAGTTGGTAAACATAAATTGCAGGATTAGTTCTCCAACACATCTGTTGATTTCACTGGGTGCGTCTACATGAGACACTTTACTATGCAGCAGCGCCGTTTACTGTGCAGTAAGCGCATGCATTTACACATGTCCATGCTTACTTTGCAATAAATAACACTACTCACAAGTAAATTTGCTACCCGCAAATGCAAGTAGCAAATATACTGACAAGTAGTTACTGCAGTTACAAGCAGTAACACACGTGTAGACGCCAACTGGGAGAAAATCTGCTCCTGGTCAGCCCTGCCACTAGGGGGCCAGCCTGAAGCTAGCCCCAGGGCTCTGGGTCTGGAAGCTTCTCCTGCCCCAGGGCTGGGCCAGCTCTATGCCTGCCCCAGCCTCAGGCCTTTAAAAGCCTGCAGGCATTTTGAGCCCTGGTGCACATGCAGGCAGCCCAAGGCCACTCCAGGCCCCTGTGTCCCCCTGGACACGCCACAGGCTAGCTGCACCAGACCGCCTGAACCCCAGTACCACTGCCTGGCACTGCAGTGCTGCAGGTGCTGCCCAGGCCTGCAGGCTGCTCCAGGCTCCTGCCAGGTGTGCCAGCACCCAGGCCCAGCTGCAGGCACCCACTGGCCACTGGAGCCAGCTCCAGCTGCCTGCAGTTCAGAGCCTGCAGGTGCTATGGTGCATTGCCTTGCCACGCAGCTGCTTGTCCAATGATGTGCCCCTGCGTTGGGTGCTGCAGGCAGCTGCCCAGCTCTGGAAGCACAAGGACAGCTGCATGGAGTCCCAGAGAACCAATGCAGGAGCCCTGGTGACCTCATTATCACTGATACTAATGCCCACCACCTGGAGCCCCAACTGGTTCCAGGAGGAGACAGGTGACCTTGTGGCACTGTAGGGTGAGGCAGAGGTACAATACCAGTTCATCATCTTATCTCAGAAATGTTGCAAATGATTACAACCAGCTTCTTTCTCATGGCTCTGCAGGTCCTGCAGCTGCACACAAGGGAGAAGCAGCAGTTGGTAGGAAGGATGGTACCTCAGGGTCACCACCACCCTCAGCTGGGACCCTGTGGATATGCCAGCTCTGCCAGAGAAGGACACGGGACAAGACTTCTCCTGGATCGGCTGGTGATAGCATTGGCAGAGTAGCTGGTGGACTCAGTCCTGGTGGGTGGAGGATGTCACCCAGTGGGACACATGGAGCATGGAGCACCTGGCCTGGCAAGATGCATGGTGAGTGGAGGACCTGGCCCATGAGAAGGCATGGGTCCAGGTGTTCAGGGAGCAGCTCCTGACCCTGAAGGAATGACATACAGAGGCCCTGGAGCGACAGACTGTGCTCATAGCCAGGGCCTCCAGCTCTACAGGGTCATGGAGCTAGACTTGCCTCCAGCCAAGCCAGGACTGTGTGTGGGCTCTGCTGGCCCAGGCCACTGGGTGCCAGAGGAGTAGATGGGCACACTGGGACAGCAGCAGCCACCATCATCCCTGGGCAAGCCTCCCACCTACCGGGTTTACCATGGCATGCACACTCACTGGGGGGAATGGCCAATGGCCAGTAGCCAAGGTGCTGGCCACTTGTCCCCAGGCTCAGCCCCCTAGGCACCCCCCATCCCGCAGCTCTCCACCCTGGGAGGGGACACACAAACAAGCACAACAATGTAAATAGCATGGGAAAGAGGATGGTTTATTGTTGGTGGATGCAGTGGGTGGTAGAGTGGCTCTGTTGTTTGGGAGGGAGGGGTAAGGGAGGTCTGTTTTTGGGGAGGGAGTGGGAAGTGGGAGTCTATTTCTGTGAGGGGAATAAAATGTTTTTCAGAGAACTGTCCACAGTGAACATGGTGCTGGTGGCAGACAGTGGGGCAGGGGTCCATGGGTAGCTGTCCAGGCAGGCCACAGTGGGGAGTGCAGGAGGAGTTGATTGGCCAGCACCTCTCACACTTGCTTCTCTGACCCCTGCTTGTGGGTGTGCGACTTGCCCGGGGCCTCAGTGGGGGCAGGCACCAGGGCCAGCAGGGCCAGCACCTTGGCCAGCAGGAGCCCATTGTGATGTCGGAGGTCTTATGGCTAGTGCCACCCATGAGTTAGGTAGCCCCTCCCCTCGTCCCTCCTGCCACGACTTTGCTGGTATATTATTGTGAGAGGGTTCCAGTGGAGTTCTTATTAGAGGGGTTCCCCGACATGGGTGTACTCACAGCTATTGCTTACGATGTTCTGCGGGGCTCCGCCACCCCTACACCCCGTCCACTCACCAACCGATCACGTGCTGGTGGGATGGTGACCTTCGGTCCTCTGCGGGCTTTCCCGCCTTCAACTTCACCAATGCAGTGACTAGGGCTTAGCTGTATAGCTCTGCCAGCCCATCCTCTTTCACTCTGATATTGCTTAGTGTCCTTCCTTCCTAACTTCCCTAGAAATAATATTCCCCTTGGGTAGGGCTGCTCCCAGAGTTGCCTTCACTTACCCAGTGGATTCCAGGGGATTCTGCACCTGTCCCCAGCTCAATTTCTCCTAGGGGCAGTGCTGGCAAATGCAGCGTGCCCTGTCATTGCCCTTGCTTTCCTCCTCTCAAGGGGAGTACTAGCCTCTCCCTGCTTGCTATCTGTTGCAAGGTAGAAAGTTTCCCCTTGCTTTCCTCAGCTCACGGTTTAGAGGCTTCTCCTGCCTCTTGTGCTGGTGTGGCACAGCCGAGCTGGTGCCTTTCCGCAGCAGGAGCCTCAGCACACCAGACGTGCTGTCTGCTCTCTCTCTCTCTCTTTCTCTGGCTCCCCCTCACCTCGGGTGCTGCTGGGGATTTTAAACTTTCCCGCAGCGGCCATATTGGCCGCCACAACTGGCCCAGCTGTTTCCCTTACTGGGAACAGCTGCTTAAATAGCCGGCGTAATGCCAGCTCATGTGGCTCTAGCTGCTGCGGCAGCTGCCGCCGCGGTCTCAGCTCCGGCACCGCCGGGTCTCCCGGAGGTAAATTACCCCCTCCGGGGTTCTGTTCCAGGGTTTTGTCTGCCCCGCAGCCTCTCCTCGCCTCTCCTTGTGCCCATGACGGCAGCACGCTGCTGTCACACCCATGGTACTGGACGTCACTGCCAGGGGCAGAGGCTGGAGCAACCATGGCATGGGGAGGCAAATGCTGAGGCAGGAGAACCACCATCTGCTGCCCACAGGCTCTGCACGCAGCTCCCAGCCACAGTAGCTGGCCAGCGAGAAGAGATGGGGGCTGCCTTTTAAAGATAGCTGCTGGCCACAGGCAGCTGCAGCCAGTGCCTCCAGCTCCTCCTGGTGGTGGCAGGGGCCTGTGGCAGGGCTGCAGGAAGCAGGAGCAGTTTGCAGCTAGGTGCAGCAAATCTGCTCCCACTTCCCTGCACATATAGACACCTGCCCATGAGTATTTACTCTTGAGTAGTTTACTCGAGAATAAACTGCTTCCAGATCAAATGTATGTGCAGATGCGCCCACTGTGTAATACTATTTACATAGGGAAAAGGATGGCTTTTTACCACTTCTAGTTTCATTTTATTCTACCATGAGAATTTATGCATTTCTCAGTCTTTGCTACATAAATTATGCAACTACCAGTAACAAAGCTTCCAGCATAGAAAAGCTCTATGAAAATGGAATGTCTGCAAACTAACCTCACTTAATTGACTGATAGTGGATTCTTCCGTTTGATACAGTAAAGCTGTATTTCTTAATGGCAACATACAATATAGCAGTGTCCTGGATAAATGAAAACTATTTTGTCATCCATAGCTAGTTAAATAAATACAGGAAGATAAATTATATTCTTCCACAATATCTGGATTATATGGAACTGAGTGTGGACTGTGATTTAGTTTGAAATAACTGACATAGCTGATTGCTTTTTAGGGGCAAGAACTGTTCCCAGAAAAGTTTTCAAGTCTTTTAGTTTGTTAGTGGTAAGATCACAAAGAATAATTTATTTTCCTAATAGTCTCTCATGGAAAAGTCTATAATTGTAATATGGATAAAACCAGTAAAATGTAGTAAGTGTCTAGAGTAGTTAGTTTTAAAACCTTTGTTTTAAAATGCTGAATGTAATACAAAACTGTCATTTCTTTTCACATTTTTAACAGAAAGGCCATGAAGATGGAAGTAGCTACTGAAAAAGACAATAGAACGGGCCTGAGAAACTTTACAGCTGCAGTATGTGGGGCTTATTCTACACATTGAGATATTTTCATTTCTGTTAGACACTTGATAATTTTCACACTTACATCATACCACTTAGAAGAAGACTCCTGTAATCAACTAGTCTGTCCAGCTGTCCTCACCTCTTCCTCAGTTCCAAACCTACTTTCCGGCAGCTCTCCTTATAGCACATTTTCCTTTGCCCCGATGTACTCATCCATCCCTGACTACCATAAAGTTCCCTAAAGCTTTGCTGGGCCCCAATGCTTCTCCATGTGTTTTCAACTGCCACTCTTCAATTGTCTGATGTTACGACTGGGCCAGCACATAAAAAGAGACATCATTTGCCCAGATAGTCAGCTGGTTCTGCAAAAAAAGTTTCATACCCTCCATTTTTTTTCATTTATAGAGAATTAGTTTCTTATGCACCTGTTATAAACAACTTCTTATACCATAAACTTTTATAAATATATACTTTTGATTAACAATTTAGAAAGAGCTGCCTGTCTCTCCAGAACCTGGTTTATAAAAACGGTTTTGAGAGAAGAGCTATGCTTTGAAATCTTCATGGGAACCCAATCCTACTATGTCCTTTTTACTTTAAAGAAACCTTACTAAGAGCACAGGAATGACCCATCTCACTGTAAAGGAAGACTAGCAAGTATGGCAGAAGACCAGCTTGGCTTAGTAGGGAACTTGTCAATGATCTAAAACACAAAGGAAGCTTGCAAGAAGTGGAAATTTGAGCAAACAACTAGGGAGGAGTATAAGAGTATTGCTTGCACATTCAGGGATAAAATAACGAAGGTCACAGCTCAATTGGAGTCGCAGCTAGCAAGGGACATGAAGGGCAAGAAGAAGGGTTTCTGCAAGTATGTCAGTAACAAGAGGAGGCTCAGGGAAAATGTGGGTCCCTTACTGAATGGGAGAGGCAACCTAGTGACAGAGAATGCATAAAAGGTTGAAGTACTCAATGGCTTTTTCACCTCAGTCTTCACAGGCAAGGTCAGCTCCCAAGCAACTGCACCTGGCAGCACAGTTTGGGGAGGAGGTGAGCCTCCAAGAGTGGCAAAAAAACAGGTTCGGGACTATTTAGAAAAACTGGACGTGTCCATGGGGTCAGACAGAATGCACTGGATGGTGGTGAGGGAGTTAGCAATTGTGAGTGCAGAGCCACTGGTCACCAGCTTTGAAAACTCATGGCAATCAGGAAAGGTCCTGGACAATTGGAAAAAAGTGCAGATATAGTACACATATTAAAGAAAGGGGAAAAGAAGGATCCATGGAACTATGGACCAGTCAGCCTCACCTTAGTCCCTGGAAAAAGCATGGAGCAGGTCCTCATTTCTAAGCTCTTGGAGGAGAAGGAGATTAGGAACAGTCAGCATGGATTCACCAAGGGCAGGTCATGCCTGACCAACCTGATTGCCTTCTATCATGAGATGACTGGCTCTGTGAATTCAGGGAAACCCATGGATGTGATACACTTTGACTTTAGCAAGGTTTTTGATACAGTCTCCCACAACGTTCTCACAGAGAAGCTAAAGAAGTACAGGTTGGATGAATGGACTGTATGATGGATAGAAAACTGGTTGGATCATCAGGCTCAGAGGGTAGTATTCAATGGCTCAATATCTAATTGGCAATTGGCTTCAAGTAGAGTGCTCCAGGGGTCAGTCCTGGTGCCAGTTATGTTCATTATTTTCAGTTATCCAAATGGTGGGACACAGTTCACTTTCAGCAAGTTTGCAGATGACACCCAGCTAAGAGAAGTAGATATGCTGGAAATATCTTCTAAAATACTTACTTAGGGCTGTCGAAGGGTGACTTAATTTGTCAAAAAGGTAGTGTTTATTGGCATGTATAAAATGCCAGCTGCAAAACCTTAACTGACTTGCAGAACAGTTGACAAGAATTGGTTGAGTTGAGAACAGAATCCTTCTTTTGTTTCATCCTCTGCATCAAGGGTCAGGGTGACTGCTGTATGTGATCTGTTGGCCAACTGGAAGTGAAGTGTCATAAAACATTTGTTGATGTCAACCAGATACCCATCATCTGAGGAACAATCTTGGTCGTAATAACAACACCACAGATTATCTTTTTTCAGCTTTTCCTTTCCTATGCATCAGGTCTTGCTAAGTGCAACAATGCCAATATTAAATCATGCAAGTTCTCTGGCCATGAATTGTTTTGATCAGTCACTATTGTCCACCAGGGTGTGGATATTCTAATTTGCAAACTTCATTACTTGATTTGGACCACAGATAGACTGATACCAATAGACACGGTTTTCTGGTCAAGTAAAATGAGACAGACTATATTTAGGGCACCTTTTCTAGGTCCCTCCCTATAAAGGATAATCAGAGTAGATCCTAAATAGGCCTACGCACTCATTGCAGCTGCTGACTGGTATACCTATCTCAAACCCAAATACAAAATGGCCATCATACAATCATCACCTCTGTGTAGGTCTGTGACCAGGAACTTACAGTAATCTTTAGCACCTGCCAACATTGCCACACACCCATTGCTGTAGGACTTGCTATTAAAAGGTGTCTGCATGTGTCTTAGTGGCAGGATGCTATCACACATCAGCAACCATAGAACACTTTGTGGGAAGCAAACTTTAACTCAGTGGCAAGGTAAACCTAGACAACCAGAAGTTTCTACTCAGGGTTGCCCTGGGGGTGGAGGGGAGGGCGGGGAAGGGGGCAACTGGGGCAATTTTCTGCCCCGGGCCCCTGCAAAGCAGAGGCCACCTGCCTAAGCTCCTGTGTGCGCCACTGGCCCCTGCCCTGAGACATTGCTGACCAGAATTCTTGGTATTTGGTTTTCATAAAAAAAGAGGAAATTGGTGTATTGGAGAGTAAGATGACACTGCATCATTTTCAATATGTAATTGTGACATTATGGGGTCCTCCCCTGATCATGAAGTAAATATTATACATAGTTGTGCGGGAAACAAATGCTAATTTGAGACTTAAGTGATTGTTGGATTGATGTCCAAGGGGGAGTCTAAACCAATCACGGTAAGGTAACATCTTTCTTTATCTCTGGCCAGCAATAGAGAAGATTGATTAGGAGGGCTTATGACTGGCCTAGCCTAGGGCCTAGGCCAAGTAGCCCTGGTTACAGAGTCGGTTGTGAGGAGAGAAGGAAAAGGGAAGGCTTTAAGGAGGGATCTGTGGCAGAGCAGGCCTGCTGTCACAGAAAGACCTCCAGGGGAAAGTTCTAGTCATGAGTGAATGTCATCTCTGTGGGTTCTTAAGGGCCAAAGTCAGAAATGAATTTGCAAGACTATAATAATGTAAATGATATATATTGTTTTCTTTATATTTGCCAAGGAAAATAACAACATTAGATATAACATATATTCAGGTTCACATACTTCCCCACTTCAAAAAGTACTTAAATGCAAAGTGTCTATATAACTCTTGGGGGGAAAAATATTAAAGTCCTTCTTGACTGAAGAAGCCTGTGCTCCAAACCGCAAATCTTGCTTTCAGTATTGTAGAGCTGCCTCGGTCTCTTCTGGTCCTTCAAACAGCAGCAGTTGCTTACTAAGGCCCATAAGAATGTGAACAGTCTCACAATGCCCTTAATCAAGGGGTTAAAGGCTAAATATAGAAGTTTATTCTCCAGCAACAGTACAAAGACAATCCTCCTTCTTCTGTCTACTCTCTGTGCAGTCACTTTCTTTTTCCTTAAACAGGGGCTGGGCCTGCTTATCCTCTGCCACACCCATGAGTCTGAACCACGTACAACCCAGCTTATCGGGGTTACATGAGCACCAGCTAGGCATTGTCCCACTGCAGAGTAATTTTCTGTGGCATTTACCACAGGGAGAAGGGCTAGGAGTGGTGTGAGGCCAGGCCTTAAGGGAGGAACCCTTCTTTCCTGAGTAGTGGAGGAGGCCAGCCAGCAGGCCACAACCAGAAGACCTGTGAGACTGAGCCGGGCCCCAGGAAACTGGTAGGAGAGAGATGCTCTACCAGAAGGGGTTTGGAATTTGGAGGTGCTCAGGAGAAGTACAACCCTATTCCTATTCTCTTATTCCCATGTAAGAAAAAATAAAGCACACCTAACAGTCTGGGGCATCAGAAGAAAGGTGAGAAAGGAGAAAAAAGCTCAAGATCAAAAGGAGAGGCAGACACTGGATCAGTTTGAATGAGTGGTGAAAAGAAATAAGGAAGTTGGAAGTGGAACAGGTGTTGCAGGTGGCACATCACTCACAGGGGATGAAGAATATTCTGATCGTGAAAACATAACAAAGGAAGCAAGTAGTGATGTAGCAGGAGAATGTGAAAATGAATCAGGTTTGGTGGTGCAAAGTGAAGGAGACATAACATCAAATGAGAAAAATGAGACAAGTGACCTGATTTCCAGAACTGTGCCTGAGCTTCACCAGGAAATGTTCTCTAATGACCCAGCCACCTGGGGGTATCTCAATAGGTTGCAAAGGCATCTAATTGTGTCCAATGGCCCAACACCCAAACCTGCAAGCTTCCCTTGTGATTCCTCCATATAGTCATTCCCTCCATCTGTTTTCTGCAAGACTTCGTCCAATGACGAGAGTGTGAAAAGGGACTGGCTCATTTGGAGCCACAAGGCAGCTGTCCTGTTCTGCTTTTCATGCTGTCTCTTCTAATATCAGAACAAAAATCAAGCCCTGTACCATTTCAGATTCTGCCATGAGGGTGTGAATGATAACTGGAGAAAACTGTATGACAAAGTGAAGAGTCTTGAGGCCAATTCTGGTCATCTTCAATGTTATTTACAGTGGAAAGATTTTGCAAATGCTCTTAGTGGAAAAGGAGCCATTGATAACGCTCTTGAAAAAGGTATACAAGCAAAAAGCCCACTTGTTCCCACTTCCCAGGGCAAGAAAAGGAGGAGCCGCAGGTGAGAATTCTCAGGTGATACATGCATGCAAGACTTCTCACACATGGTCCCCCAGCTTTGTACACATACACACACATGGGTCCTTGTAGGCGGCAGTGGTGAGGCCCCCAACAACACACCTGCCCCAGGCCCCATAGACCATCTGGGTGGCCCTGTTTCTACTCTGCTGAAGCCTTCATCTGCCTTTTCAGCCATTATGAATATTTCTTCATAAAACTTTCATCTGCCTGCACCACTATTGATTACTTTTATTTTTAGTTTGCTCTTAATCTAGAAACCTCACTCTTGACTTTGCCAACAATGGGTGACCCTACCAGAAATATGCAACTCCAGATAGCATCACTCTCAGAGTCATTAGTAGCATACAAGTCTCTCTACCAAGTCAAGACTGTGATCCATGGGAGGAGCTATAGAACAGAACACTTGGAAAGGAAGGGGTGGGGAAAGTCAACTCAAATGTATTCTGCTCTTAAACAAGTGTTCAGAACATGATTTCATCACCACAAAAACCTTATTCAGCCAAAGAAGCAAACAAAAGACATCATAGTTGCACCCCAATTCGAAACACTGATTGATTATTCATAGATTCATAGACTGTAAGGCTGGAAGGGACCTCAGAAGATCATCGGGTCCAGCCCCCTGCACCAGGCAGGAAAGATAACTGGGGGTCAGGTGACCCCAGCAAGGTGACTGTCTAGTCTCCTCTTGAAGATTTCCAGGGTAGGTGATTGCACCACCTCTGGAGGGAGCTTATTCCACAATCTGGACACCCTGACTTTGAAGAAGTTTTTCCTAATGTTGAGCCTGAATCAATCTTCCAGGAGTTTGTGGCCATAACTCCTGATTTTCCCCTCAGGTGCCCTGGTAAACAGTTTCTCACTGAGTCCTTGATGTACTCCCCTAGTGTAGTGGTAAGCTGCTACTAGGTCCCCTCTCAGCCTTTTTTTTTTTCAGGCTGAAAAGTCCCAGATCCCTCAGCCTTTTCTCATATGGTTTGTCTTTTAAGACTCTGATCATACGGGTGGCTCTTCTTTGGATTCTCTCAAGCTTGTCCACATCCTTGTTAAAGTGTGGTGCCCAGAATTGAATGCAGTACTCCAGCTGTGGTCTCACCAGTGCTGGGTAGAGCAGAAAAATCACCTCCTTGGCTTTGTTGGAGATGCATTGATTGAAGCATGCAAGAGTATTATTTGTGCCACTGGCTACAGCATCACACTGCTGGCTCATATTCATACTGTGGTCTATTATTACCCTCAGGTCCCTTTCATTCATGGTGCTAGCCAGTTTGGTGCTGCCAAGCCTGTAGGTGTGTTGGGAATTGCTCATCCTGAGGTGGAGCACTTTACATTTCTCAACACTGAACTTCATCAGGTTTTGATCCACCCAACTTGCTAACCTATCTAGGTCTACTTGTAACTGTAGCCTATCTTCAAGCGTGACCATGCTTCCCCATAACTTGGTGTCATCCGTTAACTTGTCCAATGAGCTCTTCACTCCCACATCTAAATTGTTAATAAAGATGTTGAAAAGTACTGCACCAAGTACCAAGCAGCCCTGCTGGACACCACTACCCATTGCTCGCCACGATGACACAGATGTTCACTATGACTCTCTGGGTCCTATCCTGCAGCCAGTTTCTCACCCACCTGACTGTCTCAGAGTTAAGCCCGCAATCCTCCAATTTTCTTGCAAAGACACGGTGGGATACTAAATCAAAGGCCTTTTGGAAGTCAAGGTATACAATGTCAACCTGCTCTCTCGTGTTTAGGTGGCGAGTTACCTGGTCATAGAAGGAGATGAAGTTGGTAAGTTAGGACCTGCCTTAGATGAAGCCATGCTGGCTGTCATTCAGAATCTTACCTTCTGCAAGCTTATCACAGATAGACTCCTTGATGGACTTTTCTGGGATTTTCCCTAGGATGGAAGTTAGGCTGATTGGCCTATAGTTACCCAGGTCCTCCCTCCTATCTCACTTGTGGATGGGCACAACATTGGCCCTCTTTCAGTCCTCAGGGACTTCTCCATAGCTCCATGAGTTGTGGAAGAGTTTTGCCAGGGGCTCCTCAATTACTTCAGCCAGCTCCTTCAGCACTCTCAGATGAAGACCATCCAGTCCTGCTGACTCGTATATGTCTAATTTTATTAATTGGTCTTTCACCAATTCTATGGCAATAATAGGAAGGTGATTATTCCTACTGTGCTCATCATTTACTCTACCTGGTGTGGTTTTCCCTTGGGATGGTGAAAGACCAAGGTGAAGTAGTCATTCAGAAGTTCAGCTTTCTCCTGGTAACCAGCTCTCTGAGTTGTTGAGCAATGGCCCCACACTCCCATTATATCACAATGTGTGCCCAGGTCCATTGCAATTTCTGTATCACCAAAGCTATGACCACTGCAGATGACTGCTGAATTGATCATTGTCTGATATACTGCCCCTTATGTCCATCCACATTGACCCAAAATGACATAAACAAAAGATAACATAACAAAGTTATGTTAAATGACGTAAACAATGTTCAATATCGAGTGCTTGAAAGACTCTGCTAAAACCAATCATCTCCAGAAGTGCCTCAGTGAAAAATTCTCCAACCTCTCTGAAGATCTTGTTACCATCAATCACTAGAAGAGTCTCAAGAAAGGTATGCATGATTCATATGAAAAATCCTTAGGTTTCTCCACAAAGAAATATCAAGACTGGTTCAATGAGAAAGATAAGGAAATTCAGTTTGGCAGAATGACATCAGCTCCAAACAGAAGCAAGACCGTTATTGTCATATTAATGCTAAGTCCCAGAAGAAGATTTGAAATTGAAAGACAAGTAGTGGGAGGACAAAGCAAAAGAAATCTAAAAGTTTGCTGACAGCTACCACATGCATAATTTCTTCAGCACAATCAAACTATTTATGGGCTAAATACACAAGAAGCTTATCCTTTGAAGTCCAAGGATGGAATACCACTCTTTAAAGACAGTTTCACCATCAACTATGGGCACATCTAGGATTCTGAAAGCGGGGTGCAGCGGTATGGTGAATCATTACATACAACACACATTTTTTCAAGGTACAAAGAAACTAGAAAGAAAAAGAAATCTTACTAATATGCTAGAGGCCCAGGGCTATATTATTCAGTTTAGGATCAAACAAAAACAATATAACGTTATTGGAATGTGCATTCATTTGCTATATCATATAATATGAATTAAAATGCAACAAACTAGGCAAAATAATCAAAAGATGTTTTTCCTTTAATCATTAGAATTAAATGTACGTCTCTTTCAGATTCATAAAATAAAATCATGCCTTCTTGAACATCTTGATAGTGTATTCACTCCTTCAGTGTAAGTTATTTCCACACCTCACCTAATGGTCACCTGGGTTAAAGCTTCTATACCTGAGCTAATGTTTTTAGCTAGAATTAAAATAGGAGCACCATTACAAGGAGCAGCTAACAGACAGCATAACTGCGGAAGAAAGAAGAGTTTGATTAGTGGAACATTAAGACAACTGAAAAAGGAAAGGATTGTTAATACTTATGGAATGAAGAGTTTGGAAGGAATCAGGTAGATTACAATGAGCCACGAAGTCAAGTGACGCCCTCATTCCTGCCTGAATAAAAATGCTACTGCCAATACCACACAGTTCGTGTTAAACTTTGGGTAGACCAGGGATCAAAGGGGGGAGAAGGGTAATGCAACAGCACCACTGCATCTGCCTCTGTCATCAGTGCATGGTTGAAGCAGCATTTTCAAGAGCTCCTGAACTCTGAGTCTAATGTCAAAGACAACATCAAAGCCATTCCACAACACTCCACTAAAGACAACTTTGCAGATCCACCAACTTCTCAAGAGGCCTTGAAAGCCATTAAGCAGATCAAAAAAACAAGAAATCATGTGCTCCTAATGGAATACCAGCTGAAATTTATAGCAAGGTGGAAAGAAACTCTCTTAGTAAGTACTCACAGTTTTACTGAAAATCTAGAAAACATCAAAAGATTCTTAGTGACCTGAGATGCCAAAATCATAACCACATATAGGAAAGGAGAGGAATATATTACAGTAATTATTGTGATATTGCACTCTCTATAACTGGGAAGATTTTCTCATGCGTTCTCCTCAATAGACATCTATATGATTCTACCCGTGTCAGTATGCTTTCAGTTCTATTGTACTCAGGGGCCTCTAGGGGCTCATGGCGGAGCCCCCCAAGCAGTGTGGGGCAGTGCGGGGCAGTGCGGGGCAGTGGGATCGCCCCCCCCCAACCTGGCAGGAGCCAGTGAGTGCAGGGCTTTTTTTTTTTTTTTTAAGGAACTGGGACGCTGGGGCCGGGTGGGACAACCATTGACAGGGCTGGGAAAGCGGGCAGGAGACGGGGCCTGCTTGATTCAGAGATTCGGCGGCAACCAAATCTCTGAAGCAGATTCAGCCGAATCATTTCGGGACAGTGATTCAAATCACCAAATTGAATCACTGTCCCCCGAATTGGCCTAATCCGAATCTGAAGCGAATACTAGCCACTTTGCACAGGGCTAGTACTTACACTTTATTCCATTTGTATTGCAGCTATTCTGCATCTCATTGCTGGTAGGCTTCCATCCAGAGTCAGCTTCCAGCATTGTATAGCTGGACATCTCTTTTCCATCAACCAGCTACATTCCAAATTTGAGACAACCAACACCTCCATTACTGACCTTCAGTATGCTGATGACTGTGTCATGACATGTGTTGCCTGTCTTGATTACTTCTGCGAAGTGTATGAAATGCTTGGACTCCCTGTTAATTTCACAAAAACTGAGATACTTTACCAACCCACCTCAAACCAACCAGCTACTCCTCTAAATATTACAATGAGAGGACAGTTCTTGGAGAATGTTGAGCATTTCCATGATGTGGGTGGCAAAAAAATAAACAGAGACAAGAATATTCAACACCAGATAAAATCTACCAGTGCTGCCATTGGACACCTCTGAAATTGTGTCTTCAGTGATCGCAATTTCAGATTGAAATTCTTTGCAGAATGAGCTCTTTCTGTCACTGGCTGTTTGAACAGCATGTAGCACAACTGGCCCTTATCTAAATTTGGATGCATAAGTGTTACACTAACACAAAAATCACCACCACCACCACATGCTGCTGATGCTCTTCATTATCAGTTTTGGTTATACTGGATTTTCTTCCCCAGTGGCAAAATGAACACTATAAATTGTCTTGTATAATATGAGAAAATTTAGCAGCCAAGACACCAAAGGTTTGGTTTCTCTTCTCATAGGAATGTGTTCAGAAATACTTTTTCAGGCCTCAAACACTAGTTAAGTAGGGAAAAGCAATGAACAATGCTGTCATCGTATCAACAAACTTTTTGGGAAAGGTTAAATGCCACTTAATAAAAAACCCCACATTTCTTGGAGATCTCATAATCAAAAGCCCTTCAAAATGGGCTTAGGAGCTTCTTAAAATAAATGCTTACACTGAACTGTGGAATGTTATAGCTTTAATATTGGTCAAACTCCCAACATATCAAAAATGTTTTCGTACATAAGAAAATACAATTGTCTTTAAACTGAGATATCACAGAATATCTAGGGTCTAGGAAGTAGTGATTTCAAAATAATTATTTCTAGGCTATACTACAGATTCTAATGTTAAGCTGCTCACTGCTTGAGGAAAATAATAATGGATTGCTTGTGATTATTTCAGAGCTATAACCATGTGTTTATTTTTGTTTTAATATCTTCTAAGTGCCAGAACAAAAGAAAAGAAAAGCCTGGACTTTGGATAAGCAAGATTTTAAAACAATGCTAATGTTTTGGTGGCTGACTTAATATTTAATCCCAAATTATATTAGCAATATATTCTGTTACAAATCTACAATCCACATGCATTTCTATGGGCTAACACAGGCACACTTGACATATAACCACTTGACATTTACACTTATTTCAGAGAGATCAGCATCAGATTCAACACATCTATGCTTTAGATGCATACAGATCCAACTCTCTCATACTCACACAGAGGGTAACTTAAATCTGCACCTATCCTCACTGAAAGTAGTAAGATCCTCTCTTGCTTCAAGATAAGTGTGTAGTTAAGTGAATCAGGACCTTTGATGCTAAGGCGGGAGGTGCCATCGACTGTTTTGCATTTACACCATCTAATGTAGTTGTGTTACTATGTGTCCTGAAGCTTTTATAGAAACAAGAAGAAACTGCTGGGAGACTACACTAGCAACATAAGAAAGGTGTCCAAAGGCTTACTTTTTTTTTGCACACGTAAACATAAATAATCCCCTCATGTATCACTTCTACCCATAGGCTTAAACACATAGTTTTACAGTAAGATCATACTTGTGCTCATGTTTTGGAAATACAATCCATCTTTTAAGGTTTCCAATTCATTGTGTTCCAGATGCAGGTTTGTAAAGAATTCAAAAGCTCCTTCAGACTGTTTGTATTCACATGAAGTAGCAGGCATCAAATCTTCAATTAAAAAAAACAATTAATGTCAAATGTAATATGTACATGTACTCCCCATTATTAATTTAAAAAAAAAAGAGAAGAGAAAGAGAGAGAACTTGCTTTTGCAGAGGCCAAAGTACTAGAGCATTAGCAACCAGAGGTTGTTTTATTTAGTAGCTTAGAGGCAAGAGATGTCACATTTATTGGAGCCACTGATAAAAGTTTCAAGCAAGAATTAACTTGCCTCTAAACAACACATGCTTAGCTGTATTGAAATTTAATGTTGGCTCTGATCAGACAAGTTTGACTATAAAACCTTGTCCAACATTCAGAACAATTTTTCTCCCCTTTTCATATTCCTCTTTAATTTTACTCTCATAGTACCACCGGAAATACATTTTTTTGCAAATGTCCATCATAGGGAGTAATCTTACCACCCTGAGCATTTGTCACATGCCAACATACATGCCCGCGACAGGGAGTTTATGATGCACATTAAGCACCTCTCTACAGTACAATTTTACAGGTGTCGTGCACAGAGTGGTCATGCTGTGCTTTACTGAGGCATTCCCTAGTGGGGTCCAGAGATGGTGTAAATATACCTGTAGACAGCCAACTGAGGTACTTCCTGACTTGGGAAAAAAATACCTGGATGGTTCTAAAACTGAATAGTGCTGGCTCACTGGCACTTCTTCACCAATAGGCACATGGTGGTGGTATTGTTTAGGCAGGTAGGTCTGGCTGCTAAGACTTCTGCTCTAATAATTTCTAAAGGGCTTAAGTACCCCTTTTGGAGCCATAGCAACTGGCATAACTGAGACCTAATTTGTACCTTAGCATCAGCCCACAACCCAGCAGTGTGCAAAACGGGCTAAACTCTAGCATTTCACCCTTTATGTTTAAACAAAGTCCTGAAAACTGAAAACTGATCCTTCCTTCAGAACCCCCATTCCCAAGAGTGTAATTTGCTTAGTAGCCCAAGCAGTTTCATAGCTAGACCAGCTGTTTTGACCCTACTATTTTTATGACCTTTTACTTTGATTCTTTTTTTTTTCCCAATTCTGCAGCTAAGTAGAGTCTTGATTTTCTTGTCATCTTCCCTTATCTATACCAGAATTTGTACTAATGTCTGAAACCAAGTCAGATCATTTAAAACACACAGTCATTCATAATAGTACCACTGTTATGGGATTAGGATTTGTTGCCCATAACATTATACTGCAGTCTGACAAAAAGCCTGGCCACTGCTGTTTGAAAGGAAAATTCAGGTAGATCTGGGCAAAAATCTCTGGACTTGTCTCGTTTTAGATAGCTGGTAATTGAAGCTTGGAATAACTGGATAAAATTAAGCATTCCAACATTTCAGATGATCCTGAGGATACAACACACAGCGACTCTGTCTACACATGTACTTAACTATGGAGTAGATTAATTAGCTGCAGAGTAAAGTGTCACCATCTACCCATGCCACAGTAAACTAATTAATGGCACATTAAGACAGTACTGTCGGGGACAGTGCTATCTTACACCAGTGTAATTTACTGTGATTAAATGCACATGCAGTTAACCATGGGCGTAAATTGTGCCCAGTCAGCCCAGCCAGTCAGGGACCTGACTCCTGCCTGCTGGCTAACAACACAGCTCCACACTTTCAGCACTCTCATGCCCCAGCCAGCTCCTCCACTGTCCGACATCACCACCTGAAGCCTGGGGATGAGCGGCTCTGGCGCAAACTACTCCACCCTGGCTCAAATTTCAGTTGTTCCAGGCATGCATATAGACGCTGCATCCAGGAGTAGTTCACTCTGGCTCTAACTGCTTCAGATTTTATTGCTTCAAATTCATTGTACATGTAGATGCACCCAGTGGGCACATCTACATGAGACATTTACTGTGGAGCTAACTAACTAGTTCTGAAGTAAGCATCAGCATCTACAGATGTAGCCCTACTAGGCCAGAGTAAACTAATTAACTCTACCATAAGACAGTTGTACCCAACACAAGTACTATTCTATGGTGGAGTTATTTACTCCACTGCAATGCATGTGTAGATGCTGAACAGTGCTGGTTGGGGCATGGGGGTGCTACAGTGTGGAGCTGCCTGCTAGCTAGTTCCACACTGTGGCATCCTCATGCCCCAGCCAGCCCTTCTGCAGCATGCTGAGCCAAGCTGCAGCACCTGCAGGCTGCGAAGCTGGCCCCTGGGGCCCCTTGCCAGCCAGAGCTGCTCTGCCTTGGTTCAACGTGATGTAGTCTGGGTGCATGTGCAAATGCTGTCCACAGGAGTCCAGCACAAACTGCAGCAGTTTATGACATCGAATTAATTTCACGTGTAGCCCCACCCAGTACATCTTATTTTGGACTGGTTTAACAGCAGCATTGTAGAACTCTACAACTACAAAGGTACAGGTTTATTAAACTCCCTTAAATAGCCAGTAAGTAGAGTGAGTAAGATCAGCGGCATAAAAAACATCATGTTTTTGACTGCTAAACATCTGACAAACCAGTTTCTCCTCTAGGATTAAAAAGGCTGTTTTAAATTAAAGGTATTAGTGTTGGTATTATCTACAGAATTTACCTATAGCACTTCCCATGAGGTTTTATCTACAGAATTTACTTATAGCACTTCCCATGAAGAAATTCCTGGAAATACTCATGGAACTTATGAACAGTATTGTTCTTAATGATTTACTTATGTTACTGTTTGTATCTATTCTCAGGTGCAAAGGAAGATTAAGGCATAAACTCTTAAACCAGAGTGTATTTTTTCTGGGTTCAAGAGCCTTTATTTTAGTTCTCCAAAGGTCTACTCCTTGATATCTTTCACAATCAAACTAGTAATATAGAAATAATGTGAGAGAAAAGTAAAAAGAATTAAAGTATGTGTCAAAAGGAAGGCTTAAATAATACCCTTTTCTAGTTAAATGATTTCTGAAGACAATTTCTGTTTTGCTTAAAAGCGTAAAGTAGCACAGTGGAGTCTTCTTGGAGCATGCATGGGCTTTGCCAAAACATGATGCCAGTGTTACTGCCTAAATTAATAGAAAGTGTTAGAAAGGCCAAAAACCTTAACAGTGTCTCTTTCAGAGTACAGACAGACTGAACAGTTGGATTAATATTAAATAATCCTTATGATGCAACCATGAGCAGATTCAGGATTTTGTAAAGTGCTGTGTGGGAACTGCCCTGAATCTCTCCCCATCTCCAGGGCACCTAAAGACAACAGTGGCAGGCACAGGAGAAGAGGTGATGTGCCACTGAGCATTGAGGAGCAGGAGGAAGGTGGGGAGAATTCTTACCTGATTCAGTGACTTGAAAGATAGCCTGTGGGCCCATCTACATGAAAGGTTTACTGTGGAGTTGCCTAATTAGCTCTGCAGTAAAGTCTCAGCATCTACACATGTATCCCTATTAGGATGCAGTAAACTAATCAAATCCGCCATAGGTTAGTACTTGTAAACACAAGTACTATACTATGGCACTGTTATTTACAGTGCTGCAATGCACATGTAGATGTTGAACGAGCTGGCTGGGGCACGAGGCTGCTACAGTGAGGGGGCTGCCTGCTGGCTAGCCCCACACTGGAGCACCATTGAGTTCCAGCCAGCCCCTCTGCAGCATGTTGAGCTGGGTCAGAGAAGCCCTGGGCTGGCAGGCTGACCCCCCAGGTCTCCTGCCAGCCAGAGCTGCTCTGCCCCAACTCACCGTGCTGTGGTCCCAGGCACAAGTGTGAATGCGGTTCCCGGGAGCAATAAACTCTGGGATGAAATATGCTGGAGTTTATTGCTTCGCAATAGTAGCATATGCAGATGCATCCTGTGGCTTCTAGTCTCATGATGTGGTCTGAAACCAGGGTGCAGCCACGCCAATACACCCCCATTGGATCTGCCCCTGGGTGGCACTCTAATGTCCGCACGACTCTGGAGCAATACAACTGTAGCTAAAACATTCCAGCTCGAACTCTCCTGCATTCGGGGACAAAACTGGGCAATTCAGTTATAGGCCAGCGTAACAGCGAACAGGCACTCTTAAGCAGCAGTTTCCCCTCCCCGTTTACAGTGGTTAAAACATGTTTGTCCATATCCTTAGATGGTTTGGCTGATGTGAGCTGAGGTATTTCTCCAATAAAGCAGGCCCTTCCAGAAGAGGCTACGTGTGCGCTCTGAAAGCTTGTTCTTTCCTGATTAAAAGATCAGATAAGCCAGTGTTATTAGCTCTGACAGTTTTCTCCACCCTTCAAAACACAGCTGAATGTTCAGTCTTGTTAAAAATGTATAAGCATCAGGACATTCTAATTACTGCAATTTTTGTTTAGGTCTTCTACTAAACCCGATCATTAAAACCTTCTTTCTCTTCATTAAGCATCAAACAGAGGTGCAAATTGATCAGTTTTCTCACATTTTAAGATATTTTATTGTTAGATGCATTTAATCTTCATGAATTTCTCTTCTTTGCAATCTTTGTTTCTTTACTAGCATCCCAATAATTGGCTTCCATAAGCTATTGGGTTTGTTTATACGAGTGGCTGCCTGTTAATGTGTAGGGTTGATGTCTCCTGGGTGATGCATTACTCACACAAAGAGCTAGCGGGAAGGAAGAGGTGGATGACAAGTTTATTTTACTTTTTTAAAGTCCTAACTTTAAATATTTTTAAAGACTATGTTTACTTTATGAGGTAAGAGAAGAAACCAACTCCCAGTACATTTAACACAAGTTGATACAATAAATTTCAATATGGAGCGAGTGCAACCATATGACATGATGGGAATTAAAATCTTGGTTCAACCATTTGCAGGTCTAAAGTCTGACTTGTTTTCTCAGTAGCTAAAATCACAGTCACATATGAAAACATTGGTGTCTGTCAAATGGCTTATGATTTTATATTTCCACCCATGGATTCATTAACTTGTCCTGCTTTTGCTTTGGAACTGCTTTAAATGCTAAACAAACTGAAATTATTCTGTCTTTTGTCTGTATGTCCTTACTGTTATCACAATGAAGTCAATCACCATGAAATTATGCCCACAAGTGAAGTTCCCATGCAAAGAGAATGCAAGCATTATGAATAATGTATTTCTCATAACTGAAGCTCTGAGTCAGGTTCACCATGCATAGTTCAGTCATAACTGTGGAGAAAGTGTAGTAAAAATAAGAAATTCTCACAGGAGCTCAGATGTCTTTAATAGCATTAAAACTCTCAGGCACCTTAGATTCATAACCATAATTCTGTGTTTCTTTCATTCTAAGACTATGAAAGTAAAGCAACCCTTTTCTTGTGCACTTCTGGTGAAAAGTGTTCAATATTTATGCAGGTTAGAATTGAATCGAGCAGAAGATAGATAAAAAAAAGCTTGGCATTAGCACCAATCTGTCACTGATGTGGTTGTCATCAGTGCTTGGCTGCGCAGTTCCTGCTGTTGAAGAAAGAACCAAATGAATTCTCCACCCTGCCGGAAAAACTGGAAAGTCTGCAGGGCTGGCAAGGAAGCAACTTTTACAATTCAGGAGCCTGTTTCTACACCAGCCATTTCCATTACAGAAAAGTGGGAGCAAAATGCTATTATTCTGAGTAGTACTGTTGTCACACCTATATTGCTGTCACCCTGCACAAGTGTGAATAACTGTGTAAAGGGTGATAGTAATTAATGCATGACTCTTACACAGCTGGCAGTGGAGAGTCAAAACCTGCAGAGTTCTCTCTTTGATTCGATATTCTTCCAAATGTCATCCTCACTGTGCAAAAACCAGCAGGAAAAACCTCACCCAACCCCTTGCACATTTTTCCCTGACATGAAATAAAAGACACCAGCCTGAAAGTCCTGGTGATCTGTTCTTCATTTAGCCACAGACAAACTACAAACACCAGCAATGGCATCTATGCATGTAGATTTTATGCTGCCATTCATCACTGCACTATCTGACTGCTTTCCACATGAACTGAATTAATAGTAGTTAAATCCCTAGCGGATTTAGAGTCTCTGGCTTTTCTCCATTTTTTGAGGCAAAAGCTTTGCTTGGAATAGGCTCTCATACTATTTTAATGCTCTAAAGCAGCAGTGTCAAACATACAGCCACTGGCTGTATCCCGCCTGCAGAGATGGGTCATCTAGTCTGCAGGGCTTCTTGCAGGCTGGACTACCCATAGTTGCAGGCCAGAGTCCACTGAGCTTGTTGCTGCTACTGCCAGACCCCTGGTAGCATTAACCCCTGCTGTTTTGGTGCAGCTCTGGATCTCAGGGAATTAGCACCACTCACCTCTCCCTAAGAGAAGGTAAGCAGTAGGAGGTAAGAGAGTATGTGAACATGAAGGTACATTGAAGTTAAATAGAATGGTAAGGCTACTCACTGGAAAGGGTTGGGTTTTTTTGGTAGGTGTGGGCATGGGCAGGGATGGAAGTGGAAGGACTGTTACTGGGTGGACTGAAATAATCTTACTTTCTAAAGAAGGAAACCAGCCTGGGCTCAAGATTATGGACTGTTTGAAGTTCAGAGGGTAGGAATTTATAAAGACCATTAAAAAGAAAATTTCAATTGCTGGTCTGATGGTGATCAAGACAGGAAAAAAAGGATGTAGACAGAGCTGTAAGAAAAGAAAGAATGAATTCTTGCCCTATTCCAGAGTTGGTAAATGGAGATGATAAAAGAGACAACAGAAATGTCTTTGCAATATATGTCTAGAAAGCCAGCTTTCTGACTCAGGTATGGAAATGAAAATGGGGAAAACAGTGATGCTGTAGCTATGATAGTCCAGGAAATATGGGGGAAAGAAACCTTTTTATCTAGAAAAAGGACTTCAGTCTAAGATACACTCAGCAGTTATAACACAGCCAGAAAATGATGTAAGAGAGAAAAATTGGAGAGCAAATAGGAGAATTGTCACATCTGCCTTCAGAAGTGACACCAGAGCTACGTTAGTAAAGACAAAATCTAGAAGAAGATACATGGAGAGAAAAGGAAAAGTATAAGGATACCTTCCCTCAGAAATAAAAAATAAACTGATGGAATTCAAAGCAGAAAAGGAAATGCTTAGGATACTGACTTATTTTATAAAACTATGGAGACATAGAGGGGTTAGTGAAATAGTTCATTATGCCCCTTGATTGTTAGACTGTAAACTCTTTGGAAAAAAGATTGTGTCACTTGATGCATTTATGTGTAACCCAGCACAACGAGGTTTTGATACTGACCCAGAACCACTGCTCCAGTACAAAATAATACTGTAATAATAAAACAGCATCAACAACAGCTGAAATTCTTTCAACTTTTATTTAGTGAGCCAGGAATCTAAGTTATGGCTATAAAGGAAGACTGGAGAGAATAATAATTGGTATTTTGCAAAAAAATCTTGGAATTTTGCACTAGTACCAGTAACTGTCTCCTTAGATTGATTATCAGTCGTATGTAATTTAACGAATTATGTGAAAATCCCACCTGACTACAAAAAACATATTACAACCCTTTAGACAGGCAGGGACTTTTGTGGGTTATATATTTCCTATTATGCTGACTATATGGTTAGGATAGACTTAGACAAGCTTTCAAATGCAGTGCATTCTTCTTCAGGTCACTGCTACAATATCACTCCAACACTACCATGGCTCTTTAGTTTATTCTAAATACAGGAAATGACTTTGAATACTCAGATGCTAGGATATACTATGAACTAGGTTTATACAATGCTGTATACTAGCTTTATATGAACTTTCTGGTCATCTTACACTAGCTAAAGGCATTTCTAATCAACCAACATAACACTGCCTTCAGGCTTTTACGGGTCTTTTACTTGTTGTGGTAAAAAATAAGACACTATTTTTCTATTATTAGATGTGACATCTGGAATACCTTCTGCTGGTTGGTGTTACAACACTGAACTGGCCTTAAATATTCTCCTACAATTTCTTTATCTTTCAGCAAAGAAAGGGAAGGTAACAGTTTGCCATCTGTAGGATTGCTTTTCTCCACTTGCCGGCTATGATGCATGAGAAATGAACACTGGAGGAACACAAGTTCTCTAAGGTGCTCTGCTTTTGACCAGGGTTAATTTTTCATGCAGTCAGCCAATTTAAAAGCGCTCTGCAGCTGTGCACATGTTACAACACAGCTGTAGAGCACCTTCAGGAGATAATCGCACGAAAAATGATACTTGTGCAAGCACTTTAAGAGAACAGAGTCTTAGAAAAAAGGCTACCTCTCAAAAATCCCTTCCTTGCTTTCAATTTGATTCTGAGTTTCTGATCTGTCAGGTAGGAAGGTGCAAGACAAATACATCAGGGTAGTTAATTGGGCATGACAAGGCATCATATGTAACAAGGGAAAATCTAAGATACCAAAGACAACCTGGGAAAATGGAGTTTCATTCACCAGATATTTTAGTTGTTTACGTCTTTGGCCAGACTTGCTGGGTAAAACCAGAGGCTTAATTAACAAGGTAGGTGGGGGGAAGTGGTCAGGATGGTCATTCTTACCTGCCCCAGGAGATTCAAAGACTGCTGCTGCTGCTGCTGCTGCTGTATCCCTGCCTGCCTACCCCAGCTACAGCCCCTAAAGCAGCATGTTATCTGAGCACCTGCAGTACAGGGCTGCTGCTGCTACCGAAAAGACTACCTGGGGGACACCATTCTGGTATCCCCTTTAAGTCAGCACTCAGAACTGGTGCCCAGCTTGCTGCCTCCTAGTTCTGTTTCTGGGTAAAAGGGAGGAACTTTGAGCTATACGATCAGTTCCTTCCTACAGGAACATACAACTGCAAGGGGCTTCCTGGGCTAGTAAGTCCAGCACCCTGAAGTCACAAGCAGGTATTTACCCAGCTAAAAAATTAAGTTGGTGAAAGAGTTAACATGATGCTGACAGAGCAATTAGGAAGGCAGAAACCCTTGAGATCCACTACTTTATTCTTCCTATATTCCAGCTCACATTAGTGAGAGAGAAAAGAAACAAACTCTCCAATAAACCATAATCCAGATCTACATTATTATATGTATATTTACATGTTGCTGAACCTTTAATACAAATCAGTCTTAGTTTTATCTTTAAGTAAAATGAGCATATATCAGTTACATACAAAATGTTTTTGCTGTTATTACTTAATTTGTTTATTGTTATTATCTAAACATTGTTCTCAGTCCATTTTCCAGACAGGTTGTTTTTTTTTTAAGCATCTGATGGCCACATTTCGCTATCTGCCTTCGGTGCTAACTTTACCATTACTGAAAACTCAGTATTACTTAATGGGTATAGAGATGTATACATTCCTCAAGATAACTTCATGTATTGTGTGTGGATAGTCAGAACCTAATCCCTGCAGAATGCAATACCACTGTGAAGTATAACAGGTGCCTAGTGCCCCTGGACAGTACAAAGCAACTTTGAAAAAACGACTTCTTTCATTTCTTATTCATGCGAATTTTCCTGTTACTACTCTTTGTGATTCTGTAATGCATTGACAATCTGCCTAAGCCTAGCATGTCTAAGTATCTAAAGAGCAAGGGAAAATGTATTCATCTTGCTTATCTTTGTGGTGTTAAAGGGGGATATGTGCTGATGATGTGGAATCGCTGCACCAAGTTGTGAATGATGCATGAAATGAAAGTACTTGCCTAGTGCACTGAAAGAAAGGCTATTGGCTATTGCTGCACTGTTAGCTATGGACCTATAGGCCTTCAGTTGCCAGTAAGTGTCTAGAGTTAAAAAAAAAAAAACAACCTCAGCCTCCAACAAAGTAATGAGTCCATTTCTGTGTAAATGGGGCTCAGCATTATTAATTTCTCTCACCTCCCATCAGCGATTCAAAAGTGTTTCTACTATTGTCGAAAACCAGCCCATGAATTTAATGAGATAAATAAAGTTTACTAGGTAAATCGCAGCTGTCTTTTGTGAGTCTGGCCTGATGTTTCTGAATAGTAATGAAAGGGCAATTTCTGTAGGTGTACTAGCAAACATTTTCTTTTCCAATGAATTCCCAGTGAAACAGGGAGATAGCACACTGATGTTGGCAAAAGAAACTATGAAAACAGTGTAGGTCTGTGAGGCAATTATGGGTAGCAGCATTACAGATCAGTGATGCTCGGTCTCTATTTGTACACTTAGCAAGAGGACATTGATGCCATCTCTCCAATCATCCATCCTCCCCCTCCTCCATTTTCCTGTGTTGTTCTGAGACCAGCATTTTTGGTAAACAGGATGTGGGTCTGTTCTGAAATGCATTCAAGTTCTGTATACCTCTGTCCTCACCTCTGACAGCAGCGTGCTTCCTGCTTAGAACATCTGCTTCAGTTAAATATAGGCAAAGTTCAGAATATGCTGAGGACAGCATGTCTTGGAATGGCTTTTTTAAGCCCCTAAACTTCCAGAAAGTCTTAGGTTTTTATTTGAAAATCCATAGGATATATATTTTAACTTTGAAAATGCGTGATCATCATAGTGAGGGGAGCATATTTATAAACTTATAAACAAGGCATCCATTCATATTCTTTAGAGTAGATAACCTTGACCTTTGTGCACTTGTGGCTGTACAATTCAGAATAATCTGTGACCAGTTAGCCAGGCTAGGTAGAATTCAGAATTATAAAACCTTTATAGTAGAGTCACATAAAAATGCTATTTAACAATTTAAAACTCCAGGCCAGATTCACTTAAAAATTGACTAAGGTTTTTGACATTACAAGAACTTAATCTTGACTTCCAGTATTTCATGAAAACCATACAAGATGGCTCTAATGTGAAACTCAGCAGTTACTAACCATTAAAGAGTCCTTGCCCACACTAGAAGTTCTGGAGGAGAGAAGAAGAGTGTGCTACTGCCTAGTGCAAACATAGAACACTAGGTCACTTGTACACAAGGTGGGGGTTTAATCCCCAAGGTTTTATTCTATGCCTCCTAAATTGAAACAGTGGGGTATAAAATAAAACCCTGAGGACTAACCTGTTTCATTTTTTCTGTCATGTTACGCAAGGGGCAAGGGGAATGATCTTTTTTTTTTGTCAGAGCCCAGCGACTGGGAGTGAGCTGCCGGCAGGCTGAGCAGCGCCTGAGCTGTGGGGGGCCCCATGGCAGCAGCACCCCCAGGGACTGCCGGGTGGGCTGCTAGCTGGTCAGGTGCTGCCCCAGCTTGGAGGCAGCACCTGGCCTGATCCAACTGTTCCCTGAGCCTGCCTAAGGAGCAGCGCCTGGCAGGCTTCCAGTGGACAGGCTTGGGGAACAGTTGCATCACCACATGCTGCCTCCAAGCTGGGGCCCCAGAAAAGTGCCACCACCATGGAAAGAAGGACCAGGGCCTCTTGCAGCTCAGGGGCCACTCGGCCCGCCAGCAGCTTGCCCCCGGCCATGGGAGAGGTGGGCAGCTATGCCAAAAAAAAAAAAAAAAAAAAAAAAAAAAAAGGATTGGGCCTCTCACCACTTCCGCCTTGAGCAGGCACTGCAGCCAGCAAGATGCCTGTGGCCACCTGGGAATGGGCTAGCTTGCCCCTAGAGCAGTGGGGGAAAGTGGCAGGG
>NW_005842047.1:1198393-1202945 GCF_000455745.1 Alligator sinensis
ACGGGGCACTAGAAGCCTGGGAGAGCTGCTAGCTGGCTGCCTGCTGCCCCAGCTTGGAGCTGCCTGATCCAATGCTTCCCCGAGCCCATTTGGCCTTCCAGCTCCCTGTTCACTGTGCCCACTGCCTTCTCCAGATGCCAGCATACCCAACCACTGTCCTGACACCTCCCTGCACTGCCCCAGGGCCCAGCTGGGTGTGCTGGCAGCCAGAGAAGGCAGTGGGGATGGTGCATGGGGTGCTGGAAGCCTGGGAAGGCTCGGGGAAGTGTTGGATCGAATGCCTCTGAGCTGGAGCAGCAGCTGGTTAGCTTGCAGCCTGCCTGGGCTTCCAGCACCCCATACACTGTCCCTGCCACCTTTCTCTAACCAGCAAACCCACCTCCCCACGCTGCCCCAGAGGCAAGGCAGTCCATTCCCGGGCAACCCCAGACATCTTGCCAGCCCCGGGAGCCTGCTGAAGGCAAAAACAGCGAGGGGCCCAATTCTTTTTGCTGTGATACTTGCCTTCCTCTCCCATGGCTGGGGGGGTGAGCTGACAGCTGCATCTTTGCAATTTGCAGTGTTGCAAACTAAACTACATCTGGATATAGTTTAGCTTGCAACAATGCAAACTCATTTAAACCCCCAAAAGTGGTACATGTGTAATGTGTGACACCATTAAACCACAAAAAAACATTTTCATCATGTGTGCACCATGATGACTGTCATGTGTACAAGTGCCCCTGGAGACCAAGTATTAATTCCTGTTACACTACAAACTTCCTCTGTGATCTTAGACATGTCAGTTTTGTTTCCAGGGAAATCTATGATCTTTAATTAACAGCAAGGTTCCTGCCCCACCTTAGTTCTTTTGAAATCCAGATTGTAGATGTGGCAGTGCCTATATGCTACTTCATCCCTTGTTCCCTTAGGCATGTCAGAGTATGCCTAACTCACACCAATACCACTGAGTTCAGGGCAGAGTACAGCAGTTAAAGCCAAACATGGTTGGAGAAAAAAGAACCACCACCCATATTTTGAATAAGTAGTGGAAAAATACTACTAGAAGTACTAGCCAAAACTACTGGGAAAGCAGTAGTCACCCCAAAATAAGACCTAGAGCAACTTTATATGTGCTGTGGAGTGGAGGGGACACTTTAATTAGAACCACTCTGAGAGCCGCTCTAATTAATGTGCCCACAGCATCATGTATATTCAGTGTCCCACACTTCAAAATGGTGGCAGAGGCACTGTAACTAAAGCTCATTCAATGTGATCTAAAGCACATTTAGTTACATTTCCCCTGCTGCTATTTTGAAGGCTAGGGATGCTGAATACAAGTGATGTGGAAGCTGCTGGAGTGTGCTAATTAGTACACTCCAGCAAACTCAATTAGTTGAGCCTACTCCAATGTGTGCTAATTAGCATTCCTCAGAGCAGACATCCATCATGTGTATAGGTACCACGAGGTTCCAAGTCCTCCCCAGCCTGAGGGTTGGGGAGTACCCTTCACCCCTTCCATTGAAAATGAATCACCATATAAGCACAAGAAGGCAAGAGTCATGAGACCAAAAGGAAAGTGAATAAGGGGTGGCTTAGCTTTCTAGCCTACTAAAGGTGGCACTTCCCTGATACCACTACCAGCTGTCAGCTAAATATCCACCTTCAGAAGAGGACCAGGCACTCTGGAACTCAAATGAATGGAGGAGTCTAACATGCTCCTTGATATACTTGCCTACTGTCTGGAGAGGGCTGAGAATTTAGATTCACTTTTGTACTTAGTGTTTCCTAATGGCCATATCTAAATGCCTTTAGGCTGTCTGGATTGTATTTTGGGGGCACCTAACTATAGCTTAGGCATCTGACCCTGTCTATTTGGATTGCTTTTCTGGGACCAGTTGACTAATTTTGAGAAGCTCTGATGTCTAAGTGGAGGCACTTACATGAGCAAACAAACCTGGCTCTTTGTGTCTTAATTTCATTATGGATAAAATGGCTGAGAAGGTTCCCTTATTTTATGCCAGTGTTATGGGGATTGCAACATGCTCACATACCATGATAAGCTTTTATGTCTGAATTTTGCATTTTTAACGGCTCTTGAACCTGAAACTTGATACAACACTCAAAGACAGAAACAACATTTGGAAGGAAGCCAAATAAATGATCAGATGAGCCCAGGTGGAAAGAAATCACTGCTTTGCACTGCCTTAGAGTCATTCAAGTTCTTAGAGCAGGAGGGTGCTGCTAAGCCCCATGGCTTTGACTGTCAGGCTCTCCATTTTATGATTTCCCTTTCTGCATTTTTTTCTTCTTGTGGTCATTCCCTTTTCAACACACTCCCTCCATCAGTGGTGGCTATTTAAGCAACAGTGGCATGAAATACAATCAGATGCAAACTACTGATTTGGCACGTGGAAGACAGAATAAAAATGATAGCAGCAGCTGTGATATAAATGGACCTGTCAGAGAAGAGAATAACACTGAGGGGTTTTTTTAAATGTAAAGGTGCTTTGGGCTATTATATGTTATATTCTCTTAGGATGCATTGTATAAATCAATAACAAATTAGCAGAATGCAAAATCTCAGGCCCTTTATACTCCCAGGAAGAAAATCATGTTAAGTCTCCTTCTGGAATTATTATGTAATGACCATTGGACATCTACAGGAATGGCTATAGATATTTTGTTTCTTCATTATGAAATTTCCAGGGGTGCTTCCATTCACCCCCTGGGCTGCAGAGCCATGTGAAAGCAAGGTCTCCAACCAGACCCCATGCTGACCAGTTGGTGAGCTCAGAGCTAACTGCTTATGTAGGGCCTCATGTTGACCAGGCAGTGAGCTTAGAGGTCACTGTGCATGCACTGGGGAGCTGCACTCCTCTTTCCTGTTCCTGGATCTGCTACTGTACCCAATAACCCCAAGTAAGATTAGGGTCCTTGCACCAGTACTCGAGAAGAGCATTTCTCTGTCCCAAAGAGGGGTTTTGTTGGGGTTTTTTTAACCAGACAGGAGGTCATAGGGAAAACAGTCAGAGTGAGTGAAGTAGTGACTTATCTAAGAGCCAGGACTAGAACTCCAGTCTCTTTAATCCAGAGCCAGTGCCCAATCCAAAAACCACACTGCCTGTTAAAGGTCATCCCAGGACATGGCTCCTAAACAAATTACTGTGAGGTTTAAAGGGGTGAGAATTTACCTTGCATCAACTCAACACTGTTACCCCACAGTAAATGAAAACCAACCCACAATTGCTCACCTCTTTCACTGATAAACTTCTGTGTCTTAGTTTTCATTCACCAAGAGGTAAGAATATAGACATGGGCAATTATCACAGAGCAGCTGGTGCATGGCAAAGCCTTGACATCCTTTGCCTTTTGGTAGTTTGTTCGTGTTCCCATGCCCTAAGACATTAGCAACAAGATTTCCTCACACTCCAAGCATTACCAAGGCAAGAAAGTGATAAACCTTCATTTAAAGACATGAAAGACTTCAACCAGCAAGTATTTGCATGGGCTTAACATCAGAATTCATGAGTTTGAGCTTTCAGTGCCAGTACAAAGCAGGCTCTGAATGAGTGAGTGCTGCAGTATTCTCCAATGAGCAACAGCTATTGTTAAATATCCTAACAACACCTGCGAGGCAAGTTTGTGTTATCATTACCAAGATACAGATGGGAAAACTGATATAAAGATGTGAACTGATTGACTACAGTATCAGAACTAGGACTAGAATGCAAGGGTTTGTTTGCCATTTCTTGTTTGGATTCACCCTAATTTCCATACAGCCAGGATTTTACCCCTTCTCTCTTTTCCTCCCTATGATTTACTTTTAAGATTCACTTTCACAGTTTCCTAATTCTTCACGAAATATTTCAAAGGTGCTGAAATACAATATTCAAAACAAAGAGCATTCCAACCTCCCCTCCCCTCCACCCCTGCACCTGATCAACATCCTGCTCTCATCAACCCTCTGTCAAAATGGTGCAGCCTGTAATATTGTGGCCTTTGCTGCCTTAAACTTGCTTATCTGGGACAGCCCACTAGGTTTGAACCTGACTCTATTTATGTGCACAAAGTTCATTTGCAGCCATGGCAGGGAGCTCCCTGTAAGCAGGACTTGTCCCATTCCCATTACAGAACACTGCAGCCCTTACTTTTGCCAAGCAGGAAATAACACAGTGGTACTTAGCTTTGCTAGACGCGAGGCACTCTTAGCTGTCACTCATTTTTTGACCATGGAAAATAATAGAGTCATTCCTTTGTTGAAAAGAACTCATAAAGTCCACAATAGGCCATGAGTTAAAGGACCCCCCAATGCAACAGACTGTTGGGTCCGGGGTCCCAACAGAGGGGATCAAGCCTGTCTGCGGGCAAACAGCAAACAAAGGAGTGGTCACTCTCCCCAGCCCTGTGCCCCCCACCCCCTACCCCCAATTATGGGGCTATCAGCGGAAAGGGAGGGGGTGGGGAGGCCAGAAGCAGTGAGCTGGTGGGAGGGGTTTGCCCAGCCTGATCTGGCGTGGAGCGGGAGGGTCTGCAGGGGCTCCAATCCACCCACCCTGCTCCCTCCTGCTGA
>NW_005842047.1:1202955-1243349 GCF_000455745.1 Alligator sinensis
CCTCCCTCCCTGCTGACAGCTCTAGGGGTGGGGCTAGGCTGCATCAGCCTAGCCTTGACCACACAACAAATTAACCCTAGAGAACACAAGTTCTCTAAGGCACTCTAAATAGAGCACCTTCATCTGATACCTCATTTGAGGAGGGTTAATTTTTCTTGTGATCAGCCACTTTAAAAGAACTCTGCAGCCATGCACATGTGCCATAGAATGGCTGTAGAGCACTTTTAGAGTGTCCGATTGTGTAGAAAATGTAACTTCTGTCTGCACCCTATGGATTCCTATTTGAAATCTCCAGGTTTAGCTTGTGAATCACAAGTAGGTGTTTGCACACCTAACAATGCTACTATTTTGCAGAATCCTATGGCCCACTTAAAAGGGCTGGGGCACAGGTTAGGAATCATTGGTGTAGAGCAAACCATAGTGGGTACTGCTGCCCAGTTTAAAAATAAGCAACAGACTCTCTATAATTTTTTATGATGGATCACAAAGAAATGCTATATCCAGGTCAAGATATACTAAGCTGTATAAACTTTTCATTTATGTGACTTGACTTAACCTGTTACAAAGCAATGAAATAGCAATAATAGAAAGCAGGGGAGGCCAATCTGTGGCATGGCTGCCACAAGAGGCATGGACAGTCCCTGCGTGTGACACATGGCAGAATGGAGAGAAGAAAGGCAGATGAGGCAGGGAGCAGAAAACAGCATCAAATCAGGTAGTGAACACAGGGCAGGAAGTTGAAAGCAGAGCAGCATATTAGGCAGGGAAAGGGATTGAAGTGGCACTCGGAGAGTGCAATGCTAATTTGTGGCACCCCTACCAAAAAGGTTAGCCCGCACTGATGTAAAGAAAGTCTTTTGAAAGATCTACTAGCAGTAATGGTTGCATTTGGAGAGCAGCTCAGTAGGCAATCTTACCCAGTTTTTTTTACCATTTGGGCTCTAATGGACTCAAATGACCAGGTTCTTCATTGGTATTTGAAGCCTCTAACTAGTATTGTAGCAAAACCCTGTTTTTCTTTTTTTATTTTGAAATACATTCCCTCCCCTTCCCCAACCATTTCCGACTTTCTCTCTGCCCTCTCTATCCCTTATAAGTGATTACAAGTAGTACTAGGTAAGCTAAGTTCTTGTATGCTATTATTATTATAAGCCCCTTTTTATATTGTAAATAGTGTTGTTATGTTTGTATTGATTTTTACTGTTTTATATTGTATTCCTATCATTTTTGCATTGATTTTTATTGTTTCATATTAATATTGTATGGTTTAGTCCTGTGTCTGTAAAGTAATGTCAAATTTCCATTTTGTATGTCAAGCCTCCACCTTGTGTCCCCTAGACTTGCCTCCCAAGTAACCCCAGGGCACAGTGACCTTAAGTAAACCGAGGGGCCACTTTAACCTTAAATGACTCTATTCTCAAATGACCCCAAGTAACCCTGGGGTACATTGACCTCGAGTAAGCTCAGGATTCACCTGACCTTAAGTAACATCAGCTCCCCTTCCAGGCTGCTGGTTCTAATCCCAGCCCCAGCAACTTTCACTCTCTTATTTTTCCCTCTCTCATCTTAACCCCCATCCATCTCCCTCCTTCCTCTCCTTATGGAAACCTTTGACCCTTGACTCCCCTTCCCATAGTCACCAAGCAGCCTAGGTATCCTAAGTACCCCAAGCACACACATACCACACCAGCCAAGTTAGGAGTTCACCCGTGTGCGCCTAGTATATATGTGCCATGTGTGTATGCGCCTAGTGTGTGTACATGCACCCAATCAGTTTTTGTGTGTGTATATGTGTGTGCAATTGTGTCACACCCTCCCATCCAACAGCACAATTTTGAGATCCTGAGAGGGCCTCGTCCTACAGGACAATACTACGTATCACTGGAGTATGCTGAATTTTTTGAACAGGAGTACAAATCTCTCTGGCTTCTTGGGAGAATTGGAGTACAACCATTGGACTCCTGTTCTTTTCCCATCTCTGTTTTTAACCATGTTGTCCTGAACCTCAACACAACCATGGTGGCAAGTACTATCAGTTGTGTACCAAGGTGCTCTGGCCAGCTGCCAAGGGACGGGTGACTGTTGGAACTAGGGCTGTCAATTAATCACAGTTAATGCATGCAATTAACACATTAATCGATTCTTGCATTAATTTTTTTAATCACAGTGGTTTTGGAGCCCACACCCAAGCTCCAGTCTGCAACCTCCGGGCCACCCAGCAGGGCAGTGGTATCAGCATAAAGAACTGCAGAGCAGCCCAGGCATGGGCCGTGAGCAGCTGCAGCAGAAGGTGGGGGGTGCGCACACAGACACACAGACAGACACACATGAGCGGCCACAGCCTGCACACTGCATGTAGAACAGCTCTGCACTGGAAAGTCTGTTGATGGGAAGGGGCAGAGGGAGAGGGAAGGGGCATGTGGGGGGAAGATCAAGGCCCCCAAGGTGAGGGAGGGATTGAGGCAGGGGCAAGGATGGGGTGAATGGGGCCCTGGGGCTGGGGAAGGTCACAGGATGGAGCTGCAGGAGGCTGGTCCAGGGGCACAAGAGGGGTGCAGCTCCCCACCACTGCATGCACTGATGGGGAAGGCATGGGGGGCACGTGCTCCCCAATCTGTGCATGGGGCATCAGCAGGCTGCCCAGTGTGGGCTGGGGATCTGCGCCCTGCTGCCCTTGCCCTGGGAACCATGTGCTGGCCATGCCATGCTTCCCCTGGCACAACATGGCATGCCACAGCTCCTAGGGCAAAGGCAGCAGGGCACAGAGCTCCAGTCTGCAGCCGACATCTGCTGCACACACAAATCGGGGGCCACATGCCCCCCATGCCTTCCCCCGGGGGTGCGCATAGCAGCAGGAAGCTGGACATCTGGACAAGCCTCCTGCGGCTCGGTCCCACAATCCACCCTGGCCCCAGGGCCCCATTCACCCCAGCCCTGACCCTGGGGCTTCAATCTGCCCCCCCATGCCTCTTCCTTCTCCCCCTGCCTCTCCCCCTCCACAGACTTACCTTCTGGGCAGTGTGTGTGACCCTCACTTCCAAGCTACAGCCCCCCCAGCCTGGCTGCTGCCCCTCACTCCTAATCCACAGTACCCTGCATCCTACCAGGGTATGCGGAAACCTTCCCTCCCTGGGATCCAACCCCCACCACACACACAGCCCCCCACACCTTCACTAATTCTCCCCACACATACACACACCCCACACCCAACCATACAAAGCACCTGCATAATTTTGCATAATGTTGAGTTTTTAGCTGCTCAATTAAAATTGCAATTAATTGTGACTAAATTTTAATTGCACAACTAATCATGATCACATTTGTAATCGTTTCACAGCCCTAGTAGGAACAGATGGAAATGGAGAGGGGCAATATAATTTCGTGGTGATGCCAAAAGAGGAAAATACTGGTTGTAGAAAGCTGAGATGGAGAAATAAGAAATCAGAACAGAGCTGGGGAAGACGAACAAAAATAAGAGCGAGACTTGCAGCTGGTAGAACAGTATGGAAACAAAAACATGAATTTAAGGGGTGAGATAACAGAAAGAATAGGGTAGAAAATAGGGGAGACATGAATTATAACATGGCCCAGCCTAAGAAGACATAAAAAAAGACTGTCTTTAATGTGAATTGCATGCAAATAAGATATGAAGGAAGGTCTGACCAAGCACTGTGTGAGGTACTTTAGTAATGGAGAACATCACTGGTTTTAACTTGTATACATGCATTGTTGTAGAATGGGTATTCTGATGCCTGACTCCAAACTCTGCTTTTTCAGCCTTGTTTCTGTAGTTGATGTATGCATGCATGTATGTATTCTGTGCTTTTATGTATTGTGTACTGCACCTTAACATTTCTGCAATCTCTCCATAAACTGTACTACCTCAGGGGAAACTGAAAGAGAGACAGTACTTCAGGCAGACATACTCCTTCTTTCAGGAGTGCATGGTATGAATGGACTACTTCCCCAAGCATGCTCCATGGACCAGTGTAAGAGGTGTGAGGAAATACCTCACCTTCTCCAGACCTCTTTGGAGATTATAATCTCTGTAGCAACCTTTTTGGACCTTGAAAGGAGTTCATCTTGCAGGAGGGGCAGATTTTGCAGAAAGTACCAGAAAGTCATCCTGAGTATGAACAAATGTATATTTGTAGTGGGTAAGGGGGGGCAGGATGGGGGGGCACACAGCAACTGTTACAGCTGCATGAACCTGTAGCAATACAAGAGTAGTGAAACTGCTCAGGCTTTAACCCAGCTTCATCCAGGACCAAAATAAGGATGATTTAGCTAACTATTATGGTTACAGGCTTACAGTGTCAGAGTGGCTGCATGCTCCTAAGCAACAGCTGCCCATATCTGCCTTGAAACTGCTACAGATGTACATTTTTCCATATCCTTTGTGTACACAGGATGGTTCAGGATGATGGGAAGGAGATGCGGAGATCAAATGGAAGAGAAAGGACTGGCACAGACTGTTCAGAAGCAGGACCACCACCAGAAAAAAATGACAATAGAAATGAGGACAGTGACAATGATGATGGCAATGATGAATTAAAAGACTGGGGAAACAGGAGGGGAATTCAGGAAGCAAGGCACTGAGATGGTCCTTTGCATGATTGTGATGGTTAAAGGAGACAGTAATGGGCACGTGGACGTGCAGGAGCACAGGTGTGCGGTGAGGTCATTGTAAAGGGAATGAGAATGGTGTAACTATAAAACTGCCACTGAGCAGCCAAGAAAAACATCATCCTGGGGAACAAACAAGCCTGACTCTGGCTCAGGGAAATGGATGCTGCCCAAGCAGGGGGGAAACATTAGTATCTGATTCCAGAATTGATGATGCATGTTTTCATTGGTGGGGAGAAATGGCAGTGCCATGGCCACAGCTGAAAGCTGTCTGGTACTGGCACTGCTCCTTGCTGCCCAGCCCTGGTGCAGGCATGGACGTAGACACAAACAAAACCCTCCAACTCCTCAGACCATATCCAATGGCTTTGCAGGCTGTACTTTTCTGACGTCTGCCTCACACAGATGGTGAGGTAGGGAGAATACAATGCAGAGCAGATGGAGGCATCAGCACAGGTTAAAATTCCTCATTGGAATGGACTGAGAGTCATGTGAGGATCCATCTCTAGACTTGCCATCCATTGAAATGAATAGGAAGACTATGTGGTTTTGCAGGGTGGAGTAGACATGCAAGCTGTGTACTGTCTGCCCACTAAAAATATAGACCTAGAAAATATAGAAAATATAGACCTAATCATCTATCCTGGCGAAGAAGAATGCCTCCTGGATCCTGGTCTTTATATATTAGACAGCTAGTGGGTGAAATAGCTCCTAGCTCATGTTGTTTGTATTGGGAAGTAGGACAGTCCTCCCCTACATCCTATGCTGCACAAATGCATTATCAGGACAGCACATAACTGAATGCAACTCTAGGGTCTTTCATGGCTACCTGTTCCCAGTAAACACTCCCATTCTCTACATAAAGGGGCCATCTTCACAGTGAATTAAGTCACAATTTGCAAACTTATATCTACTGATATGAAATGCTGTTTTATCCTGAGCTTTCATATTTTCATGCTTTCATTGGCTTTTAAAATAATTATTACTTCTCATAACCTTGTTTTATTATTAAAGTGAGAATACCATTGACATCCAGCCAAGAGAACTATGCATGATTACACAGAGCAATTGTACTGTCCAACTTTATTCTCGTACTAGTGAGGGAAAAGAAGTTTGAGAGGTTTCTTGAGTCAGTTTTTCTTTAAAACTTGTTGAATATATTTAAGTAAAGCTTCACAAGACATTTTTCAGCCTGATTCACAATGTTTTGGATGTCTACATTTCATAACTCATTTAAAAAGCAGCCACTGGAAAACTCTAATTTACAGTAACACTAGAAGAATAAACTGAGTTTTTTGTTATTTATTTATCATCAGTGAATAATGACATGACAACTGCACAGCGTTACAGCCTGTGACAAAACATATTATTTTACTATGCATAACCATTCTCTCACAAATCACAAACCAAAAAAATAAAGAACAGAAAAAGGTGCCTATTCTGAGCCATGCAGGTCTCATTATGGATTCTTATTTATTTGTAAGCCAAACTTTAATACACTTTCTTGGGCTGCACTTTATTATTCTAAACTAATTCACAGACTATCTGAAAAAGGTCCTATTCTTATTTTAAATAAAAATGTTTTCTTTTTCACAAGCATTAGTTAATAGTGTTTTTAGAGAAGAACTTGGAATACATTTGCTAAAAGGCCACAAGTGCTGCAATTATTTTCTCCTTCCGCTTGTGTTCATATTCATAGCAATAATATTTATGATCCCATTCTGCCTTCTTTACTCATGCTGAGTAGCACTTCATTCTGCAACTAATTCCACTGATTTCAATAGCACTTTACTGCATGCTTGTGAAAGCAATACAGAAGCATGTGTACTGGGTAAAAAAAGAACAAGGACTTTCCAAGTACACTGGTCATAGCTACAGAAATGCAAAAGAGTGATGGAAGACAATGAAACAACACTGAGACACGGTATAGAGTCCTTAGGCCAATAGCAACAGACAGGGATTTGGCTCTCTTTTCTCCATGTTCTGCTTCCCTCTCATAAACAGGCAGAAAAAAGTTTGAGTATTAAGTCCCTAATTGATGATTTGGTCAAAAGCTAAAGATTTTAAGGAATTCCCTAGACACAGCTCATTAGTAGTCAAATGAGAGAAAGCAAAGGGCTGTATTAATGGGAAAGAGAGTTACTTGCTTCCAACTCTGAAAAAGGAACTTAATCAGAATCATTATCTTCCTCTATCTTTCTCATACACACATACACAACACATTTTAAAAGCTAAATTGAAAGAAAGTGACAGTTAAAAGTTAGGCAATGTCAGAATTAAATTTGCCTGTTCATACATAATAAAACTCCCTTGTGTGCACATAGTATATCATACTTAATTGCATGGTCATAAACTGCTTTCTCCACAAGATCCCTGCCTCATTCATCGCTCTGGAGATCAAGCAGGGCTTTCAGTGGAGGAAACTGATTTCTATAAATACAAAATATGCAATGTATATGACTACTGTATCTACTGCTTGGGTGGACTCAGGTAATTGGGCATGCAAGTGATATCACATGTAATAATAATTTGTACTTGCAAGATTGTAGGAATAAAACGGGAGGCCAGTAGAGGTCCCATGAAAACTAACCGCGCTGTCAGGCAACAATATCAGTGTGATGTACTGAATAACATATTCTAATGACCAATGGTTTGACTCCTCAGCTGATCTTGGATAAGGATACAAATCACAACTAAGGCAGGTATGATTCAGGAGAATTTCAGGACCTACTCTCACTTATACCGATATAAAGCAGGAATAGCCATAATGAAATACAGATTTCCCTTGCTTTATGCTGTACATGCATTTCTGGAAAATGGCACATAACTCAAATGTGCATAAAGGGAACCCACTTTACAATGTAACAAACAGGGATACATTCAAAGACTTCAACTGTACTGGTCCCCAGACCCATTTCTACCACTTTTACAACACAATTTTGGTACTCACCAACAGCAGACAATACACACAAGCACAGGGCACTATCATAATGGGGATGGCAACTACAGAAACACGTGTCACAGACAACGAGTGAGGAGCACAGATCCCCACAGGTGACTATATTTTGGTGTGCGTCACTCCCACCATGCACCGCACAAAGCAACTGACTGTGGACTTCCACCACACCAATTGCATAAGAGTGAATTTACCTCGCATATAATAAATTTTTGGTATGAAAAGGGTCATCGCAAAAGTGCAAATTTGCACATACAGAACCCATATAATGCGAGGGAAACCTGTAGTTGGAATATCAAGCATACATGAGAGTAGGTGTTTGTACCACTGGGGTTTGTAACACTACCTTTCCCGACGAGGGTAGCTTAAATGTGGAACTGGGGCCTCGGTAGTAAAAGGTGACAGAAGCCAGTGCATGTACAGAGGTCATGCCAGCAGCATTTCCTGCTGCGGCCCCTCTGACAGCATCACCCATTGAAGGAGCTGTGCTTTCTCTGCTTTCCCCATGACTCACTGTTGAGGCAGAACAGGAAGTAAAGGCACTTTTCATCATGATACCAGTAAGTACCTGAAGGGTAAGTTTTCCTGCATCATAATTTCTGTCCACTGAAACTAGCTGGCAAAACACAGAGATAAATAGGACCCCACTGCTCCAGGTCATGAAGAGCAAAAGAAATCTCAGGAAGTTCAACAAGGACAGGTACAAAGTCCTGCACTTAGGATGGAACAATCCCATGACCAGGCTTGAGACCAAATGGCTAAGCAACAGCTCTGCAGAAAAGGACCTGGGGGTTACAGTGGACAACAGGCTGAATACGAGCCAACAGTGTGCCCTTGTTGTGAAGAAGGCTAATGGCATACTGGGCTGCATTGGTAGGACTGTTGCCAGTAGATCGAGGGCAGTGATTCTTCTCCTCTATTTGGCACTGGTGAGGCCACATCTGGAGTACTGGGTCCAGTTTTGGACTTCCCACTATAGAAAGGATTTAAACAAATAGGAGAGAATCCAGCAGACAGCATCAAAATGGTTAGGATGCTGGGGCACATGACTTATGAGGACAGGCTGAGGAAACTGGCCTTATTTAGTCTGGAAAAGAGAAGACTGAGCAGGGATTTAATAGCAGCCTTCAACTACCTGCAGGGTGGTTACAAAGAGGATAGAGCTAAATTTTTCTCAGTGGTGGCAGATAACAGAACAAGGAGCAATAGTCCCAAATTGCGCCAGGAGAAGGTTAGGTTAGATATTATGGAAAGCTCTCTCACTAGGAGGTAGTAAAGCACTGGAACAGGTTACCCAGAGAGGTTATGGAAGCTCCATCCTTGGAGGTTTTTAATATCCAGGTAGACAAAGCCTTGGCTGGAACAATATCTTTGGGGCTGGTCCTGCTTTGAGCATTGAGTTGGACTAGATGACCTCCTGAGGACCCTTACAACCCTAATTTTCTATGATTCTATGGTAAACCAGTTTGGTCCTGTCCACCCAGGTATCACCCTCAATATTGTTATATTGTGCTTCCCCCACCCCCGCACATACACACATATGCACCACAATATGGTTCGTTTTATTGTATGCATGGGCTTTGAGTAAAAAGATGCTGGAGCCCCAAATTTTAGGAAAATTCCACTAGTAAAGCTGGCTCCAGTGTAGTCCAACTGTACCTCTTTCATATGTGGGAAGCTCTTTGTTTTGGTTAAAAACCTATTTAAAGATATTTCTGCTACTAAAATCTGGCACAGAATTTTTTTTCCCTGTGTCTATAACAGGAGATTCTGCCAGTTTACGGATGTTCATTCCCATTTTCTTCCTTAATAGCAAATGGCCAATAAGAAAAGCAACAACATTTGAAGAAAAAGTAAAGGATAATTAACCTCAGATTTGCTCTCAGAAAAACAAGGCCGTCTGGATAAGTAATAAAAATAGCGTCTCAATGGTCCTTGTGTCTGTCAGATTTTCTCCCTGTGATCTTTCAGTCAAAACCATGGAATAAAAGGGGACTGATTTGCTACTGTCCTTTTTTGTGTGTGTGTTCCCAAGGCTGCACTGCTCTGTCCTTCAAATCATCTCCACCAGTAAATCATTTAGCTCACCCTGTCACTCTCTACCATTGTGAGAAGACAAAAGGTACCCATTTAACCCCAACCATGGCTGATTCACTCTGCAGGGAATAGAGGTTAACAAAAGGGGGGCTATAGAGGAAGGTGGCGGTTGGGTTGAGTTGCATGTAGTCTAGTGCTGGTTTTCTCTCACTCTTTCTGTTATTTTAAATCGGCAGTACCTCTCATACAGACGCTTGTTTTTGAAGACTGCATGTTTGTCAACAGATCTGTTCTGCTTGAGTAACCTGACCGCAGACTGGCTTAAAAGGTTGGACAGGGCAAGAAACACATATATCCATAGAAGCATGCATCTGTTAACCCTTTCACCTGCCCAGCTTTTGTAAAGCATTTGTGTAATTTTTAAGAAAGGCAGCACCAAAACACGTAATTACTCATGGAGGAACAGAATTATTGCAGACAACCAGATCTTATGAGAAATCCACATTGCAGTTATTTGGCCTATATTACCTGATGCATTGCTCCAATCAATCAACTAACAGCAACCCTTCTATAACGGTCATAACCTTTGCCCCATCACCCCAAAGTGTGAGAACCCAAAGTTACAGCATCAAACACGTGTCTCAGGGGCTTTAGTCCGCAGTCCTATCTGCCAACAAATCTGGCTGGTCCTGCATTTTTGAAGGGAAAGTACAGCTATTTGCTGAATAAATTACCCGTTAAGCTTGCAATCTCTTTCACCACTATCCTGGCAAATATTTAGCTTTTCACTCTCCTTTTAGATGAAATTTAAAAAAACCCAAAAAACAAAATACACAACTTTGAGGTCAGGGAAAGACAAATGAGAATGAGAAAGTAAAACAAAATGCATGGAAAAAATAAAATGATATTGTTTATTCTTTTCCTGATTTTAAGTACAGAACCTCCTAAAGGCACAGAACTTGCTATATAAACTGGAATTTGCATACAAAGAATATACACTTGTAAATAGCTGAATGACAGATTTTTGATAGCACATTATTACATCAGTTTAGCCATGACAAAATGCCTTTGGCAATTATCATTCAGGTACTGAGAATGTTATGATTAGGAAGGAAGCATGGGTGTTGACAATGGCTTGAGAGCAAAGAAGACACCAGATACGTGCATCTCCAGGGTTACTCTTGATCTGTATTACTCACGATCCAGGAGATGAATGTAAGTTATACATTTTTTGTGAACTTTTTCTGAACATGTGCCATTTAATGACAAGCAATTCAGCATGTGGTTTTCAAGGTTATTGCTTATCTTATTATGTGTTCTTTATTCACATGTCAGATATTAAAAATGTATAAAATCTTCTTTTCACTGAACACTGTTGTGTCATTTTAATGGCAGAATTCTGTCTCATGCCCCATGTATTTGTCAAGAAATTTTGCCTAAGTCAGTCTTTCACTCTTCTGATCCCTTCTTATTTTCCATTTATTCAGACATTTTGGTAGCTCCATAATCCACCTTACTATGGTGAATAGTTTCTCCAGCTCTGCTTAATTCTGTGCTTTGCATCTTTAAAGCCCCAGTCCCACTGAAAGCTCTCTTACTGGTACTTCTGCAATGGGTGAAAGAGGAAAACAAGTTTTGGGGTTTTTCGGTTTTTTTCCCCATGGGACTACAGCGTTTGTGAACTGCCATCCCTTTCAAGCTGTGGGGAAGCCTTCACAGATTTCAGCACAAATGTCAGAAGTATCTGATTTCCCATTCCAGCTGTATTCAGTTTCTTTCTTCCACTCTGTATAGTTTCTTAGAGACATTATAGAGTGCACTAGAAGGGCCACTTATGGACACCTATTGCTGCACTGGGCAAGCTGCCAGAATTTCACTCCAGGAGGCTGGAATTGGAATCTTTAATTAACTTGAACCAAAACATTGAGTGTTGAAGAATCATACGGGAGGGAAGAAAAGAAAATAATGGCTCCCATACTAGAATCTCCATTTTTGGTCATGTTGCCCCTTACATGTATTTAGTAGAGCAGAGTAAATGCTCATAATTCCGATACAGTCATCTCATCCAATGAATTTGGCTGGCTCTTCTGAAATACTAGCTAGAAGAAGGCTGCAATACCCACATCTTTGTTATTAGCATTTATTTAACTTCTGTGTTACTGTGTGGATTGATCAGGCCTGGTTTGTGCTCAGAATGCTGTGTTTGGTATGCTAAATCCCGTTACCTTGGACATTGCACAATTATTGTGCTGGATTAGCATGAGAGTTAGAGTCATAAACAAGAATCCCATTGTGCGGGGCACAGTAAAAACATGAAACTATAGGATGGCTATCATAATCAAAGTCTAAAAAAAGAGGCAAGAGAGAGATGGGGAGCCTAATGAAACAAATCAGTAGTGGCGATAATTACTCAAGCAAAGTGAACATAAAATGTTACCGCAGCAGAATGGTAGTCATCTATATTATACTTCCTTTGCACAGGTTCACAAGGCATGAATAGGTGGAGAATCCAGCCCACAGCAGGTACGCCTACATGTATAATTAATGCACCTGAATTTTCTGCGCAGAAAATTTAGGCACTTTAAACTGAGCCCAGGAGTACATATACACATGAGCTCCAGAGCAAACTGCGCCTGATAGGAGCAGCCTAGTCCAGGGCTGCTCCTACCCTGCTCTGCCCCCCTACAGCAGCCAGGGGAACTCTAGGCTCCAGATGCAGATGTCCAAGTGCCAGCTCCAGACTGGCAGCGGGTACAAGGGGTCAGCCTCAGGCTGGCAGGGGGCTCCAGGGGCAGCCTCAGGCTGGCAGAGGGCACAGGGGCTCAAGCATGGGCTCTGGGAGGGAAGGGCAGCAGCTGTTCCTGGCTCTGGGGGCAGCTCCAAGAGGTGCAGAGCTCAGGGCTGGGGACAGCTCTTCCCTAACCCCTAAACCAAGCAGCAGTTGTGACCCCTGCTGCCTGGGCTGACTGGGAGCAATGTGCTCCCCATTCAGCATATACACGTTTTCTGATGCATTAATATAATATGCCATTGGCTAGTACCTGTATGTGTTGGTACTAGTGAACAGTGCTTCACATTAATTTACTGAGCAGTAATTGCCGCACACATGTAGATAGTGATGCTTTACGATGCATCAGAATAGTCTAATGTGCAGTGAAGCACATGTGTAGATGTGCCCAGTGTGTGTTAGTAGAGATCAGTAGAATAAGTTCGACCTTATTTTCTAAAATAACTGTACATCATAAATACCAATGAATGCAGATCTCTTATTTGATAAATGCTCATTAAAGTGACTTCAGGATTTGGTTTCTGCATACTTGCCAGTAAAGCTCAGTTGCTCAAATATTTGTGAAACTAAGGCTAGGTACAGACAGTCAAAAAGCCCAAGGCAGAATCGATCTAAGTTATGCAGTTTTCCATAAGCAGCACAATTTAGACTGATAGCGAACAGAACACACATTTGCCCTTCGGGGGGGGGGCAAATCTTAGACCAGGTTCACCCATTTTTATACCAGTCTATGTATGCTGAACTTCTGTTTTGTGACAGGTATAGACCAGTTGTGTGTGATGAACTTTTATTCTATTATGGGTATGGACCAGTTTCCAATCACTTATACTGGTAAAAGTGAAATGTCTGTACCTGGTCACAAAAATGTAACAGGGTTTATGAATGGGCAAAATTAATGTATATAAAAAGTGAAAGAAAAATTCATCATGGGCTCGATTCTCCTCATAGTCTCACACTGGTGTAATGCCACTTCCTTTACAGCAGTAGATGTAGATGCCACTTCCTTTACATCAACTGCCCATCAGTACACACTGATGTAAATATAGTGAGATGAGTTCACCAAGTTCTAGCATTCAATACCAGAGAACTTTCAATTCCTTGTATTTGCCCCAGTGCCATCAAGCACCAGGTAATTGAGAAGAAAAACAAGAATGGCTCATAACAAAAGTTCTGGCGCTGTTTTGATCACCTCAGGGGCAGAAAATAGTAGTTTCACACAAGTGAAAATATTCTAAGCCAAGTGTGTCAAATTAATTTGCACCCCACAGGCCAGATCTGGACTGCAAGGAGCCTCACAGGCTAGATCTATACCCCACAATGGGGTTAGCAGCAGCAGCAGGGGACACGGAAGGGTGGGGGCTAACATAATTCTAGCTCGCCTCCCTGCCACTAACACACATCCACGGTGGGGCTCTGCAACTTGGATTTTGGTGGCTGACCCTACCCCACCTCCACATTTTTAGCCTCTCTGGGAGCCTGGTGGGGTGGGTAAAAGTTCTGTGAGCCATATGTTTGACACCCCCGCTGCAAGCCAAGCTCTATGCTTTGAGGCATGTCCATTTCTCCCTACTTACCTACATACATTTCCACTAGTTTCACTTGAAAAAAAAGTATTCTTAATTTCCTGTTCCAAACTGATGCTTAGCAGTGCTGCTAAACAGTTGCAGCTTTTCACCCAGAAAGTTCACTTCTCACATATTAACCCTTTAATGAGCAAGTTTGACTGTGATGAATTCAATGGAATATGCATGAGTCATGTAAGGAGACCTTGGCCTTATGAGTGAGCACTCGATTTATACTCCAGTTTTAAAAGACAAATCTAGCAGAGAGCAAATTTTGCTTTCACTCATCATAGTATAAATGCAGAATAACTCCACTAAATTTAGTGAAGTTACTCGGCATTTAAAATGAGCGGAGAAGAATTTGGCTCATTAGTTATATTATATATAGCTATATAGAATGCATTACAAAGGTGCACACTATAAAAAAAAAAGCAGGATGAGGGGGACCTGTCAGGAATGTGCATGATGAAATAATAATCATATCCAATCTCTCATTTGGTCACTAATATGCTACAAACTTACTTTGCCAGAACTCATTTCTGAATGCTGTAAGCAAGACTACTCTCAAACATTTTGGGAGGTAATAGATGCTTACACTAAAGGCAGCATCATTTGATTTACATTGCAAATATGGTTCCATTTAATAGCGGAAGGCCAATAAAGATTTGTCATGTGATGCACTGTTTGAAAACTTTTTGTTTTATATTGCTTCTGATCCTCAAAAAGATTAAAATGGGAGAATGCCCCCAACTTCAGAGTGACTGCAGACATCTCTTGAGTAGGAATATAGATGATATAATATAGAACATCTTTCATTCTGTATTCCATCATAGTCTATGGCAGAAGTGTAGCAAGTTCATTCAGCACCCAGGGCTGGGGAGGGAAAGTTTTGTCTGCCCTGGCCCTCTGCACTGGAAAAGCAGATGCTACTGCTACTGCTGTAGCTGATGCTACTACAGCAGCAGCAGTGGCAGTAGTAGCAGTAGTAGTCGTAACAGCTGCCTTCCCTGTGTAGGGAGCCTAGGAAGCAACAGAGAGAGAAAAAGGGGTCTAGTAGCAGTGTCCCTAAAGAGTCTCAGCATCAACCCAGAGTCATGGGAGCAAATTGCTCGCAACCATCCATCCTGGAAGTCATCAATCCAAAATGGAGCATTGGCCTTCAAACAGTAATGCACAGCAGAAGCAATGAAGAAACGTGTGGGCAGGAAAACAAAACGTGTGCTCCTCCTCCCCCCTCCCCTACCGCTCGATGTGGTCATCTTTGCCCATGAAGGACAGAAGCATCACTGGGCACAGGGCTGTGCCTATGCTGAAAAAGCTCCTTGAGGCATTCCACTCATCCCCAACCCTCCAGATGTACTACTGGCTGTGGGGAGAAACTGCCCAGCTCCTATAGCCAGGAAGCACAAGGCTGCACCTGCCATGGTAAAGACTCCCAGGGGGAGAGTCTGAGCCCCCTCATAGTTGCATCTGGGGCTGGTGCTCTGCTTACCTCCCCCAACCCCCTTAGTTCTGCAACTGGTCTGTAGAGTTACACCAGGGATGAGTTTGTCCAGAAAAGTTACATATAACGAATAATACCCAATTTCATTTGCAATAGTTGGGTTTAACTGTGTCAAATATGATTAAAAGTAAAACCAAACAAGTGGACTTTCATGATTTTTCACTAGAAGTGCAAAAATGGGCTCTATTCCTGAAACAAATGTGCCTATTTATTCTAACTTTCTGTTAGAATTTGGATTTCCCTTTTCTAATAAATATGAGCCCTTTCCAAGTGGAAAATGGTTTTATGATTCAACATTAGAAATCTGGAGTGTACATATTTCCAATGAAAGCAAAAGAGCTATTAAAAGAAAAACAAAATTTTAGGGGCACAAAAAATCACGTGCATTAAGAGTGAGCATTTTCATAGCAAGGTTCATGAACATTTTCTCCAGATAGCATCTCTAAAAACAACATGCTTTTACTCTTTCTGAGCCACACATTGATGTGCAAATACTGTTTTCTGGTTCACTCCATGATGCTTAATTACAACTCTCATTAGTTTTTGCACTAGGTAGAATCTAAAGCTTTCTTTTTCCACATCAAGATTTTATCTTGTATCCAACATCAGCAATTTTTCACTTCATTTAAAATGACAAGGGTATCCAAGAATTCTCTTGGAGCAGATTTTAAATTAAATTTCTTTCTTAATGTATGGGTTTCTTTCATTGCTTAGGCTGCAAGCATTTGAAAGAAACAAGAAGGCTTTTAGTAATGGGCACTAACAGCACTATTGTGCTCGCATGGAAACTCTTGGCCATTCAGTGACACAGGGTCAAAAACAATCCTAGCTCCCACACCACACAAGTCTGTAGAAGGCCACACAGACTTCATAACACTGACTTCTTAGAGCTTGGGTGGGTTTCTGTGAGTGGTTCCGTTCGACATGAATTTCTGTAAAAGTTTACAGGACCAGAACCATTCAAACTTTCCAAACCTATTTTGATTTACTTAATTGAGCTGGAACTCAGATGACAACAGCCACAGGCCAATATGATGAGAACAGCCTTCCCCTCTGATGCTTTTACTTCTGCTCATCTAGCATGTCTGTCTCCTGAAGACGTACAGTCAGTGCCATGCAAACAACTAAGAGAATAATGAGTGTCAAGAAAACAAAAGGTGAAAATAAGACCACATTTATGAACCTTCAGAGAGATGTCATTCAACAACCAAAAATGCTTAGTTCTTATTTGATCTAAACTACCCATTCCTAGCTTTTGCACCAAAAACTGCATGGAATTTTTAATGAGGCTGACCACTGGTATGATAAGTATCATGTACTATAGGAGCCAGGTAATTGCCTCTGCCTGTATAATTGCAAACATAAACACTAAATTATTCATGTTTTATTGTTATATACCAAAATACAGGTCACAACGTTATACTGATTAGGAACAGACATGTAGAATTGTTCATTATATTGTAAGAACATAACACGGCTACATAATCATATGATCACATTACTTTCTATGTTAGTTTACCCACAGATACATGTGGCAACTCCAAGTGTCGCTAAAACACCACTTTTCACAAAGGCACCTTTAAGGCTGCAATCTCATTACCATTCCTGTGATAATAGTGAAAGAAGGAAATAAAAGGCTTTGCGCACACCCACACAATGATCATGGTCACAAATGATCAAGATGACAATAAAACTGCGGTGTCTGAAGGTTGCACCTCTTGGCTCTCATTCAGCAAGAAGTTTCACTTCTCTTACAGCTTTTCAGCTCACTCTTAGCATTTTCCCTCAGTTCTTGGCAATACCCAAGTGCAAATATGTTCAGGAAAAGTTTTTCACTAGGGTGGAAAAGCACTTTGCTTCAAAGTTTATTTAATAACCAGGAAGTCAATAGGGGCAAGAGTTGGAAATACACATGCCTAAGATGCCCTAAGAGTCTGCAAACAATCTTCTTTTTCACATGGTTTTACTATTATATGATCTTTAAGCAGAGGATGCTTGGTTTGTTTTTTGGAGAGATGAACAGTAAAACACCAAACAGCATGATGGGTGATAGACACAGATTAGAAGCAAAATTTCTCTGACGGGGGCTAGTAATACTGCAGGGGGCCATCTTGCTTCACTGAACTGGAACATCCAGCCTTTGGAGAGCACTCACACATTAGGTCTTAAGACTACACTCACTATAGCAACCCTCTCTACTCCCATCCTTTCCTTTAAAGAAGCTCTGCCAATGTCCATTATCTTCCCAAACGCCTTCAATCCTGTTTTTCTGCCCAAGTTTCTTCACAGCTGAGGCATTTTCAGTTCAGTTTTATGCAGTGCTTTGCCTCTGTGCTTTGTTTTGCATAAGGAGTTGTGTTGACAGATGTGAGCAAATGCTGCAGTCTAGGGCTCTTTTTTGTGATGTGGCATTGGACTGTCAAATCAAGGAGACATGGAATCTTCTGAGTCCCATATGTGTGGATGTGTGCGTGTACATGCATGTGCATGTGTACATTTGCATGCAGTGGCACCATACACACAGACTCATGGTTTTATGGAAGTACTCATTGTAGGACTCAACCAAGAGAATGCACAAAAGAGTTAAGGATTCTAAGAAAGGAAATTATATACAGGTATTTCTTCATGTGTCTCAGTTAGTATTTCTTACCTGTCTATGAGTAGAAGAGTAATTTGTTTAGAAATGCCTTTGCAAAGTCTGTGTCTTACATATTTAAACTGCCCATGTCCTTCAAAGGTTAAATTATAACTAGGGTTTCTCATGAGACTGTAGAGCATAAGTGACTTGGGGACCTTAGATATCATAATTGATCCAGTGCAAGCCATCTGCACAGCTTAATTCACAGGCTTGGTTATGTGTAGATGAGCTGCAAGTTGGCAGGGTTTACTTCCTCAGTCCTAGGTTGCTTCACAACAAGGAAGCATTTATAGAAATGACCTAATTTTCTGAGCTTGGTCACACATGAAATCCATGAGACTTCTTTCCTCAGCAATGGGCCTTGGCTCAGCAAGAAAAGAGTATAGCTGTCCTTTATGGGCCCATCCAGACAAGCGTGCACACGCACTTTGCGGCACCTCAGAGGCTTTTGAGGCACCACAAAATGCACACAGCGCACGCAAAAAGGTTCTCTGTGCTGCATATTTACAGTGCAGAGCCAAAATTAGATACCAGGAAAAAACAGTCAAAAAAAAGTGGGGCAGCACGCACGGCAGCAGCATGTGCTGCCCAAAACCAGAGCCTGTCTGGCCAGAGCCATGCTCCAGCTGCCAGCTAAGCTCCATGTGCCTGGATCGCTGCTGCTGTGGTCCCAGGAGGCCCCCAGGACCCCAGGTAAGGCTACTAGGGCCAGTCCAGGTACTAACCCCAGCCTCCCCTACCCCACCCAAGGCAATTTTTTATGTGCCAGAGTGCACACAGGGGGTGTTCCCTGGGACCAAGTAGCAACAGTATAACTCTGCCGTTTCTATTTGTCCCCAGGGAAATGCACATGCATGCTTGTCTGGACGCGCCATATGAGTCTAAGTCCAATGACAGTGCCAGCCCAGACCTGAAGCAGTTTACTGAAGCCCACAGATTCAATATATATATTCAACTACAGCTGTTTGATGAACATCATCCACAAGGAAGAGCTTGGTCAGGAATGTAACAGGTAGCATTTCCTCTTCTACTGTTTGAAGCCTCATTGCAAAGTTTGATAATGATCATATCAGGAAACATCATGCTCAGTAATTAGCAACAGGTTTCTGAATACTATTGATGCTTCAGCCTGTAAGGACTCCTCAAAGGCAGGAGATACCGATACATCAGCTGGCAACAGAACAATTCCTCTTTTTGTTTAACATGTGCACACAAGTTGCAAAGAGCAAATTTCTGCCCCAGCACACTACAGAATGAGAGAAAAAGAAAGGGAATACTTCATATTATAAACGGGAATTCTTTTACCATAACCATTACAATATACTCTCCCAAACAGAGATTTGCAGAAGAACAGTATCGAAATGCGGAGGATACTGGCTGATTTATCTGAAACATATACTAAATGGCAATTTCTAACTCAAGTACTGAAAATAGTGATTTAAATTACAAGATGCATCCATGCAGAGGTTTTCTGGCCTCAATCACCGCAAGCAGGAAGGGTCATTATCTTAGTGATGAAGTCTGCTTTTGTCCCTAGGGAAATGAAAAAATAAGCTAGCCAACATCACATCGTTTGAGCTGGGTTTACATGGCTGACCCTTGACTGGGTGTTGACAGAAGCTGGGAAGAGGAGGAGCAGGCTTTCTTGGCTGGAGTTGTAGGTTCTGCCTACGCTATTTTGAAACAGAGTTGGAAACTTCCCTTGAAACACCAGGTGTCATAGCAAAAATGACTTTATAGGCAAAGTATTTGACTTACCATCCTTGCAAATCCACACGGCTGTCCGTGTAGCTCTCCATAAAAGCATCAGGGAGGACAGCACAAAACAATACTTTTCTAGTTAACCAGAGAACACAGTGGAGAATTACTAAAATGTCAGGTAAGGATTTTTGTGGGTGGTATCTTTTAGTGGATCAACTGTAGAGCTGTGTGGGACACAGATGATTTTTTAGGTACCACTGTACCCTTCTTCAGGTCTCAGGGTATGGGGTACAGTCATACCAGAATGCTCATCTATGCCCCTCCAAACTATAGTTGATCCAATAAAAGCTATCCTCCACAAAAATCCTTGTCCCTCACATTTTTCCTGGATCATCAGAGCTACAACATCATCCCAGCACTATTCTAATATCAGGTGTATTTCACTTTATTAACTGGAGATGGCAATGGAGATTTATTGAAATAACAAGAATATTTGATTACAGGTCGGTCTGTCATGAAAACAGTTTACCCAAGTATAACCATTTTAAGTGGAAGGTCTAATAGCATCTTTCATGCAGATCCACTGAGACTTTTGCAGTGATCTTTCATCAAAAGGTCTTGGAACGCTGGATTTGGTCACCATGTATGAACCACTAGAATGAGATAGTGGGTCTTAATTCATGGGAACTAACATGGGCCAACTAATTAAAATGTATCCTGCTTAGTGAGGTTCATTCAAATTGCCTCATATTTAATTATCCATATAAACATATGTAAGCAGTTCAGTATATTTTGACTTAGAATTATAAACCAGCTTGCTGCTTTTTTGCAGGGGAATATAGAGCCTTTGACATCTAGATCGTGTATTTTGCTTTAAATTAAGGTTCACAAGGGCCAAGAGCTGTTGTTACCATGTGCTGCATGTTTGGTGGAATGAGTTTGGTGGTCTTAATATCTTTCTTGAATGAAAGGAATTAGATTCACAACAGCTGGCACAAACTGGCAGCCAGGTGGACAGTCTAAGCAGAAAGTCCAAGGCATGATTTATGTATGTAACCAGAAATAACCCACTGAGATTGGAATTGAAGCATATTGGCCAAGTAGTGTGAAAAAAATCTTTACCTGTTTTTTGCCTGAAGGGAAGAAACAGAAATTGCCAGAGTGAGCAGGAAATTCAGAGAAAGAAGATTTAAAAACCCAAGAAGCTTTAGCTAATGACGGTTGCTGGTGAGGCCAACTATCTTTGGTCAAGCAGTAACATTTGGAAGCCTTTTCCCCTAGAGGGTTTCCTTTTCTGTCTCTAAAACAAAGGAAAGTGAAATGAAAACAGGAAGTCAAGAATGCATAGTAGTACATGCTTGTGACTGGATGCACATGATGTGAGTAGACCAGCTGTTGCTCCGATACTGTTTATTTCTGTATCTCAGCCTTTTGATAGAAGGAAAAGGCTATCTATGGCTGTAAAACTGTTATGTTTGACAGCTAGACTTTTTGCGATGCATGTAAGTGACTCTGGTGTATTAACCAGAAATGTATAATGATTGAAAGTACATTTCTATATTTTCCTTTTACTAGCAAATATAATACTGGAGTTAGTTTGGCTATATCTTCTCTGTGGGTATTTATATTCCATGCATAATTACTTCCCACCTCCGTACCTCCCAAAGTCAAAATAAAACTGAATCAAGTTATTCACCAAAAATTCCAACTTCAGCAAGGGTGCCCTCCAGGCTTATGAACTCACAGCCATTTACGCTCTAGGATGTTAATGAAAGCCAGAACGATATCTGGCTTTATATTTCAATTTAATGCAGCACTAAAGCAAGCAACAGAGACTAAACAAGAAGAAAGTGCTCCTCCTCCTGCACTTCTTTACTAGGCACATGGAAAATTGCTGGCATGCAGTAGCACACCTAAAACTTCCATTGTGCTCACAAGGCTAGCATACCAGTGCTGCTGTAACCTTAAGGAGCATCCTGGGTATTAGAATGCAAATCAGCCCAACAAACATTATAAACTGCTGGTTGTGCGAATATTGGATATGCAAATGATAAACTGAAACAAAGGCTATCTAGACCAGGTCAGACACATGGAGTGCATCTGTTTAAAACAGACTTGTATATATTTAAAATAACTGACTTGAGTGCATGCTTGACTGAGCTTGAATTTAATCCAATATGTTAAGACAATGAGGAGGATTCTCATGAGAACAAATGAATGAGTTTAAAAGAAAGACAAAGACATTTCAATGACATTTTCATGAAAACACCTCAAAAAAGTTTATGAAAATATCAAGGAAAATAGTATTTTATGTCTAATTAGTAGTAAAAATGAGCAAAGCTAACAGGTTCAGGCAAAGCTGACATTCCATCTTTATTTCTACAAGATATCCATGGAGCCTATAGAACATTCAAAGCAGTAAGAGTCATCATCTAATAGTCTTAATATCATGTGAAATAGGCGGCTTTATAGTTCAGAAACAAAATCAGGTGACATTTAGCCATTTTTATTTTGGGGTGTATTTGAACCTGAAACTCAATGATGTAGAAGGAGCTCAAATCCACACCCAACAAAATGAAGCACATGACACAAACCTTTTGTAAATAAAATACTTAGCGGTGTTTGCTCTCTTAAAATGGATTCTGGCCAGAATAGTAACAAAATACAAAAGAAAAAAAACCCCAAACCCAATACTTCCTTACTCAGCAGGCTTACTCTTTATGCTGAGGTTAGACCCTCATATTGACATCTGTAAGACCAGGTTGTCTCATTGACTGCATGAGACTACTTGAATGAGTAACCGGTAATCAATGAAAATAAGTAGTTCATACTCTGGCCCTGTGTCTTACCTACTTACTTTAGGGAGAAAAAAACTGTTACTATTTATTAATTGAGTTTTGCAATTAATTCCCAACTGTGGGAGTGAGAGAGATGGATCACGAACAGAATTACTTCATTAAATTTTGACTGGGGGATCATAATTACTGATGATGATGTGTAAGCAGGCTTTAAGATTGAGTCTGAGCTTGCAGAACTATCAATCGGGGTGAAAAGCCTATTTTTATACATATACACAGAAACTCATTTCTAAAATAACTGAGAGATAATAAATAAGGAAGCACACTTTCACTTTTACAGTTACTTTTTAAAGTAACAGTAAAAGTTACTTTGAATGGATTTCCATTCAAATAGCAAATCCAGACATGGAAATGTGCCTGCTTCAGCAGGTATGAATGACCATCTTGGATTGTGTGCATACCTGAGCATAGCATCATAATGCAGTTTATTCCTCAAAGATACCATGTTAAGACACAGAAAATAACAGTAATCTAAAGGATTTGTGTCTGATGAAAGGAGAAACTGAAATGTCTCAAAGAGGTCTTCTGATAACCTTCCAAAACTAATTTATTCCAAATGGGTAATATTATGGATCAGTTGTTGGATGCAGAGGTGTACAATTGCCTGGCATCTGTATACATCCCACATTGCTGTTACTGCTTCTGCCTTACCAATTTGATTATAGACCAAAGTAATTTATAATCAACTATGGCAGCCACCATCAACGGCATACATTTTTCTGGATACTGGAGGGTAACAGATGCTTTGTCAAGAAATCTGTAATGACAGTCTGAGCCATGCCTATCCAACTGTGCTTTGAAAACAATAAGGCCAGGGACAGACATTACACATAAACCGGTTTACGTGATCATTGGTTTAAACCTGTAACAGAGCAGACATTCAGTGGACATAAACCAGTCTGTAAATGGCTGAAACTGGTTCAAGAGAAACCTGGTTGAAATTAGTATCAGACTTAATCGATATGGCTCAAACCAGTTTATGCATTATCTGTCTCAGAACCTTTGCCAGTGTGAGTTAAATCAGAAACCCCCAGCATCCCAGCATGCTCTCTGGTTGGGAGGAGCTCTCTGCTCCAGCCCAGCCAGGTTGGCCCTGCCTCTGCTCCACAACGCAAACAGGGACCAGCAGGGGCAGAGGTCTGGCCAGGGAGAGGTTTAATTCTCCCCTCCCTGTGCCACTGGCAGGGACCTGAGCCAGGTCTGACCACACTCCCTCCTTGCTGCTGCATTAGGGGGCACCATGGCCCCTGAGGCAGAGGTGGGCAGGGAGAAGAGTTAGTTTCCCCTCTACCCCACTGGCAGCTGGGTCACTCCCTGCCCGGAATAGGCCCCCAGCTGTCCCCTCCGCCGGAGGCAGGAGGAATAACCACATCCCTGCCCTGCCTGGCCATGCCCCCTCCCCACCACTGCAGCAGGAGGGGCAGAGCCCTTCCTGGGAGCAGCAGCCCCTGTCACACTGAGTGGGAGAGTGAGCCCCTTCCCGGCGAGGGGCTGCACTGCGGGCTCAGGCTGCATGCGGCAGCGCCGGGGTGTGGGGCCAGAGCCCTGCAAGCCCCCGCAGCACTCCACAGCTGCTCTGCTGGCCCCACAGCGCAGTCCCGCTGAGAAGCCTGCCCATTGGGCACTCACTGCTCGCCCCTCCAGATGCCAGGTGGGGGTGGGACCGGTCCCCACTGCTCATTCAGTGCTCAGGGCAAAACCACTGAGGGGGCTTATTCAGTCACTGGGCCTGAGACTTGCAGTCCTGGAAGGGTTACCTTGCAGCCTCAGGGCTCCTAGCCAGTGGATGCCCCTCTCCCCCCCTCCCCCCAAAGCTTCAGCTGTGGCCAGGCCATGCTGGGCAGACCCAGTTGTGAGGCCGGTAGCCAGCAGCTGAATAAGCCCCTTCCTGCCAGGAGGGGGCTTGCCTCAAGCACAGAGGGGCCGCTTGCACTGCAGCCGGGTTTTCCCAGTGGGGTCTGCCCAGCCTGGTGGCTGCTGCCCTCTGCTCAGAGACAGCTCCCTGCCTGCAAGTGGGGGCTTATTCAGCCACTGGCTCCGAGCACAGAACAGCAGTGGCTGGGCTGGGCTGGGCTGGGCAGACTCTTTTGGGCAGACCCTGCTGCAGTGCGAGTGGGCCCTCTGTGCTTGGAGCAAGCCCCCTCCCGGCAGGAAGGGGCTTATTCAGCTGCTGGCCACTGGCATCACAGCTGGGTCTGCCCATCCCAGCCTGAAGTGGGGGCGGGGGATACACCAGCTGGGAGCCCCGGGGCTGCCAGGTAACCCCTTCAGGACTGCAAGTGACTGAATAAGCCCCCTCAGTGGCTTGCCCTGAGCACTGAATGAGCGTTGAGGGCTGGCCCCACCCCTGCCCGGCTTTTGGAGTGGCGAGCACCCGATGGGCAGGAGTCCATCACGGCTTCCCGGCAGGACTGTGCTGTGGGGCTGGCAGAGCTGCTGTGGAGTGCAGCAGTGCTGCAAGGGCTTGCAGAGCTCTGGCCTAAGACTCTGGTGCTGCCACACACAGCCCGAGCCCACAGCGCAACAGGGAAGGGGCTCGCTCTCCCACTCAGTGTGACAGGGGCTGCTGCCCCCAATAAAGGCTCTTCCCCTCCTGCTGCAGTAGTGGGGAGGGGGCATGGCCAGGCAGGGCCCCTGGGTGGGGGGGGGGGCAGGGATGGGGTTATTTCTCCTGCCTCTGGTGGAGGAAACAGTTGGTGACCTATTTTACACAGGGAGTGACCCAGCTGCCAGTGGGGTAGAGGGGAAATGAGCTCTGCTCCCTGCCCCACTCTGCCTCAGGGGACATGGTGCCCCCCTACTGCAGCAGTGAGGGGAGAGCGTGGGCAGACCCGGCTCAAGTCCCTGCCGGTGGCACAGGGAGGGGGAATTAAACCTCTCTCTGGCCACTTTAGCCTGGTTGGCCACACCCCCTAGCACTGCTTCCCTGCAGCCAAGGGCTGGCTCTAGCGCTCCCTGGTTCCTGGCCTGAGCAACTGCAGGCATGTGCCCGCATTGTCTCAGTCCAGAGAGCAGGCTTGTCCGCTTACAACCCAGTTCAGCCTTGGCAGGTTAGACTAACCTGCAAAGGTTGAATCAGATCAGGCTCCAGCTTTTTAAATGTCTGTCCCTAGCCTAAAAGTGTTTGCTCTTAAAAAGTAGCATTGTAACAGAATTGCTATCTCACTTCCAAGCAAAAGGTATAAAGTGAACCAAAGGAGCTAGGGTACGATTTTGTTAATGTCCAGAGAATAAATTCTAAATTATTTATTGGTCAAATAGGTCTCTTCTTCTAACTTAGAGCTTGAGGAAGAATATGGTTTCCTGCTTGAAACTACAGTCAGGATGATTGTTTAGAAGAATTCAAAGTCTGCTGCCTTTTTTTGTACTTGTTATGCTTTCTTTTTGCCTTGAAAAATGTTCTATTGCATTTTCCACTCTTTGCAAACAGAGCACATTACAAAGGAACTAGTGCCAGGAGTGTGTGAGGAAACAGACTGATAAACATTGCTGTTAGTGTGTGCAACAAGGAAGAGATTGAATAAGGATTTGCCAATTATTTCTCGTGAAATTTACCTTCCATTCCAGTTCAGCTACTATTCCTGACTTATTGCTGAGTAGAGCATATGGACTGTAGTCACTGCCAGCCCACCAGTGCAAGAAGGGCAGCATCAGTCCTGAAGAAATTCTTCTACTCAAATTCAGCATCCCCCAGCTTCAGCCCCTGCCTGGACTTCAAGCAACAATTCGGGTGACCTTCAAAGGATAGACGGAGGAAGCACCTTTTGCTCAGTTATTGCCCTGCACAGGCATGGAGGCTAGCCTTTTAAGACTACACCTAGCAGTAAACTTTTGCAGGATCAGGGTCTAACAATAAGTTCAGGATCCTTTCCATGAATTTTTGGTGCTGAATTAGAAAAATACTGCATTCTCTCTCACGCACTTCCTTTTCCATATAAAATGTCAATATTAAGCATTAGTTTCAGCAATTATATTCTTGTAAAATGGTAGCTAACATGAGAAGCCTGATTCCCCTCTGATCTAGCTCTATAAATCAGAAATGGTTATATTGAAATACACAGTTACAAAAGTGCAAGTGAGAGGAGAATTGGATTCAAATAAATTCTATTATTTAAAGACAAACTAAAGAAATAGCAAAGAACTTGACCTGAACAATGCTCCTATTAAATCAGGTTCACCAGATCTTATTTGGAGTGATCTATAGAGCAAAAGGACCTTCAGACAGAGCTCCTCTCAGGGCACTGAACATAAACCCAGTTTGAGGATGATTTACCATACAGCATTGTTCAGTATCACAAGAATACAAATAAAATATAGGGGAGGATACTCCTCTACCTATGTATCTAGGACTTACCAGGTGCAAACATCAGTTCTAGTTGACGCCCATCCAGATAACAAGCCTTGTCCCAGGTATTCTGAGTCAGGGTTACTATGCCCTTGTAAAGATCCTATTGAGTTAAGTAAATAATTGACCTAAAGGAGAATGCTTTGCAAGCAAAAGCTTGTCTAACTTTGTCCCAACTATACAGTTGGTCCAATAAAAGATATCACATCAAAAAAAGTTTGTCTCTCCCATAACTAATTAAAAATACCAGCTACCCTTTATCTACCGTTCCCCCGCTCCCATGAATATAACTGTAAACCACACTGTAAATGTGATCGGGGATAAGGAAAAGAGACTTCTGTTTCAGAAATGTTATCTTCCCGCCATGTTATGATCATCAAGCTATTGAAGCAATGCAGACAAGTTTTTGATTGATGTGGGAGATTACTAGGCAAGTCAGAGCAAGATTGTTTCTAGTTTATGTTATTTATTTATCCATTTGATGAAAAAAGCCATGTTACAAACAGAAAATTAGACTCTCCTTTTAATTTTCTTTGCACTCCACTAGTTGAAGGATAGGCAAAGAAAAATCAGTTCTAGGTCTTTTGACTTGATAGTCAAAGCTGCCTCAGAGAGTCAGTGGCATCTTCATGCGGTGAGCTAATCTGTGACAACTGTAGCTAATCTGATAAGAAGGTCTGCGTGTGTGCTAATGTGCTAATAGGAGAGGATTCAGAGCAGTCAGCAGTACTGAAAACCACTGCTTCCTGAATGGGCCCTCATATGCAATAGCTCTGGCAACATATGCGCATTTTAACACCCGCTTAACATTGAGACAATGCACTCTCCTTTGTTGTTTAACACAGAGGGGTGATTCTAATGGTGGGAATTTCTGCCTCAAAAGCGACATTCTTTCAGATGTGATGCAACTTGTTAATGGCCCAGACATAGCAAAGAAATGAGGGAGGCAAATTCTGCATCGCTTCTGAGCTCCAGCAACAAAATGAAAATCTTCAACTTACTACTGAGTTTGAAGACTGCAAAACTGAATAATATTGGCATGAAATATGAGGGGGGATGGGGAGGCAGGGAGAAAGAGAAGATGGAAACAATTTTGGATTAAGCATGTTAGGCCAGATCCTCAGCAGATGTAAATGAAAACAGTTCCTTTGAAATCAAAAGAGCTTTTACCCCGATTTACTGGATGTGGCACAATAGTACATCTTCAAGCTTGCCCTTAGAGGCAGATTCATTTATGCAGGCCAAAGAAAGAGTAAAACACCCTGTCCAGGCCTCTGCACTTCACTTTGAAGGAGGGTGGCCAAGGAAGGAAGGGTTGAGAAACTGGCTCTAGATTGGCCCCTGCAGGTACAAAATACTAAGAGGTAATACTCAATGTACTCCTTTGCTGCCTTGGCCACATTCCCATTTTGGTCAATACTGAGCACATCTACACATTCATTAGTGAGCTGTAATTATGGCACATTAAGTTTAATGCCTGTAAAGACAGGTACTAATTGAACATGCCATGATTGGCACTACGGCACATTAGCGCAAATGAACAATCTTTCGTGACACTACTGCACATTAGACTAAATCTACTGAGCATTTGTGCATTAGTATGTGCTTCGCCCACTGCACTAATGCACAACAGACTTAGTCTTCTGGCATTAAGCATCTTGTGTAGATGCACCCACTGTTCACTTTTTTGGGTTGTCCTAGCCCAGTGTGGACCTCAGACCTGACTACTTATGGCCCATTGCTGTCTGTAGAATTGCTCCCCAAACTGACCTCTTCATCTCAAAATGCTTTAGGATCACCACTTAATGCGTGGGAAAATCAAGGTACACAGAAAGTCTAGCCTACATTTTCAAAGGGCCTTGTTACACGGTAGTTTTGGGCAGCTCCTTGAGCTCTTCATCCCTAGACTGTCCACACATTAACACCTTAAGGTTGTTTTAAGCACTCATTATTCAGCTCAAAATTATGCCGTTCCAGGGCAGGATTATTTCTGATCCGCACTACCCAGCTCCTGTTCCATCAAGGTGTGGCCACTCCCCGCACATGTGCTGCACAAGGTGAAGTCCTCCAGTATACCAAGATATCTCACATCACCACCCACAGAGCAGGGATAAAAGCCTGTCCTGGCTTACCATCCCTTTAGCAGTAACTCACACCTACAGCTCCTCACCCTGCCCCTGCTCACCAGGCCTCTAGTGGCAAGTCGCAGCTGTCCAGGAGGGGGGCAGTCAGAGAAGGTTTCTAGACTAAGGGTGTGACTGCTCCAAACTGCAAGCTAGCACTAACACTGATCAACATTTGTGTGGCTCACAGTATAAGGTGTAACAATTCCCAAACATGGATTCTGAGTTTCAGAGCCTTCATTTGAGTGCCTAACTATATTTTTATTAATGAGACCCTCCTTTTGCAAAACATTTTATTGAGTATTTAATCCAATTTTCTTGCTGATTTGAAATGTCAACAAAAAGCAATGCTCAACACTAAGTAAAAATAACAAAGGAGTAAAAAAAACAGGAAGAGGAAGTCATGGCATACAAAGCATTTCATCTCTCAGACAAAGATTTGAATCCAGCCATTGATGATGCGGAGGAGAAGGAAGAGCTGTAGGCCTGGCTGTAATATGCAGGTCCAGATCTGAAACCAGGTTTCCCAACACTTAGAGGTCACGACATCTTAGGGATTTGTGTTAGTTTTCTGCAGAAGCTCGAGTCAGTCACAAAGTATGAATGTAGTTACTCTGGCATTCCTTTTCTAGCATAGTGCTGCTACAAATGGGGTATAGATTTGAGAGCAATGAGCTTGTTTCAAATCTTCCTGTACCCTAATTTATCCACCTTTAAGAAGCATAATGGAAGTGACATACTTCACAGGGGTGTTGTGAACCTTTAAAATAACACAGTATAGCACTCTGAGATCCTACAAAGGAGTATCATTTCACTGACTTAAGGCTTGTTTTATTGCCTCAATTCTCTGAGGGCATTAGAGAGCTAGAATAACCCTTCTGATCATTTCCAAATGTGTAAAGGGTGAATTCTTATGTCTTCCTTTACACTTTGTTGCATTTGTGGATGCTATTTTACTCTTGAGTTTTGAATACATAACAATTGACCCCTACTGAACAGTGACGACATTTCCTCTCAGAGGAAGTCCTGAGGGAAGGAAGGTCACACACAAACAAACTTCCACTCAATACAATAGAGCAGCCCATAAATGTGGCCATTTTTTCAGGGCATGGGTGAGGCTGAGACTGCCTTCCTGCCCATGCAATTTAGTGCTTATCACAGTTTTGTTTCCCTGTAATTTAAATGTTTGCATGGTTTTTAGTTCATTTATATTTTTTTCCTCTTCTGTGCAGATGTATTCCATTTTCCTGTTGCTGTGGAACACAGCAACAATTGCAAACAGTGTTACATAAATGACCATCTGCGCTTAAAAAAATGCTGATGCACAGGACTGCAGCGTGAGAATTTTAGCAAGTTAGCAAAATTCACACTATTAATACTTTTGATACCTCCTAACAATCAAGACCAAATTTAGTGTCTCCTTGGATCCCCATACTGTAAGCACATGATGAACAGTAACTCTGAAGTATATGTGAGCAAAAACTCGAAAACTGTAACCTACTGCTGTCATTCACCAGAGCCCTTCAGAATGACGTTCCTACTACCTAAGCCTTAGAGAAGATCACAGACAGGCTAGATTAATACGTCATTAAAGACTGTCTTATCCATGTGCAAGAGGGGTAAAGTATGGTTATATAGCACATCTTTAACACATCCTTAAAATTCCATCATGCTGCATCACACTGACACCCAGCATCAGCAGGGATGTAAAATTTAAATGCACTACACTTGGGTTATTGGAGTACATAAGTAATAAGCTTTCATCCTCTATGTGGACCACGACTAGAGGAGGAATGGATGGGACACTTTGTTGGAGAGATATTTGCTGACAACAGAGGAATGCCAATTCTCAGGGTTCACAGGCTCTGTTCCAGGCTCTGGCGGGGAGCATACTCTGCAGGGTACAAGCTCCGCTGCACATTTCTCCCAGGCACAAGGTCCTTTGCCTCATTCCCTCTTACATATCCTTGTCCCAGTTCTGTACCGTCCCTACCCCTGGCTTTTAGTCTCTGTCCTACTCACCTCAAGTTACACACACAATACATACTATAAAACTTTGCAAACACCGCATATAACTGCATATGTTGCTACGGGGCTTTTCTCAAGCATGCCAACATTTGTCTTTTGTTGTGCCCTTACACAATACATGCATATTTTGTGGGTGCCTGGGTAAATTTGAAACGTAATCTGCTGCGTCTTATTCATTAGTGCTTGAAAAGCTTTCAGTGATTCTACAGAAAAATATCCTGTTGCTAGATTTTATGAAAAATCTCAGTGAGCTACAGAATTTGATAGTGATCATTCATAAATAAGCAGCAATAAAATACACAGCAGGCAACCATGTCAAAAAGAAAAGATTGTTTCCTTACATTCAAAGGGAGAGAAAATACATATGGGCAATTTAATTTGAATCTCATAAGTATAGAAAAAATCTAATTTAGCTTCTATATCTTGTACTTTATTTTGGTTCATTTTTTTTTCTCTACAGATGTAAAAATCTTAATGCTTTATAGCTGGCAGCAAAGAATGTTGCCCCTCAGACACTACCTGCAAACTAAGCAGTTCGAATACACAACCTTATTTCTATTAACTCCTCACCATTTTAGTGGCATTGTCTCTTCATTGAATTAAGCAGGAGTTCTTGCTGACCTTTATGAAATCATGCAAGTTACATCCCACACCCTAGAAAGCTCTACAATGTGTCATGCTTGTAGAGATGAATCTACATGGGACACTTTACTGCGCATTAGACTAATATAATGTGCAGTAAAGCAATACCATCTACATGTGTGTAGCAATTACTGTATAGTAGGCTAGTCTAATGCAACATTTTCTACTACCTGTAGATACAGGTACTAGAAATCAGCGCATTAAACTAATGCACTGAAGAACATGTATAGACACTGACCAGGAGCAAACTGCTCCTAGTCAGCCTAGGCAGCAGGGGGCTAAAGCGGGCAGGGAAAACTGTCCTAGCTCAGTAGGATGCTGCCTCCAAGTCACACAGAGATTGGGAGGCATGCTGATCTTCACATGGCTGGGAAAGCTGTCCCTGCTGCCAGGAAGCTACCTCCCAGCCATGTGGAAATCAGTAGGGCTGTGCGAAACAGCACCATTTCATTTCGACTTCTGTTTTGCCATTTCAAAGGGACAGTGTTTCATTGTGTTGTGTCGAAGCACTGCTCAATTTCGTTTCGTCGAAACTGTTTCGCTGTTCCAACACGTTTCAATGTTTAACCCATGGGCTATAATTCGGAATCACAAAACTGCCTATAATTTTGTCATTTCTTGCCTGATTCAAATGAAAATTGCAGAGATGGTAGCTCCTTCTGAGGGCATGAAGCCTGTCATGTCTCAAGGAGATAGGTGCAGGGGTTTTTGTGAAACTGCACATCGAACTATTCAAAGCAAAACTAGTATCACTTGCTGGCAGCAGCAGCCTGCTGTCATCCCGCATGCAGATCCGGGGGCCTGCTCTCCCTGGGAGGAGTCTGGCACATCCCTGCAGCCCTCCCAGGGGGTACAGGCCCCTGGATCTGTGCACAGGTTGACAGCAGGCTGCCACTGCTGGCTGGAGCCAGCACTGGGTTCTTCCCAGCACTCAGTATGAGCTGCACTGGGCAGATTTGGGTACTGGCCCTGGCCCCAGGCAGCAGTAGCAGCCTGCTGTCATCTGCATGCTCCACAGCTGGTGAGTGTGGAGCTTTCGGGGGAAAAAAAGCCCCGCACTCACTGGCTTTGGCAACGGTGACTGGGGCCTCTGAGGGCTCATGGCAGAGCCTTCCCATGCAGCGCGGGGCAGCAGGGGGCAGCAGGGAATGTCCTCTCCCCCCCGCTGCTGGCACCCATGTGGCATCTGCATATCATAGAGGTACAACATGGCTCAGCATGGTGCCATGTGCTGTCCCGGAGCTGGGGTGGATCCACCTGTGAGCTGAAGCTCCCAGTTCAATTCCCCAGCTCTTTGATCATTCCCCCATCTCTTCCCGGGGAGCACTACCCCAGGATCTGCACACGGGGTTTCAGTAGGCTGCTGCTGCCAGCTGGGGAAATAACTCAGAGTCGCCACCATCCCCATCTGGCAGTGGCAGCCTGCTGTCATCCCACATCATCTGGGGGCCCATGCTCCCCAGGAAGAGCTGGGGGAAGCGATCAGAGAACTGAGGAATTGAACCGGGAACTGAGGGAATGTTCAGGGACCTGAACATTCCCCCAGCTCCCGGTTCAACTCCCCAGCCCCCAGTTCGATTGCTCAGCTCTTTGATTGCTTCCACCAGCTCTTCCTGGGGGCGTAGGCCCCCAGATATGTGTGCCAGGTTTCAGCAGGCTGCTGCTGCAGGCTGGGACCAGTGGCAGCACTGCAGTCTTCCCGGTGCTCAGCACAGGCTTTGGCAAGCAGCTGCCACTGGCCCCAGCCTGCAGCGGGAACCTGTTGAAACCCTGCATCTGCACCTCCCAGGAAGAGCTGGGGAAATGGTCAATCAGCAGATAAATACACATAATGAAGTCTATATTTTATATTTGGTCATTTAGCTCTACTTTAGAAATAATATTCAACACCAAAAAATGCAAGGTACTCCACCTTGGGAAGAAAAGCCCGCAGCATGTTTATAGGCTCAGCAGTGCTACGCTTGCTAGCACCATGGCCAAAAGGGATTTGGGGGTCATGATTGACCATAAGATGAATATGAGCCACCAAGGTGATGTTGCAGCCGGCAAAGCAAGCAAAACTCTGGCTTGCATCCATAGATGCTTCTCTAGCAAATCCCAGGATGTCATCCTCCCACTGTACTCGACCTTGGTGTGGCCACAGGTAGAGCACTGCATCCAATTCTGGGCTCCCCAATTTACAAAGGATGTGGAGAAACATGAAAGAGTCCAGAGGAGAGCCATGCACATGATGGTAGGAAAACAGGCCTTATGATGAGAGGCTGAGAGCTATGGGACTCTTCAGCCTGAAAAAGTGCAGGCTCAGGGGGCACCTGGTGGCTGCCTACAAGTATATAAGGGGTGTACACCAGGATCTGGGTGAACGCTTGTTCACCAGAGCGCCCCAAGGCATGACAAGGTCAAACTGTCACAAACTGCTTCAAGACCGTTTCAGGCTGGACATAAGGAAGAACTTCTTTACTGTCCAAGCCCCCAAGGCCTGGAACAGACTGCCGCCAGAGGTTGTGCAAGCACCTACTCTGCACTCCTTTAAGAGTCAATTGGACATTTATCTTGCTGGGATCCTATGACCCCTGCTGACTTCCTGCCCCTGGGGCAGGGGACTGGATTCGATCTTCCAGGGTCCCCTCCAGCCCTAATGTCTATGAAATCTATGAAATATCTTCCCATTTAAAGAAAAATCATCGTACACAAATCCTTAGCTCCATCTATGCATCCATCCATCTACACATCATGATGCAGCTGGTTAAAAGGTAAGTGTTCTGTAGAATCATTGTCTAAAGCAACATAGATTCACTTTTGTTTTCCCTTTGTTTCCGTTTTCGACCATCTGAAAGTAGTTAGTATGGGGAACTCCCAAAACTGGAAATATCCCTGCAGGGCAGAGTTTTATGTTAATTAGTCAGTTCCCAAAGCACTGCTTGTATTGACAAGGGAATATTATTGTTCTGTTTCCCAAATTCATATGAAGAATGCAAGGGTACAAAGTATCAACATATATGAGTATATCTGTCACCACAAAACACAACCAAGGGCATTGGGTTGTTGCATACCTCCCCAGCAAAGGGGCCAGGTGCACTAGTCCTCCAGAGCTTCTCCCTACCATCCCTTTCTCCTGAGCTGCCCGTCAGTGACTCACCCACCACACCTCAATGGAATAAACTGACAGGAGCTTGGCCCCATTGGGAACAAGGGTTCTCAAGTACTAGGTCTGTTTCTGGTCAAGGGTACCTCAAGCCTCACCCAAGTTTACTCTAGCTGCACCAGTTAGCTCTGGGCCGATTGTTCAGGGCCACCATTGCAGTGGGGTGTGCCCTCAATGCAGGATTGGCAACCCTGAATCGGATCGTCCTCTCACTGCCTCAGCCAGAGCTGCCCTGCCAGGCTTACAGGCAGTCGCCCATCACACTTACTCCTGTTCTGTCACCACCGGCTTCTTCTCTGCCACGCAGAGATTAGCTCTCAATCACTATCCTCCACTTCACATGTGAGCTGGAGGTTTAGGGTACCACCCTGGCCCCTATTTCCAAGGCCTCCTCCATCCCTTCAGCCATCACCCATTCCACTGCAGTGAGGACCGCCTGTCTAGGCATCAATTCAGCTCACAACACAAGACTCTCCCTATCATAGGTCAGCCCCATCCTGGGCTATTCTTCCTTCAGTCCAAACACAAACACAAAAAAGAAAATAAGGCTTGAAACTTATCTGACTTGTTGCAATGTTGTCACTGGTTTTCTCCTAGTCAGCCACCATCTATACCTGCTTACTTTGGTTCTGCCTCTACTCTTCACTTCTCTCACAGCCAGGAGTCTCCCTTGCTTTAGGACTCCTGTGGCTTAACTGACCCTCTATCCTGATACCAGGCTCACACACAGTAAATGCAGGTCACCTGGCACTGGTACTTCTGCCCTCAGGGCTGTCTGCACCAGCATCTGGTGTCCTCCTCGATTCCTGCTCCTTCATGTTCCTGATGTGCTGCAGTAAAGCCCACATCATGTATCAAAAAGTGCAATAATGTGGTGTGGGAGGAAGAGGGAGAGAGGTAATAAAAAAGAGGGAGGAAAAGCATGCAGAGCTCAGGGTAAGGTAAAGAGCTGCCCCACTCCCTCTAGTAATGGGGTAGGGCTCCCATTACAATTGTATCAAATATCAAGGCCCTGATTCTGATTTTGGTTCAGTGAAAGAACAGAATCATATCCACAAAAATCAAATTCTTACTTTAAGAAGTCCTCCAAACTCCATTTCTTTTTCTATGAGGGGGATTTAATTTGCCATGTCAAAAACTAGCAGATAAAAGCAGATCATGTGAAAGGCATGTTCAGTTACTTTTACATAGGCTGTTAGATATTAGAATTACTGAAATCAGTCTGATATGCCCTAGCTCATGCTGAGAAAAGGCAAGGCAGCCATAGAGCTGTCCCTAAAGAAAGGCAGTGAAAAACTCCCCCTGTTCCAGTGAAATCCCTGAGTGGCTCAACCCAGCAGAACTGGCACTGCAACTCCCCATTCCCCTCCCCTTGGTATGGGGGGCGGGAAGCTCTGAATAGGGGCAAGGTAAGGGGTAAGGAATATACAGCTCTTCACCAAACCTCTGGTTCAGACAACTCTAAAGTTGCTCCGAGTTAGTCATTTTTTAATGCTAGTCAGTCAAGGGCTAGGGAAATAGAAACACAATACAGAGCCAATGCCTACTTTTTTCCTGATGTAAACTTAATTCAGCCAAGGATATATAATGTTCTATATATAGTGTTCTATACATACGTAAGGATACAAATTCCTGGTTTGAAAAGCTTACAAGCCAAAGTCCTAATTCTGGGAGTTGCAAAGTACTTTGTTCAAAGGCTTGAGCCTGCTCACCTGCCTTTGACAGAATTATGTCCTACACTGGACTAAAAACAGGCAAAAGGCATGAGGAAGGGATGCGTTATCAAAGGGTGCATACAGGGATTCATGCAAACACTAGTAGTTGCATCCGGGCTAGTGACTGGGCTTTTCCAGCCCCAAGCTGCACTCCAAACACATATAGGCATTCAATAGATTGGGTTAACTCATTTCTGATCTAAATTAGTTCACTTCCTCAGGTGAATTAACTGAAATTAGGCCCACCATTTTGGGGTGTTTTAAACCCCCCTCAATGCCTGCACAGATGGGCATTTAAATCAGTCCAACCATAGTTAAGTTCATCTAAACATAACATCTGTATTTACCCTGAGATAATGCTTTGGATTATGTTTGGCATGTTGCTTGTTAGTTCTAAGGGGGTGCTTTGTTTGTTCTTCTGTTATATTTTATATTCATACGGAAATACTTTCAAACCTTCAGGACATGAGGCATGGGCAGGGAGTGGTTTAAATCTTGTAAAAAAGAAAAATGAGTTTAGAAGAGGAATGAAGGAGGCCTGCTTTATGTTAAACTTGGGAGACCAGTCTCCTTTTGGAGAGGAATAATGAGATGCATTTCCAACACAGCCCACATTATTACTAAAGGAGTTGAGCATAAAGGGCCTGATCCAAAGGCCATCAAAGTCAATTATAAACTTTTCATGGATTTCATTGGGTTTTGGATCATGCTGTAGCTGCAAAGCCAGAGTGTAATACTGGACTACAGTCATTGTTTTCCTTAAAATATACCACCCAAATACACAAAACCCTTAAGAAAAAAAATATTCACAGAATACTGATGTTTTCATTGAAATCTGTTTCATATAAAAAGAAAACAGATTCATTCTTATTTTGCCCAAATATGTTTGTCTATCTCTGGTTTGAATAATAAAAAACCTGAAAAGATTTTAAGGGAATGTCCCCAAGAGAGAGTTCCATTTTTATTTTTGTATTTCTTTTGGAGAAGAAAGCATGGTGACTTGGAGTCTAAATACTTCCTTAAATAAAATGACATCTAACCTACTTTGATTGTTAACTGTCAAATTGTATCCTCTCAGACTGAGATTTTCATATACAAGTTTTTAGCAAGGGTCTAATATGTAGAATTCAATTATAAAATTCCAAATATATGGCCTAATTTGGAACTCTTGATAAATTAATCCTGGCTACAAACTTTGAGATGCATCTCTTTTTCTCATGCCAGTCAATAATAAGTCACTTCCCAAGTGAAATATGGTGTACAGAATTACTATATTCTTAAAGCAACTTTAATTAACCCCAATCTTAGTACATCGTCTTTCTGGGATGAACTTTTCCAGGAAACAATGGTACATATTAAAATTGGGTGGGGGGGAAGGAATTAAGTAGATGGCTCTAATCATACTTATGACCTGACCTTGTGATCTTACCCCAAATGAAAGCAAGAAGAGTGCAGGTCACTGGGGGCCAGATATTTAAATCAATTGATTGATTGATTGATCACATTTTCTTTTAAAATAAGTGAAATTTAGGCTCTTAAATACCTTTACAATACAGCCTTCAGCAACTTGCACAATATCTGCAACAGCATATGGAATTAGGTTTTTACTCCACAATGGACATGTGCTCTTTTATTACTTGCGGGTATGGACAAAAAAAAAAAGAAATTACAGCAAGTTTAAAAACAAACAACAAAAAAGCCTATGAACCTTCTTTTACCTCCAAAACCCACTAACCTTTAAATTAAGAAAGCAGTGCCTGCCTTCTATACAGCTGATAAGTCCCCAGTAATATGTTTTAATAATTCATGAGTGGTTGAAGGAGTTACTAGTTCACTCAAAGCAATAGAAAGAGCCCTGCTGACATAAAGTTGTATCCAAGCCCTAAACTGGGGAGTCTGTGCATGAAAGGTTGGCAGGATGAGACCAATATTTTAATTGCTGTGTATTGTGTAATACATTCCAATTCTGTTTTATTTATTTCCTCTGGGAACTCTCGCAGCATTTAGGAGAGCTTTAAAAAAATTCTCTTGAAGTACAGTACACTGCTTCTCTCCAGATGTCAACATCATTTTCCAGTTGATCAGTAGACTCTCCTTTGGCAATGCAAGCTTGTGCTTTCTCATAAATTGTAGCATACTTGTGTGTTGGTGGTTGACCCATTGTTTATATGATTAGTCACTCTGTGACTATTATAAGGAGGGGATGTATCATTTTGTAAATTTAAGATGAACTCCATTTGTTTTTTGGTGGCTGATGATGACCAGTTATCTATAAACCCGGATAATTTTATTTTCTAGCAGATTATTTCCAGGATACCATTCCAGCACTCAGAATGAACAAAAGCCTTTTTTTTTCTCTCTTTGAAAGGGGGGGAGCAGTTGTAATAGAACTAACAAAACTCTAGCTGAACTACAGCTTTATAACAAAGCATGTGACAAGTTCTGGGATCTAAGCCAAAGTCAAACCAAATGTACAGTTTATGAGGGTGAAAGGTTTTACTGGCCAACCTGGTTCTCCTCCAAAATGCCTTCATTTCACATGTAAACGCTAATGGAAACAAACACTGGTAGTACCATTAAAAGTTCCATTTCTCCCCCTCCCACCCTTTCTTGTAATAAACCAAAGAAAGAAGAAAGAAATCTGCACGTAAAAAGAATCAGGGGGGAAAAAGGAGAATAAAACCAAACCACATTAGAACCCTATCTTGAAAATCCATCTGGCCCACTGAGACTTCCTCATAAGTATTTTGCAAACATTGATATTAATTTCTAAGGGGAAAAAAAACGGACAGAGCAAATGAACCAAAGAGATCAGTAATGACAAAAAAGCTGGGGGGGATTTTTTTCCTCTTGAGTCTTGTTTATCTTTGCAGTGCTAAAGACACACAGTAGGCAACCATCTGGTTAACCTGTGTATATGTGGCACTCACTTTGGGTCTGATTGTGAAGTCAAGGGGAGTTGTGCCTAAAGAAGCTACGCGTGGGAGGATACCTCTGGGGCCCCATACTAACAACTATATTGTACACACCGCCAGTCTATGAGACAGCATATTAATTCAATCTAGCCAGAGCGGCAAAATTAGATTGGCAATTATTGTTACCACATCCTTTGCCACTTCAGTCTCTCTTAACTCATTAGATTCCCTCAGTGGTTGCATCTTGTAATTACAAATTCAGAGTAAGGACTTTACATGTTGGCATTACATGTAGTGAAATCGGACCCTGCTCCTCTGCCTCTGAATGCTACTATTATATATGGGGCGCATCTACATGTTGCTATAGTGCAGTAAAAATAAACTGTGCACTGCACAGTTACTGTTACAGTTACTGTGCCATGCTTTAGTACTTCCTTTTCATCTCAGAGCTGTGCTAATTAAAGCATCCCCCCACACCTTCCAGCACAGGTATAAACACCCACAGGCTTCAACGTGGGCTGTACCTGGCACTTATTCTTAAATGGCATGGTTACTGGTATCTGATCTAGCTAAATGAAAGCCTGCAGACCCACGTGGTCACACCTTCAACTGCTATGCAGACAGGTCCTCAGTGTGGCCACTGCCCAAAGGCCACAAGCTGCTTCAAAGAGGTGCCAAGCCACAGGTTTTAGAAGCACTTTTCTCTTTAATCAGCTGCCTTTGCCATGACTACAGCTGGAATCTTGGAATCTAGTCAGGATGAAAGCAGTTTAAGACAAAAGTAGGCCATAAAAAGAGCAACCGAGGGAAA
>NW_005842047.1:1243380-1258940 GCF_000455745.1 Alligator sinensis
GAGGAAAAGAGACCACAAAGGGGAGCCAGTTTAGCATCCAATCCCAGTATTATACCCTACATTTCTGTTTCTTTTGGCGGCTTCAGAAGCTAATGGCACAAAGAGAAAATTGGCTCTATGAAAGAAGAAAGCATTTGTGGTGCCAACCTTTAAGAGCATCACTTCAATTGGGTATGCACATCCAACAGGCATCACAGTAAGCAACTCTCTTTAATTTAATCCAGGTATGGACTACCCAGCCATAAGGACATATTCATGTTCACCCTTCATATAACTCACAGAAATAGTATTTAAGGATCCAACTTATATTCACAATGTTTTTGGCTCAAATACAAAATAAAATAATGCCTGGAGTCAATATGAGACTTACTAAGCCTAATATTAGGTTGGTGCCAACCTGATTTTGCCATTCCAGAGAGGTTTGATTAAGTGGATAATAGTAAATGACCTTAGGTGGGATGAAAGCAAAATTTAAAAGGGAAAGGGAAAAAAACAGAAAAATATGGAGGATCTAATAGAAGCAGAAATTAATGCAGAGAGTAAGACTGAAAGGCAAATAAACAGCTGAGGCTTGGAAAAGAGCAAAGAAGCAGAACTCTATTGTTCAACACAACCACGAGGAAGAAAAAAGCCACCCAATGATGCAAACATACACGCTTAATAAATATAACTTAATGCTGCCTCAGATTCCAAATAAACAGTGGCAAGATGATGAATGTTCAAGATAAGGATTTAATGTCTTCTCCTCCCCACCCCTCCCCACTTCTTTTTTAGGGCTTGCCATTGGTGAACCAGATTTTCTGGCTCAGCTGAGCTACTCTCGAATCTGGGTAGGAAAGTGTGTAAAGCTGTCTTTTTTTTATCCTTCAGTTCAGGAGCTGACCCCTGATATAAGTTATAGCAGCCTAGTGGTTTCTCTAATGGTTTACATCCAGGTACCTCACAAGAAAACCGAAATGGCCATACTGCATCAGACCCAAAATCTACATTGTCCACTAACTGTTTCTGAGAGTGGCCAGTATCAAATTCTTCAGAGGATGATGAAGACTTCATAGGAGGCAGGTATGGGATAACTTACTTCTCTTCCACTTCCCCACAGACCACCTCATCCTGCTCTCTAAGGTTCACTGCAATCCAAAGTGTGACTGCAGCTTTTACAGATTTACCTGAGCTACCTTTCAACTGCATAGGCTTAGTACTTACAACATTACAGCCTGCAGGAATATCAAGTTCCAGAAGCATAACTTCTGTCCGATTCTATGTCCTGGGCAGTGGCCACAGCCAAGCTGCCAGCTCAGCAGTCATATTACCAATGGTGGTAACTGCTATTTTTGCACCCTCCCTAAGTCAGCATTCAAGGGCTGGTGTCCTAGTCGCATCTCCCCTCCTTAATTATGTTAGTGTCAAGTTCAGCAGAGGCTACAAGAAGTCTTGGCCAATACCCAGGGTAAATACTTCAACATTTAGCTTGAATTTAGCTCTGGGTTTATGCTGGTAGCCTATTATGGGTACTTGATATAGCTAGTTTAAAGCTAGCTCAGGTAAATCAAGTTGAAATCACATCTTTGAATAGCAAATTAACAACTCTAGTAGCTGGAGATTGGCTTGGGATAAACACTTAAATAAAAGTTTTACAATACAGTGACATAAAAAAAAATCTCCAATAATCCCCAGGCCATTAGTCAACTAAAACCTTTTCTTTCTTTTTTGATTACAGCTGCACATTGAACAGAGGTCTTCACTGAACATAGGACTATGTACAATGACCCTTGACAATCCTGAGTTGATACTATTAACATTGCTGTCCTACCCCTCTAGAAGCTGGTGATTACTGGGACACAAAGATGTTCTGACCAAGTCCTAGTCCCCTTTCAAACACTTTCTCTTCTAGAATATAAAAGGATGAGAAAGAAGAGCCACAGCACTGATCCTATGCTCAGGGATTCCCTTTACACAAGAGGGCAAAGTCCTTTATTTACCCATAGGTCAGGGCCTACAGCAATATAGTCTTCCTCACCTTAATTGATAATGATTAAATCTGATTAGATTTCAAGGGTTAATTCAAGTGTCTACCCATTTAATCTGGGATTACAAACAAATATGAAATGTATTTTCTTTTAGTGACAAAGACATGGAAACATTATTTGCAGAAGATAGATGATTTGGCAGTAGCAATCTGCCAAAGTCTGGCCTCTTTAAAGTCACTGCTCCCTAACATGGCTGTAACATGGATATGCCACCCAGTGGGGATGCAGTTTTAACCATGTTACATGAGTTTTTAAAAACAGGTGGAACAGATCATGCATCATGCTGGCCACTGCTATAGGCAGAAGTAGTTTAAAATAGCGTTGGGAATCATTTCTTCTAACCTGGTACCCTTGTAAGTGCAGATGAGGCCTTGGTCACCAAAGTCATTACACATTGGGCCCCAAACTCTTATCAGATGCTACAAATTTTGGGTCAAAGATACCCGAAATAATGCAGGGAGATGCATTTTAAGATCGGTCCTCCACACCTGAAACTGAAATCTACCCTTGAAAGTGCTGCTGGGGACCATTTCCACTAGAATACTGCTAACAGACAGAATCTCTGAAGGAGACACTGGGCGGGATATTGAATGAATCCCTGGTCAGAGCCACCAATTTCATGAATGGCATAGCTTCTTAGAGTGCATCCCCACATGCAATTATCTGAGCTTGCAGCAGCTCAAATAGCAGCAACACAAATTTGTGCCAGAGATTAATGTCCCAGCACACATGTCTGAACATACATTTTGGTGCGGGGCAAGTTATTCCATTTAGGGCAAACTGACCATGACCAGCTCCTCCTGGATCTACAGCACAGGTGCTGGCCCCAGCAGTATAAAAAGATGCCCTGGCAAGCAGCTCAGGGCTACTTGCTCTCAGAAGCTTCCAAGGCTCAGCCAGTTGACGTATGGAGACACTAGCCCCTGTGCCAGCTGGATGCTGCAGCAGCCCTGACCTAGAGTGGACCTTGCACACTCTACCCACTGCAGCAGTCTGGCAGCAGAGGCTGCAGCCTAGCTGTGACCTACCACCACCTAGGACAGCATTCACCCCCTTAGATCTGCAGCCCCATGTCTGCACACCTGCTAGACCTTGACAGGGACTGCACAGCCACCTGAGCTGTGGTATGGACACTACAGCAGAGCTTTCTGCACCTCTGGGCCAGCTGCCAGTGGGCCATGGCTGCACAGTTGGCCTTCATGCAGCAGTGCTGCCATGTGTCTCCCCACCTTGCCATCTGGGCAGCTATCACCTGGAAGACATGCTCAGTGTGATGGCTTTGAACTGTCAAAGCATGCCCTCCGAGCCCCAAATGGCCAGGAGGTAAGTCACCTCGTTTGCCCTCCATCTGGGTCCCCAGTGCCAGCCCTGGGCAGGCTTCTCTGCCTGGGTCCTGCCACTTGCCTCACTAGCAGGAATCCTGGTATTCCCTGATAAAAAAATCCTGAATTCACTCTTAAAATACCCAAAAATCTGTGTTCTTTGAAAATTAAAACAAAGCACCACTATAGATATATATCTATATCTATAGATATCTATAAATGTAGATATAGATATACATAGATCTATCTATCTATCTATCTATCTATCTATCTATCTATCTATCTATCTATATGAGAGAGAGAGAGAGAGAGATCAGTTGGGCAATGTTTTATTGATATATCTACAATTTTCAAGCAATTTGTAAGCCTGTTAGTGCTTCTATCATCATAATAAAATAAATTCTAAATATCTATATGCTTTGGTGTTTGCTTTTGTTTTTTTATCATAGAAAAACTAGAGCCCCCCCAACCCCTTTGCTAACCAGGATGAGGGGACAGCTGCCCCTACAGCCACAGCTTCTGCTAGCAGGTCCCATCCTGTCTAGCAGCAGGGCATGCAGGGTGTAAGATGTTGGGAGAATGTGGGGTTTGCAGGAGGCAGTGGAAAGGGGGATGAGTGGTGGGAGGGAGCACCACATGCCTGTCCTCCCCCATCCACCCCCTGTGGTGCACAGCCTCCAGCGCTGGCAGCAGCAGCCAGCTGGGCCATCAGAGCAGTCATAGCCCACAACACACTCAACCCTGTGGCAGTGCAGCACCACCTTATTCAGGTCTGTACATGCCAAATGGACCTGGCCCAATCCGACCCAGCCTGGTCTGCCCCGCTAGCTCACCTTTGGACACGAGGTGGTGGCAGGAGCTGTCCTGGTCCTATCCAAAGGCATGGTAGCAGGGCAGGCCAGGCCAGACTGGGTTGGGTCAGGCTGGATCTGTTCAGCATGTACAGACCCTGGGTAAGGCATCACTACCCCGCCACTTGGTTGTGTTCTCTGTGGGCCATGACTTCCCTGATGGCCCAGTTGGCATCTGCTGCCAGCACCAGGGGATGTGAGCCACCCCTTCAAACCATGCTATAAATACCCTCCCCACAGACCTCATACACCCCCCCCCATAAACTACACATCCCCCCAGACCCACCCACACACCTCACACCCACAAACCCCACCAGAAACCATATGTCCCTGCTTACTGGGGACAGCGCCTGTGTCTGGGTCATATTGCAGCCTTGCCCCACTCCTATTTGCCTGAGCATGCTGAGGCAGCATGCCGCGGCATCAGTGAGACCATAGAGATGCTCTGGCTGGATGGACTCAGTGTCTCATAGCCTCAGGGCACAATCCAAGAGCATGACCTGCGCTGCTTTTTTTTTCACAGATTTTTTTTTTATACTGGGATTTCTCAGTATCAAATTTAGAGCTTGCAGAGCAAATATGCAGCACGGGGAACACTTTTCATTCTTAGCGTGCCTCTTGCATGAGATGCCACAACAAGCATGTGCGTGCTCATCTCTACATGCTCTTACAAATCAAGCACTGAAGGGGAGGCTGAGCCTGTGGGCAAATGCAGCTCACTTGGAGGTGTTCTATGTAGTTCCACAGAACAGTGAAAGCCAGAGAACAATTAAGAAACATGTATCATAGAATCATACAAAATTAAGGTTGTAAGGGTCCTCAGGAGGTCATCTAGTCCAAACCCCTGCTCAAAGCAGGACCATCCCCAACTAGATCACACCAGCCAATGCTTTGTCTACCCAGGCCTTAAAAACCTCCAAGGATTGAGATTCTATAACCTCTCTGGGAAGCCTGTTCCAGTGGTTTACTACACTCCTAGTGAGAAAGTCTTTCCTAATATCTAACCTAAACTTCCCTTGCTGCAACTTGAGACCATTGCCCCTTGTTCTGTCATCTGCCACCACTGAGAACAGTCTAGCTCCTTTCTCTTTGGAACCCTCCTTCAGGTAGTTGAAGGCTACTATTAAATTCCTCCTCAGTCTTCTCTTCTCCAGACTAAATAAGTCCAGTTCCCTCAGCCATTCCTCATAAGTTCTGCAACCCAGCCCCCCAACCATTATCATTACCGTCCACTGGACTACTCCAATTTGTCCATATCCTTTCTGTAGTGGGGGGCCCAAAACTGGACACACTGCTCCAGATGTGGCTTCATCAGTGCTGAATACAAGGGAAGAATCACTTCTCTAAATCTGCTGGCAGCACTCCTACTAATGCAGCCCAGTATGCCATTAGCCTTTTTGGCAGCACTGTTAGCTCATATTCAATTTTCCATTGTAACCCCCAAGTCCTTTTCTGCAGAACTGCTGCTTAGCCAGTCAGTCCCCAGCCTGTACCAATACATGGGATTGCTCCATCCTAAGTGCAGGATTTTGCACTTGTCCTTGTTGAACCTCATGAGATTTTTCTTTGTCCAATTCTCCCATGTGTCTAGATCTCTCTGAACCCTAGCCCTAGCCTCCAGTGTATGTACTAGTCCCTGCAGCTTGTTGTCATCCACAAATTTGCTGAGGGAGCACTCCATCCCACTTCTCAGGTCATTGATGAAGATATTAAACAAGGTAGGCCCTAGCCACTTGAGACTGGCTGCCAACTAGACACTGAACTATTGTTTACTACCCTCTGAGCCCAAAATGAAAGGTTTTCTATCCACCTCACAGTGCATTCACCCAGCCTTTCCTCCCTTAGCTTCCTTGCAAGAATGTTGTGGGAGATAGTATCAAAAGCCTTGCTAAAGTCAAGGAATATCACATCCACTCATTTCCCCATATCCACAGAGCCAGTCATCTCATCATAGAAGGCAATCAAGTTGGTCAGGCATGACTTGCCCTCACTGAATCCAAGCTGACTCTTCCAAATCACCTTCTTCTCCTCCCAGTGCTTAGAAAAGGATTCCTTGACTATCTGCTTCATGATTTTTCCAGGGACTGAGGTGAGGCTAACCAGTCCATAGTTCACTGGATCCTCCTTCTTCCCTTTCTTAAAGATGGGCACTGTATTTGACCTCTTCCAATCCTCCAGGACCTTTTCTGTTGACCACAGATTTTCAAAGGTAATGGCCAGTGGCTCTGCAGTCACATCAGTCAACCCTTGTGTCCATAGAGTCTGGCCCCATGTACTTGAGATCAACACCCATAGCTCCATATCCTGGAGCCATGTCATCACCTAATAACCTTAGCTTTCATTTTCAAACATAGGAAATCTTTGACTTTTCTGGTTGCGGAGCTCTGCAACATGTGGACTACACCATTTATCCCAATAGGTTGATAATTCCAAGCCCCACTGCTCTGTGAGGATTTTTCCTTATCAGAGGGGAGGATTCTATGTTACAAGAGAAGAGCAGAGAAAGCCCAGTGCACTCACCTGAACAGATACTGGGAAGTAATAAGCATTAACTGGTAAGCACCAGAAAAATTAATATCAGGAGGTCCCTGCCACCACTTCTGCCTTCAAACTAAAGCCTTCTTTGAGCCTGTGGGAGGACCCTATGAATGGACAATATTCTGCAGCACAAGCCCACAGCCATGTTTCTCTTGAGAAACATTTGTTGCTGCTCATATATATATTGATGGTTTTTCTCCCTTCAGAATGAACAGACTCTTTCTCCCCATCAAGACTGAGGTTGAAATTATTGGTAGAGAGTCATGGAGTGTTCATCCTGTTATTCCAGCTGCACAGCACAGAGTCTTTAGTCTCTGTGTCATTAGGAATCCTGGTTCACTTTTTTCTACTATGCAATTGCTACATTCAGCAATAGAGTATGAATGCATTTTCTCCATTAAAAAAAATATAATAACTTTGTGTTCTTGCCTCCTTTGTCAAGAGGCCTCCTCTGCTGTCACTACCTTAACTCCCCTGAGAGTTTTGTGCCATTATAGTCCTCTTGTGCTGCATGCACATTCCAGGTTCAGTTTGAGTAAGTCAGCAATCATGACACGTTTTGGTTCTATGTGATGATGTACTGAAATGTGAAACTGAAGCAGGAGACACTTGAAAAGTCACTAAAATCCTTTCTCCTGTTCTTCCACTTTCTCTTGCTGTTTCCTTTCTTTCTGAAAGTGTTTATTTTTTTTATTTTTTTGCTCCCTGCCCAGCCTTTAACTGCAAAGGAGTTCCTAAACCCTGTGCTAATTCCCTATAGATCATTTATATTTGGGTTTGATGTAGATTCCAGATTGCCTTGTGTATACTTGGTCTCAGAGAACCTAGGCTGCTTTTAAAAACTGATTTATGCCAGTAACATGCAAAGGGAAAAGCAGAGAATGAAATGAGGAGAAATACATAATCTTTCAAGGATGAAGAATTCAATAGGACATGGTAACAATATTCTGCTCTCCAAGTCAGTATGGAATCAATTTGTTCAAAAACAAAAAAACAAAAACAAAACTGAAAGACTCTGTTTCTCCAAAGGAAGAAAAAAAGTCTAGTGTATCACTCACCAACTTCCTTCTTGCTTCTCTTTCCTCAAAGAGACAATTTTCGTTTCTAGAGAGCATTGGCCTAATTTTGTTGCTTATTTTAACAGTTATCAATATTTTTCTGATAGTATTACTATAGATTCCCATGCCTGATACTTGAGCTGATTGATTTCTAGGTGCCAGATTTGTTTAAATTTGAAAGACTTGGCTGGTGTCAGACTTGTTTAATGAAAGAAAAAAAAAACGTAAATGAATCATCATTGTTTAAGATCCTGATTATTGTTTGGATGCAAGCAGAAACTTGCTGGCTCCTCCTCACAAATGTTTCCAATCACATAAGACATTCTCTAACACTAACAGAACAAAGTAGGTGCACCCTTTATGAAACAGAGAATTTATGGGACAAACAACAAGTAAGTAAAGTCATTATGTATTGTGACTGGTGGGCCACATTTTGAAACACTTACTTGGGGATTATTCAATTCTTCTGAGGCAAAGCTTGTGGAAGGGTTAGCTGAGAAAAGTCTGAACAAAAAAAACACCCAGATCTCTTTAAAATATATTACCTGCCTAAGTGTTAGCAGTTTAGTTTCATCAAACGATATTCTTGTTATCAGGAAAAAAGGCATAGGGGGAAGTTCACAGTGTAAATTGACTTAATCTGAAAATCTGCTCCCTAATGTGCAGTGGGAGCATGGTGACAGTATAGCACTCTCAGCTGACATAAATGTCCAGATTAAAGATGCCCAAAATTTCCAATACACAGAACCATGATAGCAGCTTTTCTGAAATAAAACAGAAAAACATAAGATCAAGTTATGTGTGGTTCTTTTAATTACAGAGTATCTGACTTTAGCATCAGGCCATGCATAACAGTATGGGATTTGTGTATACTTAGGTATTAATAGGTTTGTTTTTCAGTTCAACAACAATGCAAGCTCAGAAATTCTTCAGTGTCCTGACAAGCATGGGCCAGAGAGAGTCTTTTTTCCACTATTTTGATTCCTTTTGTTTCATGTTTGTCAAATTTTTCAATAGAAGGTTTGAATTTTCATTACGAAATAGACAACTCAACTGTCAAAAAAATTTTCATTTTTGCCAAAAACATCCAAAATTATTCAAAGATGAAAAAGTATGGGATTCATTCAAAAATTTTAAGTTAGGTTTTCCCTCTTGCTGATGATTTTTTTTCAGGAAAAGACTATGATTTCCATAACATTTTCCATTCTCTTGAAAAAAGGGTGATGGAAGATGTCTTTTCTCTGCAATTACAGGGAAATACACTTTAGTTCTCTGAGGAACATCATTTAGACTTCCAAGGTCTAAATCTGTATTGCAGGGGCTTGCAATGTGTGAGGTTCTAAATGATGATGGTTGAGGGAAAATAAGCTAAGGAGATTTTAATTATATGTATACATTTAAAATATGCATTTGCTTTTGATTTCTAGGCCAAAGAAATCAATCCTGAAACTATAGTTCATTAGAGATAGATTATGTCAAAAGCAATCCTGAGCAATTCGATTACAATTAGCTTACCATTATGAACTGTTTATATACCAAGCAATCCCCATGACTAGAACATGGAAAAATTAGGTCCTTTGCATATACTTTGACCTCTCTCCGTCCACGGTGGCTTGTAACTTCCCCTAGTGTAATCAGCTAAGCAAGAGGTCTTGCTTTCAAGCACACGTATCTCATCAGAAACCTGGTTAATTCAGGATATAAAGAAGCCACAGTTTAAAGCTCAAAGAAAACTCAGACAACCTGAACTGACCTTAAAATAAGTCATTTCTGAGTCCTTAAATCTTAGTAGACTGATAACCACAGAACTAAAATTCTGTGCTTTCAGCAATTTTATAAGAGGTATTGAATAGCTCTTTATATATAACTAGCCAACTGCCTGTCAAAAATGATAGCCAGGGGGGGAGCAGGCAGGGATGGAGTGCTGCCACCCACCACCCCATGCTGCTGCCACCTCCCAGGATCAGGGTGGGGGGGAAGCTTGCCCCACCATCCCCTCCATCCCCCTCTGCCAGCACCCTGCGCTGCCGCCACCACCAGTGCCGCTGGCCTCGCTTCCTCCCCGGCCCTTCTCCTCAGAGGCAGCAGAGCTCACCATGACGGTAGGGACTTGTACACACATACGTATATCTATATCTATATATAAATATTCCCCATAATTTTTAATATGAGCTCTGTGCCTACCTCCAACAGCAGGCTTAAATTTAGACCTTAGACTCTGGGTAAGTTGAAGGACCTTGCCTAATAAGTACTGTCTTCTTAAAATAGAACCATTCCAAATCTGTGGATTTTGGCAATGTTGAGTGCTAACTATTACCAGAACTAAAATCATTCATCTAATCATTTGCCACTGTGATACAACTAAAGAGGTGAGACATCCAGAATAAATTAATGCATCCTGAATAAATTTAATTATTTATCGCCAGATTCAATCTACTGATTTCCTGGTGGAAATGTGAGGCTACTGAAATCATTGAACAGAGTAGATAGTTGGACAAGAAAGTAGGACAGTTTCTGGAAAATCCCAATTACCAATCAGATGGTAATCTACTTGTCTTGTATATATTTTGAAAACTCCCACTCACCTCACAAAGCTCTCTACCCCCACAGCCCACTTCAGATTTCCATTAGCACTGATGGATGTTTTCCAGGCACATAAGGGGGGACAACAGCCCCATAAGTACAGAATTCCAGTAACACGACACAATGCTGAACAAGAATTCTGACAAAATAAATAACGCTGGGCAGCTGTTAGACACTCTGGCCTTAAACAGCCATTACACTCAGGTTTCGTTTCTTTTATGGAGTAAATTGAAATGGCCATAACTGGGAACTTAAATTACTGTTCATGAACTTTTCAATACAATTAAGTTACATCTCAAAGACCTTTATAAAAGGATTTTTTTTTGAAAGGCACAAAAAAGCCTCAGTGCAAGCAAGGATGAGGAATCTAATTTGTAACTTTTACAAACTTAAAACTCCAGCAATCTGTAAAGCTAACTAATTGTGTGTCTGGGCATTAAGCTTTTTTCTTTACCAGTAAGATGTACCAAAGAACAGAGCTCAGAGAAGAATGGAAAGCATTTTCTGTTAATGTTATAATGTCTTTAACTGTTGCTGTGCTTGGTGCCTTTTTCTTTCTGCTTTCTGCAACCTTTGCAAGTATTCACTGTACACAAGTGCTCATTCTGTGAAAGTCTTCACTCATTTGTGCTATACCAGGGATGCTCAACCTCTATCCCACAGGTCAGATCCAGCCCCCAATGCAATGTCTTCCAGTCCACAGGGCTCCCCACAGATCCTTTGGGAAGCCCTGCAGGCCATGGCTCCATGTGCTATATCAGGCACACTGGGTGGTGCATGGCCTGATGCTGGTGCACGAGTGCTGAGTGTGGGTATTGCAGGGTTCCCAGAGCCTGAACTCAGGCAGAATGGCAGTGTGCAGCTGTAGAGCCCAGTCCAACCCAGACTCCACACACCAGGATCAGTTCCTGAGGATCCACGCCATCCCCACTGCCTGGGATCAGGCTCCAGTGGGTGTAGGTGGCGTTGGGCGCCACAACCCAGTCTCAGACCGGAGGAGTGATATGGACCTGATCTGGCCCATGGACCAGCCCCACACCATTCACCTGTCCCATGGGGCCAGAACTGTGAGCACCACTGTCCTAAACCAATATTACCTGTTGAGTCAGAATTAAGCAGGATGGCTTATAATTCCAGTATCTGTAATCAATCTGGAGAGTAACAAGATTGAAAAAATGCAGTCTTCTTGTAGATGTACTGTAAATTGACAAGAGATACATCAGATTAATTATGCATTGTTTTATTACGGTCTCAGTTCCATTTTATGAGCATGTCTTGCTTCCACTGGCATTTCCAAGTTAACTCAGTTAAAGGGGTTACCTACTACATGAGCTTATGATTCCAAAATGAAGAGTTTTGAATGCAATCAGTGGCAATGCATAGGGGGTGCACAGGGGTGCACATGCACCCCCCTGAGAGTGCTGGTGTGCCCCCTGTCAGGCCATGCTCCCTGTTTAGGCAATAGGCAGGGAGGCAGGTGGGAGCTCCGGTACCCCCACTGCGAGCACTGGCTGGGGAGTGGGGCTGCCAGCAAAAGCGGCCGTGCAGCTTTTTGGTGAGTGAGACTGGTTGCAAGGGAGATCCCCAACCACCCCAGTCAGTGTGATTGACTGCGGGCCCCCCCCCCCGGTAGCTGACTCAAGAAGCACCAGTCACCCATGAATGCAATAAAAACTGTTTTAATCACTACTCTGTCGTTCCCATTTAAAACAAATTATATAAAAGGCCCTTATATTTCTCACAAGGAGTATGTTTTGATATTACATTTGACAGATTTATTAAAATCAACTTGATTACTGGAGGCTATTCCATGGCAATAGCATTGTAACAAACATACAGTTTCTTTATCTTCCAATATTTCATCTTGATCTGTGCAAGGGATTTTTTTATATGATGTTTTTGATAATTTAGTCCTTACTCAAAAGACATAACTTCATTTAGAAATAGATATATCTACTGTAGAAAGAATTACAGTTTTTTTAAAAGAAACAAAAGAAAAACCTGTGGTTAATTACAGGTAATTGTATTTGCAAAAGTGTGAAAGAAAAGTATCATAAACCATCCAATGGGCATTACCTTACAAGACTATCCTTTTAAGGACTTGCAGGTGAAATGCTTTTCTTTATGCTATGGAGACAGGTACAGATAATACTGAGGCCCTGACTTAACTTAAACACTGTCAACACAGACAAACGCCGTTAGGACTGTCTGCCGAGAATTGTACCACACATATTTTATGACATCACTTAAGAGATTTCTGATGACAAGGTATGTCAATCATTTCCTACTAACTGAAACCTGCAAAACACTTGCGATTAATTCTTTTATTTCAAAGGTATTTCTTTAAATACACAAGTTTTAGTTATCCTTTGACCGAATACTTTAACAGACTCAAAACTTCTCACCCTCAAAGGCTACATAAAGCTATCCATGTGTAAACACAGGCTTAGGAATATAAATACATATTTTACCAAAAGTCTGACCCTGTGACTTGTTCATAGTCATAAAATAAGAGGGCCCTAGTACACGTGAGGAAATTGCTTTTTTTAGTGGTTTAATTGCCCTTTTAAATGATTTAACTGTGTAACAGTGTACACGTTTGGTGACATGTTACGATTTCACTTCGTAACAGCATACACGTTTGGCAATATAGTTTGATTTAAATGACATATTTATGTAGCAAACTAAAACATATCCCATGCATTTTAGTTTTCTACATAACAAATTACAGCGATATTACTTGCTTGTACAAGGGCCGTATCTGGAGAAAGCGGCGAGAACTGTGCACAGAGTGCTGGAAGCCCGGGCATACTTGGAAAAGCATGGGCTTGGTGGGCTTCCGGTGCCCCATGCACCATCCCCACTGCCTTCTTCAGCTGCCAGCACACCCAGCCGCCCTCCTCCCACCTTCCCGGGGCAGCCAGCCCATTCCCAGATGGTCCCAATCAGCGGAAAGGTGGCAGAGATGGTGCATGAGGCGCTGGAAGCCCGTCAAGCCCAAGCTTCCCTGAGCATGCCTGGGCTTCCAGCACCTTGTGCATCATTGGATCTGGCAGGTGCTGCCTGTAAGATGGGGCTGCACCCATGCAGCTATCACCCTGCCTGGGCAGCCCCAAGGGGAACTGCTGCCATGGAGGGAAGTACCAGGCCCCTCTGCAGCTCAGGGGCTGCACGACCCAGCAGCAGTTCACACAGGCAGGCTCTGCCGAGAGGGAAAAAAAAAGAAGCGAGGGCCTGATCTTTTTTTAATTATTATTCCTGGAGCCTGCCTGTGTCTCCCGCAGCCAGGGAGTGAGCTCCCAGTGCGTTGCACAGCCCCTGAGCTGTGTGGGACCCCAGTGTATCCCTCCGGGGCAGTGGCACCCCCCAGGAAGCACCCACCCGCTGGCACCCCACCCAGGCAGTCCCAGAGAGTGCTGCCATGGCAGAGGGAAGCACCAGGCCCCCCGCAGCTCAGGGCCCACCAACAGCTTGCCCCCTGGCTGTAGGAAAGGTGGGCAGCCTCTGGGGAAGAAAAAAAGGACTGAGCCCCTCACTACTTTGTTTTTCCTTCAGCAGAGCCTGCCCACTCTGTTAACAGGGGACCCCAGTACTTTATTCTAGCTCTGACTTTCCTGCACATTTGTTTGAAATGCCTCAGGATCTATAAGAATAACACACTTATTCTGTCTGTCCAGAGCACTGTCTGTCCGGAGCATTCTGATTGGAAGTTTCGGTAAGCATTGTGATTGGCTGCTGAGACAACCAATCAGAGTGCTCCAAACAGACAGAATAAGCCTATTATTATTATAGATGTGTCCTTGAATGAGCCAACTGTATATTGAAAGTGTTTGTGGGGCTGGTCATTCATGAGGACTAGGGGCAAAAATAGAAAAATCCCAGAAGCAGAACTGCTCTCATGACATTCCAAACCTCATCCAAACCAGGAAGATTATAAATTAGAAAGGTCATGAGAAAGCCCATCAAGAGCAAGATTCATTCAATTTGCTCAATCAAAATTAACCAATCAGCTTTAAAGAAATGTAGTCTTTTTTGAAGGATAAATTAGATGGTAGCATTTGGAAAAGTCCAAAATGAATACGAAAAGAGAAAATAAAGAGACCCCACAGGGATCATGTTTGATTCAGCACTATGCAATACTTTTTCAATAATCTAATAATAATATAATCCAGGGGTGTCAAACACATTACACACAGGCCAGATCCAGCCTGTGGAGCCTTATGATATGTCCAATGGGTCTCTGGACCAAACCCACATGCTGCATGGGGCATGCACCAGCCCTGGCCTCCGTGCTGCATCATGTGGGCTAAACGCAGCACTACATGCACCAGAGGGGTTTGGTACGGGATATGTGGTACATGGAAGACCAGCCCAACCAGCTCTGCATGCTGGCTCTGGGGTTTGGCCCAAATCAGGCCATGCTGGAGCCAGAGCACAGAGCCAGTCTAGTAGGATGCTGTACACAGCACACACCCTGTGCTAACCCGCTCTGCTGCATGCAGCACACACGGTTGGTTCAGCTTGCATGCTGTGTGCACTACATATCAGCTCCAGAACCAGGTTTTGAATTACATCCGACTCTTTCTGGGGTCTGTGGTGGTGCCAGCCAGAAGCCAGAAGGAGGTGCCACTGCCACCGCCACTGCCTGAGATACAGGAAGGGTTGGGGGTGGGGGTATCATCTCTTATGGGGGAGCTCTCATCTCTTATCTCCCCTTGAGCTCCCCCATAATTCAAACCCTGTCCAGGACTTACTCTGCATGTGGCACATGGGCTGGACCCAGCTCTTCAGGCAGCATGGAAGCATTGGAGAGTGGGCTGCATAAAGTGCCTACTGTGCAACCTAACTATGGGTGGTTGAGCCCAATCTATTCGAGTAGGTCGGGGACAAAAGGGTTTGGGCTTTTCCTCCTTCTTCTGTCTCTCCCTCGTTGACAGAAACACACCGGGGAGGCAGTGAGATAAGAAAATTGCTTTACTCACTGTTTCAGGCAACAATCTCGTACAGCTGTGTCAGGAATCTAGTTCGCCAATTCCTTGGTAGCTCTTGAGCATATTCATGTGGTATACCAAATCGTGATGGGGCCGTCCAGGTTTTTGCGGATGCAGGACCTCCGGCAAGGGTGATCAGTCCTCGCCGATATTACGCAGGTCCCCCCCCCCCCCCCCCTGGTTTTGCGGG
>NW_005842047.1:1258950-1264958 GCF_000455745.1 Alligator sinensis
CTGCCCTCCCCCTGCCAATCAGCACGAGCGGGAACGCTGCTAACCGCGCCCATCACTCCTCCTCCCCATGCTATGAGCACGGCTTGCTCTCACGTTGGTGTTTGGTCATATCTTTCTCATTTCTTTACCACATGCCCCCTTGACCAAACGCCAATCTTGAGCATGGTTGGGCTCAAGAACTCCCTCCAAATACAGCATCTAATATAGGTATATAATAAAATATTAAACAATGACTAAGTCCAATCAAGTCTGTCTAGATGTAGCATGACGTTTATGCCGGGGGTCATCGCCGATGGGTTCACTCGCGGCGACAAACCTCACATCATGTTATGCATCGACGACTTCATGCCGCTTCAGGCTGGAAAACAAAATTCGGGGTTCATTAGTAGCATGTACTAAACTGTACTGCGTCGACTTAGCCAATTATGATGAGCTAAGACGGTGCGTGTGGGTGTGACTGTTTCAAGAGAGAAACAAATAAACAAACAAACACACAAATAAACAGGAAAAGTGGCAACAATTGAACTCACCACAAAACTGGGAAAACAACAAGGCGACAAGTCAGTCATCCATGGCAAGCCGAGGTTGGTAATCGACCATCTCCTTTTTCAGTCGTTATTGCATATTAGTTGGCGGAATGTGGTTCTTAGCAAAGTAATCACCACGGAACGTCCATCTTCTCCTATAGCAGACAACTCCAACCAAAATGCTTACAAGTAGAACTCCACCCATTGCACTACCGATGATGGTGCCCCCATTGTCTTCCTGCATTGCTGGCAAGGTTGATGCTGGAGGTCCTGTTGCTAAACCTGTGATGTCATCAGTTGAGGGATGCCATGGAACCCTGGGTGGTCGTATGGTAGTAGTAGGAGAATCTAATATGTGGATAGTTTTTTGATCGCTTTTTTGACCAAGGGAATTTGTCACCCTACAGATGTAAGTCCCAGTGTGATTACAGGTTAGTGGGCTGTTGAAATGCAGAGTATTGTTTACAGACAGTAAGCCTTCAGGCCATTGCCCATCCTGCCTGGTCCAGGTAAATTCCATAGGTAGTGGCTTAGAATCAGCATTGCACCTAAGCTGAACATTCTTTCTTCCAGTGAACCAATTTTTGTCATAGCCAGTTACTGAAACTTCAGGAGCATATTGGATGTCTAGTAACTAAGAATATCTTATTTCCTTTTTTAAAGCTGGGTGCTTTACAACATAAGTTATATGTCTTCCTCTTGCAAATCTGGTAGGAATGATTTTATATTGACTTACAACTGTCACTGTTTCATTTGGAAAGGAAGTTGAACTAAATTCCATTTCACCAAGGCCTCCTTCCCAATCAACATCTGCAGCAGGTTTCCCAGTGGCTGCTGTACAGATGGCTGCTACTGTCTGATTTTTACCATCTATTAAACAGTTTGGTCCCTTTATAAGACTCACAGTGGATTCAACAAATACAGTTACAGTTGTTGACGACTGTGCATTTCCTAGTGGGAATGTAACTACTTTGCATACATACTCTCCTGCATCAGAGAAGCTCACATTGTTTAAGTTGATTGTTGCATTGATAAGAGAAGAGTTTTTAAATGACACTCTTCCATGGTATTCTCTTTGAACAGAAAACCCATATTCAGGATGATATACAACAACAGTTTGTGCACTTTTACCATGTATCTTCTCCCATGAGATTTGTGTTATTGTTCTATTTATATCAATTATGCATTTTAACGTGACATTTTTCCCCCAAACTGCTGTTATGTATGGATCAACAATCGGTCCAGTTAAGGCACTGCAGCAGAAACAGAAGAGTAGCAGCATCAGAGCGAGCTTCAGCCCAGCAGGCACCCGCTGCCTCCGCTTCCGCCTCTCCGCGCTGAGCGCGTGTGTGGCGGTGGTGCAGGTTGCCCCCTGTGCATTAGTGACCTGCTTGACAGGCACTATCAGGTGAATTGCGGCCAGGAGAGGGTTAACTGCGCTGGGTGGAAGCACCCGGTACAATTCCTCTCTCTCTGCTGGGAGCGCTGGATACAATCTCTCTCCCTCACAGGGAGGCAGGTTTTCTTTCAGCATCACTCCGGGGGGCGGGACCGAGGACGATGACACGACGGGCCCGCCTCCTAGGGGAATCCGTGGGTCCTCCTCGTGTTCCCCGGCACCATCCTCCGGCAGCAGTTCCACGTGCCTGGCGCCATTTTCTAGCAGCGGTGCCATGCGGCCGGCGCCATTTTGGAGCGTTGGCTCGGAGCCCCACAGTGCCTGCTCCAGTGACTCCACGCTTTGCAATTGCATTTCTATAGCCTCTCGCCCGTCGGTCTCAAGGGTGCAATCATTTATGCTGGCGGGCTTAACACGGCTAAATTGTACCTCCGCGGCCGTATTGGGTAGTCGGTATAGGACCGCGGGGCTAGCGAGGAGACATCCTAGGGCTGCGGGGCTAAGGCCAAACACGACCCATTCCTTAAACGGCTCCTCGCTACCCTCAGTCAGGCGAATGGAGACATAGCCCCCGATCTCCCCGCCTTGCTGGGCGTGATGGTACGCCACATGGGCCCCTAAATCATCGGCGTCCGTGGTCGGAGGTCGGTGATGATTTCACCATGGACAATGCCAGACTAATTGGTCAATTCACTCCTCATCTTCCCTTTGCCCCAAATATCCCATCCTCGTCGCCATGTGCAACCTAACTATGGGTGGTTGAGTCCAATCTATTCGAGTAGGTCGGAGACAAAAGGGTTCGGGCAATTCCTCCTTCTTCTGTCTCTCCCTCCATCGACAGAAACACACCGGGGAGGCAGTGAGATAAGAAAATCGCTTTACTCACTATTTCAGGCAACAATCTCGTACAGCTGTGTCAGGAATCTAGTTCGCCGATTCCTTGGGAGCTCTTGAGCATATTCATGTGGTATACCAAATCGTGATGGGGCCATCCAGGTTTTCGCGGATGCAGGACCTCCGGCGAGGGTGATCAGTCCTCTCCGATATTACGCAGGTCCTGTTTTGGCGCGCTCCCCTTTTAACCGGGCAGCATCTGCCCGCCCCCTGCCAATCAGCACGAGCGGGAACGCTGCTAACCGCGCCCATCACTCCTCCTCCCCATGCTATGAGCACGGCTTGCTCTCACGTTGGTGTTTGGTCATATATTTCTCATTTCTTTACCACACCTACCAGCCCAGTCTTGCATGCTGGCTCCAGTGCACATGGGTGGTCTAGGGATAGAGCTGGTCTGGGGCAGGCACTGCATGAAGCCCCATGCCCAAACACCCCTGTGCTGCATGTGCACATGTGGCATGGGGCTTGGTCCCAGTCCAGCCCTCAGACCAGCCCAGTGACTCTTACCTGGACCATAGGGCCAGATGACTTGAACACCCTGATATTATTTATATCAATGGTTGTTAACCAATGATACGCATACCCCTAGGGATACTTAAAAGGGTTGTAGGGGGCGTGCAGAACTTTGTGTGTGTGCGTGCAGCCACAGCGCAGCACGCGGGTGGTCAGGGATGCAGCCCAGCCACATGGAGAGTAGCAAGGTCTGGCTGTTAGGTTTGTTGTGGGGGAAGGGAGTGGACCTGGGCCAGGGGCTGCCCAGCTGGAGAAGGGCATGGGAGGGTGTGCCCCTAGATCAGGGTGGGGTGGGATGGGGCCAGGGGGGTGTTGGGCTGGGCTGGGCTGGGCTGGACTGGGAGGAGGGGTTGGGGGGACTACAGTGAAGTCTAGGGTGGCTGCAGCCCCTCCCATAGCCCCCTCCCAGTGCTGCTGCCACCCACCCCAAGCACAGCCCAACACAGCCCCCCACTGGGAAACGCCCAGTGCCCCAGCCCGCAGCAGCCCACCCAACCCCTGCATGCAGATCTGGGGTCACATGCCCCCCATGCCCTCCTGGGATGCGCATAGTGGCGAGAGCTGCCCTTGCCCCACATACAGATCTGGGGCACATGCACCCCATGGCCTCCCGGGGTTTGTGCAGCGGTGGGAGCTTCCTCGCCCTGCCCACACTCCCAAACGAGCTACTTGCAGCTCCATCCTGTGCCCCAGCTTGGCTGAGCAGCACCTGCCCCTGCCCCCCACCCTCCTTAAAAAGAAGAAAAAAATATAAAAGGGTACATGAGCTGAAACTCTGAGACAGAAGGGGTACACTTGTTAAAAAGGTTGAAAACCCTGATATATATTATTTAAAATCATATTTACTTGAATACAAGGCTAGATTTTTCCCACAGTTGGCATGGAGAAACAGCCCCTTATCTTATAATCACATACAAAGAAATCTCCCTAAATACATTGTCTATCACTAAACTGCTGCTAAAAGCAGCAGGTGCTTATCAATGGAAACCAACTATGAAGTTGTTTAAATGCAGCCAACAGTGAGCATGACTATAAAACACATGGCCCACATTGGGCAAACATGCTGATCAGAACCTACCACAAGGACAGGTTAGTCTAGCCCATCTGAAAAAGACATATTGTAGTTCCTCTTAAGCGCAGTCCCCCTCACCGCTGACTCTTTTTCAAGTCATAGTGAGCCATGATATTGAATACGGTACCCAGAATTCCCTCTTGTTTCCCCCTCTCTCAGCCTGGCCAATATGATTTGTGTGGCCTTGCTTTTGTTAAGTTGAAGCTGGACCAGGTTACCCTATGCCTCATGCATATCAATTTTTGGAGTATCCCAGGACCTATGATAAGAACGCCTGGTTCCATTCATGAGTGGGGACTAATTAGTACATGGAACCTTTGTAGGGGGTATCTGGAGTACACACAAATACTGAGAAGTGCTGAGCTGTAGGGTCACTGTGGCTTGAAAAGCTGTTGACTAGTGGGGACCAGCCCAACAAACTATGTAGTAAATCATGAGCCTTTGGCTCTGGGCTAATAGCCCAAAAGGCCAAGAAGCATGATAAGATCAAGAAAGACTAGGGGCATTTGAACCCAAAGGCCCCCCAGGCCTAGGGTTTGCACTTAGTATGCCAGCCTGGATTTGAGGAGTATCCAAAGCCCCAGACTTATGGAGGGAGGATACTTGCCTAGTGGCAGAGCCATACACACTTGATGACTCTGCTCTGCTCAGCCAAATTTTAGAACTTGACTATTGGGGTTTGCCTAATTGAATTTGGAACTGATTTGGCCCTTGAAATGAAATTCAAAAAAAAGTTTGTACTACATACAAGTATGTGCCAAATCTGCTCAAAAGTGTGCTTATGGACTACCTGTGCTAAAACTTGCTGCAGCTTCAAAAAAGGTAACGTATCAATTCTGGATAAACTTAAGTGCATGAGTACTATATGAAAATTGCTAAAGCTGTGTTTAATTTCAAGTGTATTGGTTTCAAATTTGTTCATCATTTCCATGTACTCAGGGAGAGCAGATTTTGACAGCAAAGAGGGGAAAAGGGGCTGCTAGGGGAAAAAGATGAGGGGGACCAGAATGCAAAGGGATACCTGACCCCCCAGATTTATTTTCCCTGCTGTAGCAGTGGGAGGGGGACAAACTCAACACAAACCTACAATAATTAGATTCCATACCTGGAAAATTATAACAAATTTATAAATTTTCCATATATAAAATCTAATTATTGGGGAGTCATCGTATAAGCAACTGGTGTCTTCTACTCAAACAAATATGGTAATATTATCTAATTATCAACAGAAAATCATTACTGGTAAAAGTGACAACAATGACTGAAGGAGTAAATAATGACAAAGACATAATAGTTATAAAGGCCAACCTGGACTGTTTTGGTTCTGCTGAATAATATGCATTTAATACAGCCAAGGGCAAGGTCATAGGAACAAAAGGAATAAAGACTATATGTCACTTCTATAAGAGGGGTGCCATATCCCAAAATAAACTGACACTGAAAGTACATTGAAGTTATAATAGATGACCAGTTGACTATTAGGTTGTACTCTGATGACGACTGCAGGCCAGTGATGAAGACACTGACTTCCATAGATTCATAGATGCTAGGGTTGGAAAGGACCTCAACAGATCATCAAGTCTGACCCACTGCCTAGGCAGGA
>NW_005842047.1:1264989-1270610 GCF_000455745.1 Alligator sinensis
AGATGACCCCAGCCAGATGCCTTCTCTTAAAGATCCCCAAGGTAGGGGAGAGCACCACCTCCCTTGGAAGCCCATTCCACATTTTGGCCACCCTTACCGTGAAAACTTCGGAGGAGTTGAGACCTGGGTTCTAATCCTTGCACTCAATACTGTTTGTGTATTTTATCCAACAACTTGCCAAAGAAAAATACATAAGCAATTTTGGAGCATAAATAAATGTGATCAAATGGGGCTACTCTACTGACATGAATATGTGTGAGTGAGGTGAAGTCTGCACCACCACTGCTGCTTCCAGGCTTGCAAAGGGCACCTCATCATGTCGGCAAGCCTGGCATGGGGGTTCCAGCAGTGGCAACACTGAGCCTCCCTGCCCTCTTGTTCCAGATCCCACCTGCTGGGCCACAGAGGCCCTCAGAGGAGGGCAGCAGGGTGGGGAGACCCAAGCCTGCAGCCACCCCCACCCCACACATGCCTCCCTCTCCAGGAGTGTGCACAGTAGCAGGGAGCTCCTCCCCTCCCCTCCCCCCCCGCTACCCGGATGAGCCAACCAGCCCTGCAGCCACACTGGGCCCCACACACTGCCCCAGTGGGGCAGCACCCCCAACCCCAGCCACCAACCTTGCCCTACTCCCTCCTTCAACATCGGGACCTCAATCTGCTCCCCTCACCCCCCCACCCCATGCCCACTCCCTCCCCCCATAGACTTACCTGCAGGCAGCTGGGAGAGCTGCTCTCCACACCGCCTGGCTGTATTCCCAATCATGTGCATGTGTGCAAGCATACACATGCATATGGAGTACCCTGTCCCCTATGTCCTGCCACCCCACAGCTCCAAGCAGTCCCTTGCAGGCTGGAACTTAGCCAGCCTGCAAGGCAATACCTGCATTTTCCTGCATTTTTTTCCATTATTTTCTCCTTTAAAAGAGAAAATCCATGTTTTTCTCCTTTAAAGGAGAAAATCTGCATTTTCCAGTGGTGAACAGAAAACCTAGATCCCTGATAACTCATAAAAAAACAAATCATGATACTCATGATACAGTGAATATGATAGGCAAGTAAGTAGAACTTAAGAGAGTTTTAGCTTCATATGCTGCTCTAGTAGATCCTGGTACCTCTGATTGGGAGAACATCACTGTGTGAGAGTCAGTGCTTGCAGCTTATAAACTGATGTAACACTCACCAAAGACCAGGGGACACTTGTTTTCACAACAAATGTAGGGATGGGTCATGGATAAGTATTTAATGTCATGAAGTTGTTACAGCATTATGTCATTTTACAGAGTTTATTTCTCTTTTTTATGGGATTATAAAGTTCCTTTGCCAAAGTGTTTGTATCACAATTTTGTTGGCACTGCCAATGCCACTTCCTGTGTGGCAAGCTCTGTTTGCCATTAAACTTGGTTCCCACTGAGTTCAAGTTTATGGAGGCCTTCATACTAATCTAGATTGCCAGCAATTGGGAGTGAAAAGCACTAACCTAAAGATCCATGTGGAGAAGAACCAATAAGAGCATTCAAGGTCTTCACTAGACCTTGTCTGGAATTTTTGATAAAATGCTTCTAGTCAATAGTAGCTTAACAACAGGTGGGCAACCAGGACACCAGCCCCAGATGCCCACTTAAAGGAAAACAGCCACTGCCCCAGCCAGCCTGACTTCTGCCAACCCTGCCACCCAGGGTGCAGATCTTGGGAGTTACACATCTGCTAGTCAGAAAATGCTGATTTGTTGAAATAGAAACATTTTTCCAAGAACATATTAGTCTTACTGAAGTTTATTTGGGAAAGGTTTCTTAGGTCCTGGATGCAATTTCTGCTCAAGGCAGGAAAAACTTACATGCTCCATAGTGATCATCATCTCTAGGGAAATTCAACTGTATAAATCAGGGGTCAGCAACATATGGCCCTACAAAGGAATGAAATAATGCCTTCTGCTTAAAACTGCCATCCTGTCTATTCCCCAAATGCAAAGGGGAAAGTTCAAACCATGGAACCAAAATACAGGGCCAGACACAACTCTCATTGGCCCCACTAACTATGAAATTTAGGATTGTAAAAGGACAAATCTTTAAAGGTCTTTAGTCTTCAAAAGATTAATCAGGTGCCTTGTGGGATTTTGAGAAGCACTGAACAAAGCAAACAGGGCAGTTTGCAAGCAGTTCGCATGTCAGTTTGCAGGTCAGTTTGCCACCTCTTCTTTGAATGGGAGCCTTTAAGGTCATTCTTTTCTTTAATTAAAAGTAACTAACCTACATAGTTTTAGTGTAAGTAGCTAAAACTCAGCAGTTAGACCAATATTTAAGCCCCTTGTTTAACTAGAGTCCAGAATGAGGGGGAGATCGCTAGGGAGTTTGCCTGAAAACTCTCTTTCACCTTCCTTCACTCTAAACTTGGTGAGAGGAAACAGGTTAGCAGGAAAAAGGGAACCTTTTGGGATCCAGGAGCAGCAAACTGGCCAGCTTACAGGGAAGTTTGCTAGGGAAGGTCTGCTGGGAAAGAGGGGCAGGAAGAAAGAGGTAATGGATTAAGAGACCCAGAAAAATGGCTGGAACGTATTGCAATGCCAGAGCCACTGCCACTGCCAGCTGTTCCTCTGCTTGAATTTGTGAAATGTCTGCCCAGGCAGGATGGTTCACTGTTGAGGCTTCCTAGTTTGGCACTGTGGAGACTGCAGTTTGCCGGTTCCTTTCTGTGACAGTCAAGCGGGGGTGTGCCTGCAATGTAAGCAGTACCTCCTGGTGGTGCCCCTCAGGAAGCAGGGAAAAGGGCTACAGGAGGAGGTGGTAAGGCTCCAAAGCATCCTCCGCCATGAGGACTTTATTGATTCAATGCTGAAGGAGACCTCTCAGACTGTGGAGAAGGACTTCCAGAAGTGGCACTACAGAAGGAAGAGAACATGGACTTCCAGAAAAGTGGAAGCTTGTGACTTTTGGCAGCAAACAGAAATCTTCATCTCTACCTGCAGTATTTCACCTGGAGAACAGATATGGAGTGCTAACAACACAGGAGGAAGAACATATTTCATTCATGGAAGAGGCCAGATCAGGTATCTCAAAGGTTGGGAGGCATTCCACTGCCACCAAGAGGAAGTGACGGATGGTAGTGGCTGGAGACTACCTTCTGCAGGGGTGGAGAATTCATTTGATAGCCTGGCCTGGCCTGTTGTCTTGGGAGGTCTGCTGCTTATCCAGAGCCTGGATCTGGATTACTGAGACTCATCCAGCCATCTGACTGTTACCCCATGCTGCTCTTCTATGTGGGCACCGATGATATGGCCAGGGAATATCCTGAGCAGATCAAAAATGACTACAGGGCTCTAGGTGAAAGGGTGAAGGGGACAGGGGCACAGGTAGTGTTCTCCTCGATCCTTCTAATCAAGGGGAAAGGCCTGGGCAGGAACAGATACATCCTGAAAATCAATACATGGCTGTGCAGATGGTGTCACCAGCAGGGTTTTCGCTTCTCTAGCAATGAAGAAGGATTGCTAGGAAGAGATGGGATCCACCTGATGTAGAGCGGGAAGAGCATCTTTGCAGACAGGCTTGCTAACCTAGTGAGGAGGGCTTTAAACTAGGTTTGCTGGGAGATGGAGACCTGGAGGAAGTACAAGCAGGAGGGGACAACAGGGGAGGCCTTCTCATTGTTCCTCAGAAAGGGGGGCAATTGGCTAGTTACCTCAGGTATCTGTACACAAATGCAAGGAGCCCGGGAAGCAAGCAAGAAGAACTGGACATATTCATACAGACGTGGCACTATGATGTGATTGGAATAACAGAGACATGGTGGGATAGCTCACATGACTGGAGCACTGTCATGGATGGGTACAAACTGTTCAGGAAGGACAGGGGGGAGAAGAGGAGGAGAAGTTGCGCTGTATGTAAAAGAGCTGTATGATTGTTCAGAGCTCCAGTAGGAAACTGGAGGTAAGCCTGTTGAAAGTCTCTGGGTTAGAGTCAGAAGGGGGAGCAACAAGGGTGATGTCATGGTAGGTGTCTGCTATAGACCACCAGACCAGGAGGATGAGGTGGATGAGGCTTTCTTCAACAGTTAGCAGAAGTTTCCCAATCACAGGCCCAATCTCATGGGGGGACTTCAATTACCCTAATATCTGCTAGGAGGGCAATACAGCAGTGCACAATCTTGGAAGCTTTTGGAAAGGACTAGGGGCAACTTCCTGGTGGAAGTGTTGGAGAAGCCAACTAGGGGCCATGCTCTTCTTGACCCCATGCTCTTCTTGACCCCATGCTCACAAACAGGAAAGAATTGGTGGGGAATGTAGGAGGGGATGGCAAGTTGGGCACCAGTGACCACAAGATGATTTTGAGTTCAGGATTCTGAGGAAAGGAAGAACAGCAGAGTAAGGACCCTGACCTTCAGAAAAGCAGGTTTCAACTTCCTCAGGGAACTGATGGGCAGGATCTCCTGGGTAGCTAGTCTGAAGGGGAGAGGAGTCCAGGAGAGCTCACTGTACTTTAAAGAAGCCTACTGAGAGTGCAGGAACAAACCATCCTGACGTGCAGGAAGACTAGCAAGTATAACAGAAGACCAGCTTCTCAATGCACTAAAACACAAAAAGGAAGCTTGCAAGAAGTGGAAACTTGGACAAACTACTAGCGAGGAGTATAAGAATACTGCTCGGGCATGCAAGGATCAAATCAAGAAGTCTAAAGTGCAGTTGGAGTTGCAACTAGCAAAGCACAAGAAGGGTAACAAGAAGAATTTCTACAAGTATGTCACCAACAAGAGGAAGGTCAGGGAAAGTGTGGATCACTTATTGAATGAGGGAGGCAACCTAGTGACAGATGGTATGGAAAATGCTGAAGTACTCAATGCCATTCTTACATTAGTCTTCACAGGCAAGGTCAGGTCCCAGACTACTGCAGCTGGCAGCACAATTTGGGGAAAAAGTGAGTAGCGAACAGTGGCAAAAGAACAGGTTATGGACTATTTAGAAAATCTAGACAAATACAAGTCCATAGGGCTGGATGCGATGCACCTGAGGGTACTGAGGGAGTTGGCTGATGTGAGTACAGAGCCACTGGCCATTATCTTTGAAAACTCATTGCTTTTAAGAGAGGTCCCAGATGACTGGAAAAGGTCAAATGCAGGGTCCATCTTTAAGAAAGGAAAGCAGGAGACAAGGGAACTACAGCCTCACCTCAGTCCCTAGAAAAATCATGGAGCAGGTCCTCAAAGAATCCTTTGCTAAACATTGAGAGGAAAAGAAGATGATTAGGAATAGTCAGCATGGATTCACCAAAGGCAAGTCACATTTGACCAATCTGATTGCCTTCTATGATGACTCGCTCTGTGGATGCGGGGAGAGTAGTGGACATGGTGTACCTTAACTTTAGCAAGGCTTTTGATATGGTCTCCCACAACAACAGGTTGGATGAATGAACTGGTTGGATGAACCGTAAGGTGGATAGAAAACTGGCTGGATTGTTGAACTAAAAGGCTAGTAATCAAAGGCTGAATATCTAAGTGGTAGCTGGTCTCTAGTGGAGTACCCCACAGGTTGGTCCTGGAGCCTGCCTTGTTCAATATCTTCATCAATGACCTGGAAAGTGGGATGGAGTGCTCCCTCAGCAAGTTTATAGATGAGACCAAGCTGGGGGGGGCGG
>NW_005842047.1:1270620-1297501 GCF_000455745.1 Alligator sinensis
GCGAGAGGGCAAGGATTGAAAGAGGCCTAGACACATTAGAGGATTGAACCAAAAGAAATCTCATGAGGTTCAATAAAGACAAGTGCAAACTCCTGCACTTAGGATGAAACAATCCCACGTACTGGTACAGCCTAGGGACTGACTGGCTAAGCATCAGCTCTGCAGAAAAGGACCTTGTGATTACAATAGACAATAAGCTGAATATGAGTCAACAGTTTGCCCTTGCTGCCAAGAAAGTTAATGCCATACTGGGCTATATTAGTAGAAGTGCTGCCAGCAGATCGAGAGAAGTGATTCTTTCCTTCTATTTGGCATTGGTGAGACCACATCTGGAGTAATGGGTCCAGCTTTAGGCCTCCCACTACAGAAAGGACATGGACAAATTGGGAGAGTCCAGCAGAGAGTAACAGAAGTGATTAGGGGGCTGTGGTATGGAACTTATAAGGAGAGGCTGAGGGAACTGGGCTTACTTAGTCTGGAGAACAGAAGACTGGGGGGGGGAGGGCATCAAATGCTTCAAATGACTTAAGGGTGGTTCCAAAGAGGATGGAGCTAAACTGTTCTCACTGGTGGCAGATGACAGAACAAGGAGCACTGGTCTTAAGTTGCACCTAGAGAAGTTTAGGTTACATAGAGAATTCTTCTCACTAGGGAGCTAGTAAAGCACTGGAACAGGCTACCCGGACAAGGTGCAGAATCTTTATCCTTAGAGGTAATTAGGACCCTGGCAGACAAAGTATTGGCTGGGATGATATATTTGGGGATAGTCCTGCTTTGAGCAGGGAGTTGGACTAGATGACCTCCTGAGGTCCCTTCCAACCCTCATTTTCTATGATTCTATGATTTTAACTTCTAAGTCATTAAGTACCTTTCTCTAGCTCTGGGAGCCAAAACTGTTCAGCCACTTCTGCAAGTTTTATCCAGGATTTATCCAACAATCTTCAGTTAGAGAAAATACATGATGCAAATTCAGAGGGATTATTCAAGTGGTTTTCCTTTTGCTCTCACCTAGAATAACTATTCTTTTTTAAATCATTGAGGAAGGCAAGAGTTAGGTACTAATCCTCAGAATAGTCAAGATGTTCACTTCAGATCACTTCAATAAATACTCCTGTTTCAGTGGGACAGCATGAACAAATACAGTGGTCGGCATTTTCCAACAGACAGCATATTCATATTCAGCTATTTCATGTTCTGTGTATATGGAAAAAAAACATGGTATCTCAAAAATTGTTCTGTGGTTAAGCTTGGCAAATGCTGACCAGTAAGGCTGATAAGATAAACACTAACAACAAGCATCTTGAAATGGTCTCAGAGACCTTTCTGAAAAGAGATCAGTGCAGGCCTTCAAGCATTCCAAAACCTAGTTTGCATAGAGCAAATATAAGCACTTTTCCTTTTTAAAAAAAAAAAGCATGTGCAATCATACCTCCTTATTTCCTTTGCATCCCTCAATTATGTGCAAATTCAGCAGTGAATTTAAATCACCTTTCTAGATTCCACCTTTTCCTGTGAAATGATATGCTTTCAACTACTTGTGCTGAAGCAACCCGTTATAGCAAGTAACCCTCCAGTTTTAATTAGGAAAGCCAAATTTCCATAAAAATCTTTTATACCTCAGTGGTAAGTCCAGCTGGCAAAAAATACAAATGCAAGGGGCACGTTCACCACCAGAAGTCAACAAAAGAGAAGGGGTGCAGAGGGGAAACTCTTTAATGTTGCTCAAAAAATACTTTTCAGTCAAACTCCAGCAGTGTAATGCCTAATTCCCATCTGCAGCAACAAAGTTAAAGCTGCATTTGCTTAGGGGCGATTGGCAGTCTGTTCTGGGTTCCTTCACAGCTCTGCTAATCTCCACTAATGCTCTCCCATGCTTCATTTAATTTCACTCGCAGAGCTCTTTTTCAAATTCTTCCTCAAATCTTAAACCAATGCCCTCATTGTTTAGGATTCCTTTACCCTGACAAGGCTGACCTCAGATATCCTCTCTTCTTTCCTGCCCTGTAACTCAGACAGCCCACTTACTCATTTATATGGTAACCACACATAATGGCCTCCACATTAATTAAGTAATTTTGGTTCTTTAAGGTACTACAGAGGGGTTTTCAATCTTCCAGTGCCTTTCAGGCCAGTTGAACTCATTTTTTGTTGAACAAACCAGAAAGTACATGGAAGAAGAGCCAAGGAGAACATGCTCTCTCTAGGCCTTTGCTTTCATGCTGCTTCGGGGTTAGGCCAAAACAACATCAGCAAGTCTAATTTGCCCCAGCAGTCGATGGGAAATGACTAAAAAAGCCCCTGTAGATTAATCTGAGTCAGATGTATGCTTTAGAGAGAGAGAAAGAAAGAGAAAGAGACAGAGAGAAAAGGACTTTTTAAATCTTTATTATATAAATATTAAAAACAAAAAGACAAAGGTGTAGCCATCACCGGAACTGAGTATGAAACACTTGTCAGCAACAGAAATACAATATCAACAGAGTACGATATCCTCCTCTGTAATGCCCTTCAGGGAATTACACTTTAGGACTAACTGTCTATCTTTCACTTTGCAGGGTGCCCTCTCAGTGGCCCAGGACAACACAAACTGGTTCACATTTTGTTGCAAGATGAAGGGTCCAAATTCAAATGTGATAATGTGCCCAGGCCAAAACACAGAAGAGCTGGAGGGTGTAACCATAGCTGGCCCCTGCAAGCTGGTCTGCAGCTTTCCAGAGTTGCCATCTTGACCTGGCCCAAGAGGAAACTGGCCAGACAGATCACACGCTTTTCAGCCACATGGTGCAGGATAGAGAAGACATGCACAACTTCGGAGAAGTCTAAGAATGAAAACTCATTTAGAGAAAAACATGCAATTTGCTGTGGAATTCAAAGGGTTCTCTTCTCTCAGTACTTCTGAAAGTTATCTGGATATCTCTAAATGAATGCAAACTCTATCTTTACTTGACATTCTCTTCCTTTTACCTTTGCTGTTTTCTGTTGGCAATCAGCAAAACAGAAGCAAAAATATAGCAGCAATATCCATTGTGATAGGCTATCACTGGCCTCTCCAAGAAGGAAAGAAGGATAATTAACTCTAAAAATAATTGACACAAAGCTGATGCAAAAATTATTCTACAAGATCCCAACAAGTACTAGAAAAGCACAAGTGAGAGAAACTTTGTAACATCTTGAGAGAGGCAAGGACTGGGCTATGCCATGACCAGCTTCTTCGTGAGAAGACCAGTACAGCTGATCAAGAAAGGACTAGAAACCAGTGCATCTTGAGATACATTCACCCCCCCACTGTAACTATGCCTACATAGACTGTAATATTTAATTAGCAAGTTCAAGTGTATTTTAGTGGTGACCTGAAGTTGTTACCATTTGATGGCTGTTTAGGATGTATTGTGCAACTGTTGCAATGAGTTGCAGTGGGCCTAATCACAAGACAAGTCCTGATGAAATCCACATGTGGTGAGATACTGCTCAGTGAAAGTTAAATGTGACACAGCTGGGTTCTTGGAAACCTATGTGACCAGCTCTTAAAGCATGAAAGTCACCATCCCAACTGGTGGTATCTGGAAATGTTACTGGCATTTTCAGTAAGACCAAGAATTAGATGGTGGTAGAAATGCTCTCACTGTTCTAGGGGGTTGGCAAGCATTGAGGCATACTAGAGAAGAAATGTGAGGAATATGTACTCCTATAATCTGTAAAACACCTGCTCCCTGAATACATATAAGTCTTCAGTGTACTGACTTCCTGTTTAGCATGTCACTGGATCACTAAAAGGCACACATGCCAGTCTGATCAGTCTAATCCAAGTGTAATTTATCACCAACAGGTTAAAAGCATCATACCATCTTGCTTAACATTTTCAGATAATCTCCACAAAATTTTGCACCTGAACATATGCCCCATAAAATGCAGAGAAAAATAAATTTATCAACATTGCATGTTAACAACAGGTAGATTATCACCATGAAAGACAGGTGATAGTCATCTGGATCCATATTTTTCAAATCCCTCCTATCCTTATAGTAGGGCAAACCAAAATCCGTTGTTGAATACCTTCAACAATCTGAGATATACCTTGGCAACAATCTGAGATATACCTTGGCAATTACTGCAATCTTAATATCTGCCATTGGCGATGTGTAGGGGGTGCATGCGGATGCATGTACACTCCCTGATATTGACGGTGCACTCATTGAAAGAAGCACTGCCAACGCTGCCGGCGGTACCTGCAAGCGGAAACCGCTCGCCACCTGCCCCCTCACCACTGACACCACCGGCAGCATCTGTGGGCAGTTGCCAATCGCCGGTTGGTGCTCACCACCCTCCCCATCCCCCACCACCACTGCCATGGCTGCCTGTGGGAGCTCCCCGCTCACCACCACCACACCCCCACCACCGCCACTGCCTGTGGACAGTTGCCATGCCCCCCCAGCCTCTGGGGGCAGACGTCATTCATGATATCTGCCACTATCTGTGAATTTCCTGGAAGAGTGAAGCAAGAACTGTAAAATAATGGTGATGTTTGGTGATTGCGTAAAATGCAGGATCTTGTTTGCATGCACTCCTTTGGCTCATTCTTCCGTTTATTGATCCCTTTGACACTGGGATTAAGAATGGACTCGCTCACCATTGCCTGAATAGGTAGAATCTTGCACATGACTGCTTACAAAGTAAAACTGGCAGTTTTGCTTATCAGCAGGACAAATTAGTTCTGGATTTTCAAGTCACGTATATAAGGAGTTGTAGGGCAAAGATCACCTCTTAAGAAAACAGTTTGCTACAGCTAATACTTACAACAGAACAAAAACACTGCTATGTACTTTGGGAGACAGCCCAATTGTTTTAACCTTTCTTGGAGCCATGAAGACATTCCTTTAAATTAATGTTTCTGAAGTCATTGGGACTGTAGGTCCTCAGAAGTCTGGAAAACCATGCTCTCATCATCTGAAATTGGGGACCCAAAAATGACTCATGTATAGAAACTCCTTGACGCTTTTTCTCTTTGCTCCTCATTTAATGTATATCTCACTTCCTGTTCATGTTTCACTGGAAAACCTTTGATTTTACTTCCCTTTCTCTGCTTCATGTGATGCAGAGATTTTAGATCCAAGGCCAAATTCTGATGCCAGTCATCCTAGAGTAAATATGCAGTAACTGTATTATCTTTGGTGGATTTGCACCATGTCCCATTTGACATGCCTTAACAGTGTTATGATCTCACTGATAAATTTTCCTGAGATCAAAACACTGACATGTTTTTGAAGTTTAGCTATACAGATTCAGGAGAGCATGTTAACACATGCTTAAATCCATTCTTACTCAGAATTGTATTTAATCCTATGTTTAACTCTAAGCACATGCGTAAGGACTGCTTTGAAGAGGACTACTTTTCTAAATCAGGGCCTATATTTACTGAGATAATGTTATGAGCTGGTTTTGTTTCTGCAAGTCATTCAATACACACATCACAGAAATAATTTGCAATCATTTGATGGTGCCAGTGAGCAACTTCACGTGAGGTTTGTATAAACTGAAATTGTTAAACAATAAAAACCAGCTCAACTTAAACCCAGGGACAAAGAGGCAGTGTTCACTGTATGAAAATAAAGCAAAATCCAAGAGAAAATATCCAAACTTGTAGAAGAATAAAGTAGAGGAGCTATCAAACAAATGAACAAAAAAGACTTCAACTAAAAAAGGTAAGTATAAAAGACAAATAAATTTATAATATTTTCCATGCCGGTAACACCTTTTGTCCAAGGAGCTCATTACAATTAATTGAGTTGTAGTTTTATGCTAAAAAGACAGTCAAAATGGTATTGTGGGGGTGGTATACGAATCATGAAGTTAGAAGGAATTTCAAAGGTCATCTAGTCCATGGGTAGCCAACCTGTGGCACAAATGGCACCAGCAGCCTCTGTTCATGGCAGACCAGGGAGGAAACAGGCAGCATAGTGGCAGCTAGTGCAGGGAGAAGAAAGCAGAGCAGCTGATATGGCAAGGGATGAGGATCAGAGTGGTACTCGGACAGAGTGTAGGACTAATTTGTGACACTCCTGCCAAAAAGTTCACACCCACTGATCTAGTCCAACCCACTACACAGATGAAGATTCACTGTCCCTAAACCATCCCAAACAAATGTCTCTCAAGCCACTTCTTGAAATCCTCCAGTAAAGTCCACAGCTTCCTTAGGCGGCCTGTTCCACTGTCATACTGTTCTTACAGTTAGGAAGTATTTAATGAGATTTAATCTAAGTAAGTTGCCCATTGATTCTTGCCCTGCTTCTCTGGCAAAAGGAAACAGTTTTTCTCCATCTTTCTCTATGGCAGTCTTTGAATGACATATCAATTATCAAACCACATACTGCCATTTGACTTTATGGGCATATAGTGAAGATAATGCAAGCCACTGATGTAGCTGTGCAGGTAATTTGGCTGCAAGACCCCTTATCATCATTGCTGATGAGCAAAAAGGAAAAAGCCCAGGATAGGTTTGCAGAATGATCCCTGATTCCTAGTGGCTTCCAGTTTGAAAACCTTTTTGAGCTAAAACTGGAGCAATTTTGAGAAGGAAATCAATAAGAAACAATTAATGTGCTGTCACAATGCAATTGTTAGGAGATGTGTTTTTTTCAGGACAGAAGAACACTTTCAGCCTCACATCTTTAAAAAAATATTAATAATTACAGAAAAGTTAAGTAATTTCTGCGAGGTGAAATGAGTTAGGGAGAAGGTTGGGGAAAAAATGTAGAGCTAGGAAGCCCAAAGCCTGTGCTTTAGCCACTACTACACAATGGGTGCATCTACACATTACCATATGGTGACGTTGCTACAGTACCATGCTTTAGTACTTTCAAAAGGAAGTACTTTGGAAAGAAAGTACTTTAGTACTTTCCTTTTGGAAGTACTAAAGCATGGCGCAGCGTGGGTGGTTACAGAGACGTACATGCGGCACGCAGTTAAACTTTATCGCTATGTCACTGTAGCGGCACGTTATACCCAGGAAGCACACCACTATGGTGATGTAGCTGGTGATCACTTGTAGACACAGGTGATAGCTACATTGCTGTAGCATGCCATACAGCAACATAGCGCATCACTATGAAGTGGTAGGGCGGCATGTAGATGAGCCCATTATTTCCTTCCTTAAAGAAGCAATCCTAGGTTTGTCACAAGGCACTTTCAGCATGCAAAGGGCCTGACCTCACTGTTGTCAATGGAAAGAACTCCATAAGCATCAGTAGCCTCCACATCTGACCACAGGTAGATCTGAGGACAAAATGCTGCATGGCCTTGCAAAATTCCACACACAGGATGCATACACAAGTGACATTTTTCACACAATTGGGCCCCTGGAAGTACTCTATAGCCATGGCGTAACACACGTACATGGCTGCAGAGTGCTTTTGAAATGGCTGAGCGCATGAAAAATTAACCGTGTTCAAATGATGCATTACATTAAGACACTCTAAAACAGAGTGCCCTTGGGAACTTGTGTACCCTCCAAGTTAATTTTTTGCATGAGGGCAGGATGCAGAGGGAGGAGCAAAAGGAAAGGAGCTACCAGCTGCTTTGAATGGCCAGAGTTGAGGGGAAAGGGAGGGGAATGGAGCCCCCTCACCTTGTAAGCCCGGCCCAGCTCCTCTCAATACCCCAGCCAGGGTAGCTGGGGGTGGGGTGCAAGTCAAGGGGGCTCCATTATCCCCCTCCCCCACAGCTCTGGCCATTCAGCAGCTGGCAGCTCCCTCCCCCACCCTTCCTACCCCTGTAACAGCCTCTGGAGCTGGGGTGGTGGGCAGAGCTGGGGAGACAGGCAGTTTGGCAGCCTCTTCAGAGGCTCCTAGAGTGCCCCCACCTGCTGGCCAGGGCTGATGTAGGCTGGCTCCAGCCTTCTCTTACCCCCCCTCCCACCAACCCAACAGGTGAACATGTGTTGGGTTTGTGGGGGTCTCTAACCCATAGCATTTTATGTAAAGTGCCTTGAGTTAGAATGGGGCTCTAATGCCTGTTTGCACCCACAGTGAAATAACTGAGCAGAGGCTACTCAAAGATTTCTCATCTGCTCTGTGAATTACAGAGCACTGTTCTGTGACAATTCTCTGCAGCAGAACATAGTTAACTCTCCCTTTTCTGCACAGTGTGTCCTTATTTAAACAGGCTTTGCAGAGGCATGAATACTGACTCATTGTAGTAGTGCAAGTGACTCCACAAAGTTGAAAGAATGGGAAATTTTAGGCATGAAGCAGGGATGGGACTAAGAAGCATCAGAAAGTAGGTTCAACCCTATATAGATCTGCTGACTAAAGACCTCAAGGGTAGAGAGGAGAGTGGAAAACACAGGGTCCTAATAGGGACTGTGGGCTGTAGTAATAGACACCAAGTCGCTGCCCAGGGACACTGCCCTTATTCTGGATACAAGATTTTAGCTCCAGATTTCACATAGCCCCTCGCAATGCCAGTTCACCTGGACCTTATTCAGGGAATCAAAATTTGATCAATGTAAGACCTGAAGGCAGTATACGCCCTTTATCCCATTCTGCTCTGTTCTGTGTTATTTTAAAAATATTTACTCCATTGTAAATTTTATTAAATGTGATTTTAAATGATTCTTCAGGCAAACTCTTCCAGGATTCAATTTCTCTGTCTTGATAGTGAGCATGCTAGGGCAGGCCTTCTCAAATATCTTTTACTTCCTGCTTCTGACAGGCAAAAATGCAGGGTAAAGATAGCCTTGCTCATGGTATTTGATAGTTGTTTCAAGTCCTAGCCAAACCCAGTGAGTGGAAAGACGGGCAAAAATGAATAGTAATGGAGATAAAAAGCAAAGTGAATACTGAACTGTAAGTCTCAAGACTGGGCTAGTAGTTTGAGCTGCTTCTTATTATATCTGAGCTGATCTGTCCTTCCTGTCTAAGGATAAGTGAACTGTACAAGGAGAGCCTAACTCTTTTAAATAATTTTCTTAGTGCTAAGCATGAGGGGTTTGGGTCTCAACCATTTATTATCATTAGCCTGGTTGCAGAAGTAGTGCTTGGCCTGGGAACCTGACTTTTCAGTAACTCTTCTTTTGGTCCCAGTGTCCCTCAGTTTGAAATAGAAGGCAAGGCAGGATGGCACCTTAGAGACTGATTCAAAGAGGCATCAAGAGTGTCTAGAGAAGAGCCACTCATATGATTAGAGGCCTGAAGAGCAAGCCGTACAAGGAAAGGCTGAGAAATATGGAACTGTTCATCCTAGAAAAGAGAAGGCGTTGGGGGGATTTGGTGACAGCTTACAAATATATCAGGGGAGAGCATTAGGGGCTAGGCAAGCAAAGTGCCCCAGGGGAAAACCAGGAGCAACAGTCATAAACTCCTTGAAGAAGGTTTCAGACTGGATATAAGGAAAAACTTCTTCATGGTTCATGTGACCAAACTCTGGAACAGACTCCCAGAGCGGGTGGTGCAGGCACTTACCATGGAGATATTCAAAAGGACTCTGGACGCACACCTTTCTGGAGTTATTTGACCCCAGCAGTCTTTCCTGCCCAGAGCAGGGGGGCTGGATCCAATAATGTCATGAGGTCCCTTTCAGCCCTAAACTTCTGTGTAAACTTCTGTGAATCTGTGAATAAGCTTTCATAGGTGACAGTCTGCTTCATCGGATGCTATGACTGGACTTGCAGAGAGCAACAGCTTCTTTTCCCTCAGGAACTTTAAATGGTCCCCATCATCATAGTATCTGATAGGCCTGTGCAAAGCAGCAAGTATTTGCTTTGGATTCAGATTCGGACAATTCGGAGGGACAGTGATTCGATTCGGTAATTCGAATCACAGTCCTGATTCAATTTGGCCGAATCGGATTTAAAGATTTGGCAATGATTCAGAGATTTGGCCAAAGACTAAACAAGCAGCAGTCCTTGAGAACGCTAGGCACAGCTGCCTCCAGCTGATAAGTCTGTTGTGGTGGGCAGAGTGGGGAGGGAAGGGGAGTGGGGGTGGCGAGTGGCTAGAGGAGCGGCCGGAGCTGGCAGAGTGGACGTGGGTGAGAGACCAGAGCCAGCAGTGCATGGCAGTGGCAGAGCCAGCAGTGCTTGGCAATAGCAGCGTGTGGCGGCCACGGTGGAGCCTGTACTGGACTGTCTGCAAGGCCCCCCAAAGCATGGGTCCTGGGGCAGTTGCCCCAATTTGCCCCACCTAGGCACAGCCCTGGTTGTGGGACTTGGGGAAGGGGGCCTCCCACCATTGCACACTGCTGCACAGCCCCAGTTTGGGAGGACATGGGAGCAGGCATGCCCCCAGATCTGTGCGGGGCAGGCTGGGCCTGGCTGTGCTCCAGATGGGCGGTGGAAGGCACTGGGAGTGGGGGCTATGCCCTCCCACTGCTCAGCCAGCCTCCCGGACAAGCCACAGCTTTGCCCTGGCACGCCCTGACTGGGCAAGCAAAGGCAGGGGATGGCAGCCGGCATGTGCACCCAGATCAGAGCGGGGCTGGTGGCAGGGGCTTTGGGGAATTTTAGGGTGGCTGCAGCCCCCTCATAGCCCCCGCTTCACTGTACCATGCAGGATGGGTGGAGCCAGGGCTGCGCTCTGGGCTGGAGCTAGCCACCCAGCACACAACCCTGGCTCCACCCACCCTGCAGAGTGCAGCCTGGTGGCGGGTGGCTGGAGCTAGCCTCCAAGAGCACAGCTGAGCCCAGCCCAGCCTGCTCTGAGCAGTTCTGGGGGCACACTCCTGTTCCCATGCCCTCCCAAACTGGTGGCATGCGGCAGTGCACAGTGATGGGAGCAATGTTCCCTCTAAGGAGTAGTGGTCCAGCCTCCATCCCTGTCTTGCCTCAACTTGGGGAGGAGCCGCTGCCTGCCCCAGTGAGATTCCACCAGCTCTGGGACGCTGCGAGACACACACCCCAAGGCCATCTGGGGGAGCGGAGCAGTGTCCCGGAGCCACCGGAGCCTCACTGGAGTAGGCAGCGGTTCCTCCCTGAAGTGAGGCAAGGCAGGGATGGAGGCTGGGGCAGGTGGCTGGCACGGGCTCTGCTAGCTCCGGAGAAGTACTCCACTCCCTGGCCCTGATGCGGGGGAGCGGAGCACTTCTCTGAAGCTGGCAGAGCCTACACCAGGCTCCCACTCCAGCCTCTCCTGGTGCGTGGCCTTGAAAAGACTGTGCACGGCCACACTTTTAGTTGTGCATGGCTGCACATATGTGCACCTTAGAGGGAACCTTGGAAGGGAGCCCCCCTCCCTGAGTCCCACGCACCCCCACCCCAGCTGGGCAGCTTGTCGGAGCCCCAGCCCTAATCCCTCCTTTGTTGTAGGGGCATTGATCTGCACCCCCACACCCCTTCCCTCCCCCCTCCGCCCACCACAACAGACTTACCAGCTGGAGGCAGCTGTGTCCAGTGTCCTTGAGGACTGCTGCCTGTTTAGCCTATCGGCGAGTCTCCAAATTGGGCCAAATCTTTTCCAAATCAATTTGGAGGCTTCCAATTCAATTTGGAGCTTTTAATTGGTCTCCCAATTCAATTCAGATTCAGAGATTCAGCCCCAGAATCAGGCCGAATCTTCTCCAAATCAAATCAGCTACTGAAGCTTCGCACAGCCCTAGTATCTGAGCACCTCACCATTAGATTACTTATCTTCATTTCAATCCTATGAAAATGGGACCTAATATTATAACCTTTTTCCAGGTGAGGAACTGAGGCAAAAACAAGAACAAGACTACATACAAACAAGGGATAGATCTGAGTGCAATGTAGGAACCAGCACCTAAAAGCATGATCCTTAAAGCCCCTACTCAGCTGATGCCTAGTCCTGGAGGCACCTAAACTCAGTAGGAATCAGTATAGGTTTCCCATGTGACTCCATGGATGCCCAGAAGCACCTCAGTCCTGACAGGGCTGATGAGCTCAGCAACTAGCTCATGCCTAAAGTGCATGATGGTCAGGAAACCAAAAATTCCTCTGCCTGCTTCCCTGAAGCAATAGCTATGCTCTGAAAATACCTATCACACAAGGTCAGCCAGTGTGTGTAAAGAAATATGAAGTGCCTCTGGGTCAATAAAAGCTGTGACTAGCAAGCATCTTGAAAATATATCAGCACATACCAGTAGCTCTCTCATCATTAGAGTAGCAGCATAGACTGGTTTATGAAGGGATTTGCTGTTTGAATCCTGCAGTTGGATTCACAGGAACTGGAAACAAATTCACCTCTGAAAACTTAACTGGAGACATGAGTTTGACAGACTCCAAGGGAGCCACAGTATGCCATAGCTATAACCCCACCACCACAAGACCTTTCTATTTTCCCTCACACTAACCCAGGAACCTTCAATAAGCCTCATAGTCCTTCTCTCCAAATACACCTGAAGTTAGAAGGAAGAAGGGCTGAGGATTGCAGGGGCAGGAGAATGAAGCAATCTAGCATAAAAAGGACTGAGGATGTCTAGTTTACCAGCTGTGTGGAAAAAAAAATAGTCCAGATTTGTCAAACTTTCACAAGCCTCAGTGATCACATCAGAACTCAAACCTTAGGCTCTGTTCAAATGGGTCAAAGTTAGAGTTATGATAAATGTAATCTAGAACAACGAATGTGAGATCCTAAAACAATTGGAGATGGAAACAGAATGTGATTGTACGTGAGATCAGCCCTATACTGATGTGATAATAAATTCAAATTTCTCATTTCTGTAGAAAGCTGACCACAGGCACTTCATCAATCAGTATTTTGATTTGTAATGTGTTCCGTATGGCCCTCGGTTCTTACTTAATGGGGAACATCCCATCTGCAAACATCTGACTAGGAGCTCTGAATTGAGAAAGCTACTCATGTTTCAACCACGTTTCCCAGAAACTGAACACTCAGCAACATATTCATTTTAGTGACAACCACCACTAATGAGAAACAGTCGTGTGCTTATAAAGTCTTTTACAACAAAAGTATTTCATATTAACAAGAAAAAATATCAGCCGCATTTAAATGATGAATACTTCTCTAGAACCTCACCAAGTAACATGCTAAAGTTCTTTCTGCCTAGCAATTATGTTTACTCATGCCTTTTTTGTAAGCATTATAGTTTTTCCTATTTTTTTACATCACTAGTTAAATCAGTTGTTCTGACATATGTTCTCCATATCAGTGAATTTATCACAAACAGGAGGCCTGCAAAGGAATCAGTTGGTTTTCCATAAGCAAGAAGTTCAAGAAACAGTTGGTGGGACTGCTGGATCATCAAAGATTTAAAAAGAGCAATTAAGGAAGATAGCTTTACGGAGAATTTAAATGTTTTCTTTGCATTACTGCTCACTGCTGAGAAAGTCAGGAATAGGTCTATTTTATTCTGATACTAGAGATGACCTATTATTAGAGATGTAAGTGGCTAAAGATGATGCTCTGGATTGACTTGATAATATATAAAACAATACATATTCAGGGTCCATATGAGATGTAGTTAAGATTCCCAAAGTATTAAGGGGAAGGGCTGCTAAAAAAATAAGCAATCTCCCACTGAAAACAGTTCTAGAATCCAAAGAGGTAGTAAATGTGATAGCTATATTTAGAAAAAAAATTCTAAGATTTATGCAGGGGGTTAAAGACTCTATAAGCCTTACATCTGTATGTGGTGAATTGTCTGAAACAATAATTAAGAACAGATTAACAAAACACCTGGAGGATCACAACATGATACTGCCTAATCAGGATGGATTCTGCAAAGGAAAATCACGCCTCACTAATCTCTTAGAATTCTTTGAATCAATCAATAAAATGTGAACAAAGGATCATTTTTTTCTCAAAATAAGAAGCATCAAGTAACTGGCACAATAATAGAGCAGGACACTCAACTACATGGAAGGACAGTCAACTCAGCTGACTTCATTGGGACTGGTCCCAAGAGTAAGCACTCACAAATGAAAGAAAGAAGTTTACAATTTGTCTCTCTCTCTTTCCACAATGGTATCATGTTCTTCATTAAGGAAAAGTATAAGATTTTTATTCATTTTAAAAGACTATTTTAAATAACAGTTTATTGTTACTACTAAACGAAGTAGATCCATGCTGATTTCTGCTCCATGATAGACTGAACTGACAGTAAAATTAAAAGCACAACACATTTCATTTCTAAAATACAAACAGTTCATAATAAGCTACTATCTTTCAGTATTCTAAGAATAGATAATATTCTCCTTTCAATGCTATGGTTTGCAAGTCTTTGGGCCCTCCAAGCCCTATCAATTTAGTTTGAACAACTCACATTTTTTATGGTGTACAGATCAATGTGGTGTATAAGTCGACCCCATTTTTCTGATCCAAAAAGTTAGGAATTTCATAGATCTGGTGTATAAGTCGACCTAACTTTTTGGATCAGAAATATGGGGTCAACTTATACTGGCCCCTATGTGCTCTCACTGTGGGCTGAGCACCCAAGGGACACACACGTGACACAGCGCCATTCACAGGGGACGGGGCTGGGCATGGCACTCAGCCGGCATGGCCCAGGCAGCACCATTCTCAAGGGATGAGGCTGTACCAGTCGAGTACCAAACCCAGCCCCAGCCCCTGCGAGTGGTGCTGTCTGAGCCATGCCAGCTGAGCACCAAGCTTGGCCCCGTCCCTATGAGAAGCACTGGACTCAGCATTCAGCTAGCATGGGCCCATCCTCTGTGAGTGCACTATGGAGATGCTGCTCAACTGGGTGCTGAGCCTGGCCCCATCGCCTGAGAGCAAAGCACTTTGCCTTTGTTGGCAAAGAAGAGAAATAAATGAAACCTTGGAATACAAAGTGTTAAGGAAATTCTTTTGACATTTTATTAGATAATCTATTAGATGCATAAAGATAAGAAGCCAATTACTTGGAATATTAACCATTGGATTAAAAATATCCGGTAGAAAAAAATCTTGCATTGGCAGGAAGGTGGCCTAGTAGGCTTTCTCCATCTTTTCTTTATTAATCTGAGTCTATGAAAAAGTATATTCTACAAAAGCTAGAAGGACTACTAAAATTTGAGAGCTTGAATTGCCTTCAAATATGAAAGTGATGAAAGACTGCAAATAGTGTCAGGAGCACAAAGAAAGATGGATGTAGAAATGGAAAGCTAAGTTAAGCAGGCTAAAAGGAGGATAGAGATGAGATTAGAAATGAAAAGAAGGGTGTTAATGAGAGAAAGTGATAAAAGAATAGAGCATGATATCACAGAGGGAGAGAGAGAGAAAGATAGAGAACTGAATCCTGCCAAGTAAAAGAAGATTTTTGGTGGCCCAAGAAGAATTTAAAGAAACTGAAAATTTACATCAATTAAGGGGGCAGAAAGCACCTTCAGGGAAAGAGGAAAGCTCTCAGCAAAGATCCCTAGGTTGGAACAACCAGAAAGAAAAGTCAGAGGTGCCAACTAGCTCAAAGAGAGACTACATGCTTACATAAAAGGCAGTTGTTGAGACCTGACGATGAGCTAAATAGCTTGAGGGCAGAAAGAGAAGGCTATGAAAAATGAAAGTAGTGAAAAAGAAGACTAGTAATAAAACTGAATCTGGAGGTGCCACCAAGTCAAATAAATAGCAGAATATAAATAGCACTGTAATACATGTCCTTTTTATGCAATACATTGTGAACTTATTTTCACAATCTAGGTCTTGAATTCAGTGATAGCCTGTATTTACACAGGTGAAATGTTTAGCCCATAATGAATTGTCAGGAAACACGTTATGAGGGAAGCTAATCCAAACACCAGATTTGCAAGTGCAAAAATAAGGTACAACATAGTTTCATAGTTTCATAGTTTTAGGGTCGGAAGGGACCTAATAGATCTTCTAGCCCGACCCCCCGCCAGGGCGGGAGAACAACAAAAAACCCTAAAAACAAAAACGGGACTCAAATGAGTCCAGCCAGGTAGGCATCCAGCCTCTTCTTAAAGACCCCCAGGGTAGGGGCCAGCACCACCTCCCTTGGAAGTTGGTTCCAGCTCCTAGCCGCCCTAACTGTGAAGTAGTTTTTTCGGATGTCCAATCTGTACCTCCTCTCCATCAACTTGTGCCCATTACTCCTTGTTATGCCAGCGGGGGCTAGGGGAAACAGCGTCTCCCCCAAACCCTTCTGGTTCCCCCTAGTGAGTTTATAGACGGTCACCAGGTCCCCTCTCAGCCTTCTCTTGTGGAGGCTGAATAGGTTCAGGTCCCGCAGTCTCTCACTGTAGGGTCTGCCCTGTTGTCCCCGGATCATGCGGGTGGCCCTCCTCTGGACCCTCTCCATGTTGTCCACATCCCTCCTGAAATGGGGCGCACAGAACTGGACACAATACTCCAGCTGCGGCCTGACCAGCGTCGCATAGAGGGGGAGGATCACCTCCCTGGCTCTACTCGAGATGCGCCTGTGGATGCACGACAAGGTCCGGTTAGCCCTGCCAACCATGACCTCGCATTGTCGGCCCATGTTCATCTTGGAGTCAATAATGACACCAAGATCCCTTTCCGCCTCCGTGCTCTCAAGTAGGGAGTTCCCCATCGTATAAGTGTGCTGCTGGTTCCTACTACCCAAGTGCAGCACCCTGCACTTGTCCGTATTGAAACACATCCTGTTCCTGTTTGCCCACCCCTGTAACCTATCCAGATCCTTCTGCAATCTCTCTCTCCCTGCTAGCGTGCTCACCTCCCCCCAAATTTTGGTGTCATCAGCGAATTTAAACAGGTTGCTTTCCACCCCAACATCAAGATCGCTGATGAAGAAATTGAACAGCGCAGGCCCCAGGACCGAGCCCTGGGGGACTCCACTACCCACCTCCCCCCAAGTCGAGTATGATCCATCCACCACCACCCTCTGAGTGCGACCCTTCAGCCAATCTGCAATCCATCTGACTGTGTAGGCATCTATGCCACAGTCGCCTAGTTTATTAATTAGGATGGGGTGAGAGACGGTGTCAAAGGCCTTGCTGAAGTCCAGAAAGACTACATCCACCGCGACACCTGCGTCCATGGCCTTTGTGACCTGATCATAAAAGGCAATCAGGTTGGTCTGACATGATCTCCCCCTAATAAATCCATGCTGATTGCCCCTGAGCATCATTTCTGATGCCGGCCCATCACAAATGTGCTCCTTGATGATCTTCTCAAAGAGTTTCCCCAGGATTGAGGTAAGACTGACGGGCCTATAATTGCCCGGGTCCTCCCTTTTCCCTTTTTTGAAGATGGGGACCACATTAGCTACCTTCCAATCGTCTGGCACCTGGCCCAAGCACCACGATCGCTCGTAGAGCCGTGCCAGGGGCCCTGCAATAACCCCAGCTAGCTCCCTCAGCACCCTGGGGTGGAGAGCATCCGGACCCGCTGACTTGAACGCGTCCAGCCCCTCCAGAAGCTCTCTAACCCGGTCCTCCCCAACCTGAGGTCTGAAGGCGATCCCCTCGCGTCCGGCTTCTATCACAGCAGGGAAGTCCCGTTCCCTGCACAAGAAAACGGAGGTGAAGAATTGGTTAAAGAGATTTGCTTTATCCTCTGACGCAACCACCAGATTGCCCCGCATATCCTGCAGGGGCCCCACATTACCCGGCGCCTTCTTCATCCTCCCAATATATTTGAAAAAGGACTTTTTGTTATCCTTAATCCTGGATGCTAATCCGAGCTCTATATCCGCCTTGGCCTTCCTAACAGCCCACCTGCAGGCCCGAGCAGAGGAGGTATACTCCTCTTTGGAGATTACACCCCCCTTCCACCGGGCGTACGCCGCCTTTTTGGCAAGCAGGCATTCCCGGACACCCTTGGTGAGCCAGGGGGGCTTCCGGACACTCCTGCCCCCATCTTACCTACAAAATAAAGAAGCTGTTACAAGGCCCAGCTGCAAAGTAGGCCTAGAGTAGTAAAAATGTTCTTCATTGTATTCTTTTGCAGCATCTGAAAATATCCCACCCTCTGTTACTACTCACTCAAGAATATTGTCTGTTGATTTCTTTCAATCAGCAAATAAATGGATACTGAACTCCAATGCCATCCTCAATGCCATCCTCTGTGGTTTGTTTTCTCCTTTGCTGCTATAGAATTGCCTATACATGTTAGCTGTATGCATGTATTATAATCCTACACCAACAGATACTTCCAAAGCACCTTCTAAAGTAGGGATGTCAAGATATGGCTGTTTCACCCAACCCATGTTGCTCCTGGATAGGTTGGCAATTCAGGGGCATGGTAAATGGAGGTGGGGCCCATCACTGAATTCCCAAATACAGAGACCCATTGGAGATGCATGTTAGTGGCAGGGGGCAAGAGGGGTGGTAAGTGTCCTCTGAGTTATCCCCCACAGCACCACTGCTGCCATTGCCCTGTCACCACCACAGGGTCCAGATCCAACCAAAGAGCCCTGTCGCCTTCATGATTCAGGCTGGCTCACAAAGAGCTCTGTGGTCTGGAATTGGCCCATGAAGAGCCCTAGAGGCCAGATCTGGCTTGCAAGGAGTACTGTAGGCTTGAACCAGCCCTGAGGCCAAGGTGAGTTTGACACCCCTGTTCTAAAGGAATGTTAACTTCCTCTGTTATGCTGCTCAATTATATTTTGCCTTTGGCACATAAGATTTATGTGTATGTATCTCTGAAAAGCAGATTCTATAAAGTCTGATGTAAGCTGACAGGCTGAACTGATATTTAATTATTTCAAAAGTTCTGAACAGCTGATCCATGTGTCTACCACATTTCAGAAGGCTGTGATCCAGAAAGTGGCACAGCTTAGCTGAAAAGCAACATTTTTCAGAGTATCATAGTGCTTAGGGTCGGAAGGGACCTAAACAGATCATCACGTCTGACCCCCTGCCCCGGGTAGGAATGGGTGCCAGGGTCATATCACCCCAGCCAAATATCTGTCCAGCCTCTTCTTGAAGACCCCCAGGGTAGGAGAGAGTACTACCTCACTTGGGAGCCCATTCAAGAGCCTGGCAGCCCTAACTGTAAAAATCAATTTTCCTAATTGAGATTATTTGAAGTCCATAGTTGAAAGCCAAATTATCCCAAACATTCAGGGCAAGAAGTCATTCTATATAACTTTTTTCTGATGTGCAACCAATACAATGACCTAGCAACACTGGGTTATGCATTTGTACATAGCTTGTCTCTTTAAAAGAAGCAATGCATATTTTAGTATAGAAAAGCATCATACATTTGGAACAAATAATGGATTATTTTAACATTTTTTGTATACATGTAATCCAGCCCTACGTTTCATGATATTTAAAGAAAAGTTACCCATTTGCCTCAGGCCAAAATATAGGAAATTTGGAGGTAGCTCTAATAGATCCAATAATAATAAAATAATGATTAACACAGAGCATGACTGAGGGCAAAGGTTGAGAAGGCAACTGCAAAGAAGATGAGAAGACAAGATATCAGAGGACATTGTCACCAGAAGTGGGTCCTGAGAGGAAATCATGGAAGAAAGATAGAGGGAAGAGATGAAGAGCTGGATGGATACAGCATACTGCCAGACCTAGTAAGATATTACAGTCAATAACAGCTGATCACCACAACAATTTATAGTGTCTTCTTTTCTCAAAGATTCAGATTTGTGTATTATTATTGTAATACTACAGATGGGAAGCAGATTCTAGGGGCCAAATTCAAACCAGTTGTAAGTGCATACAATACAATTAGTAAAGTAACTTTGATGTATTTAACCCTGTCTGAATCCCTGAATTTTTGTACTTCTACAAGGAGGAAAAATGGATTTTTTTACAACTTCAGGTTTAAGGGTATAACAGGTTCAGACAGACTTCCAAAATGTAGAAAAGGATTGCAGTGCTCTGTCCATTAAGTATGTTGCTCACCTGCTTGTCATTTGTGCATGACTTATGACCCATTCTTAGGAGAAAAGTATGCTATTCCTGTCAGTGCTTCAGATCTGTTGGGTAAGTTATTTCTCTCCTTGTGATTTAGTTTTCTCCAGCTATAAAATGGAGATGATGCTACTTACCTCCTTTTTGAGAGCTACTGAAATCACTGCCTAAGAACAAGCTATTGTTATTACACTTAGGCTAAGTACTGACAATCAAAAAGCCTGAGGCTTGATTCAATCTTCACAGGTTAGTCTAAACTGTGTAGATTGAACTGATAAGTAAGTAAATAGACATTCACTTTTAATTCTGGAAATGCAGCCACATGCCTGCATGGCCCAGGACAGAAGCCTTGCATTAGAGCAAGCCTTCCTGCTTGGCACAAGCATACAGCTCGGGCCAAGGCTAGCCTTCATTCCCTTGGGTGGAGGGTTTGTGGGGAAGGTGCAAAGCATCCTGGGATGCTGGGGGACTGTGAGTTAACTTGAATCTGGAGGGGATCTGGGGCCAGAAGTTCAATAAACCAATTTAACCTAAATCAGTTAAGCCTGATATTATATCCATCCAGGTTTATCTTAAACCAGTTTTGGCCATTTTGAAAGTGGTTTATGTGCACCATACTTCTGCTGTGTTACAGTTTTGAACTGGTTTCCAATCACTTATACCAGTTTATGTATAATTTCTTTTTCTAACCCCAATAATAATACTATTATTATATAAAAATATAATTAATTAACCATTAGACATGAGGAAAGGTGCAATGGTACCTGAATGCTCATGTATGTCCCCTCCCAATTATTTTTCTAATAAAAGCTATCACCCACAAAAACCCTTCTTTCTTGTATTTTTCTGGGACCATCATGGCTACAGCATCACCTCCACACTGCCATTAGACACTTGTCATTTAGCAGAGACAAAAAATTCTTTATCTGGTATAATTCTCAGATAAACTTAGAAAAGTATCCCTTCAAAAAAGGGTAAAGTGTTAATTTGAATGCTAGACCACCAGACATTACATTAAAATTTGGGTAAATAAGATTCCTGTTTATATCTAAGTATAACTGTTAACTTATTCCTCACCACCACCCCCCATAGTCCCCCCATTGTTGAAAAAACTAGAACTGGTACTGACTGGTAATATAAAATTACTATAGTGCAGAAGTAGAAACTGTACATATGATACAACCATATGTCGGGACTATGCATTCAAGATAAGAAGACAGTAACAGAATTATGCTATACAGTACTTACTGTGCAGACAACTTCAAACAACAGGAATTAGGCATGATAGCTGTCCGTATTTTGGCCTTCAGTTATATCCAATATTTACTAAGGCTAGGTACAGATATTCAAAAGGCCCAAGGCAGAATTGATTTAAATTATGTGGTTTTCTCTAAGTGGCATAGTTTAGATAGATAGTGAACAGAACACACATTTGCCCTTTGGTAAGGGCAGCAAATCTTGAACCAGGTTCTGCCATTTTTAAACCAGTCTATGCATACTGAACTTCTGTTCTGTTACGGGTATAGACTGGTTTCTGATCACTTATAACATTAAAAGTATAATGTCTGTACCTGACCTAAGAGGATGTGGGGAAGGGAAACTTTTTGGAAGCTTTCAATGATGGGGGCTGCCAAAGGTTGACTGGACTACCAGGACAGTTTAGATGGCTCCCAAGGGGTTGTCCACCAGCTAGAGATTGCCAAAGTATAATGGCCACATCACCTTACTTTCTACTTCTACCCCCAAAAAGGTTCCAGGTACAGGTATGACAGGGGCTGCAGGGCCTCAGTCTCAACAGGGACTCCCACCTACTCTAGCTACTTACCCATCCCTCTGTGTTGTGTGCTAAAGTAGGAGTCAGCAACATTTTCTTGCGAGAGGCCAGAATGAACCAGCTTAGTTCTGAGGTAAGCAGCCACTAGGACCCAGCTGCTGTGGTGTGCAAGAAGAGTGCCCCTTCACTCTGCATTGCAAGGCAGGCAGAGCACTCCTCACCAAATGCTGCCAAAGTCACGGCTCTGCATACTGAATCCAAAGGCTCTGAGGGCTGGATCCAGCCTATGGGTCCTAACCTCTGGGCTAAAGTGATGTACGCTGTTCAAATGCCAAGAAAGATAGCTTAACTATACTACAGATAGGTAGTTTTGACATACCTATTTTGTATTTCATAACATATGTTCAGGAGGGTCGTGCAAAGCTTTGGGTGCTGATTCAATTCAGAGGAGATTTGACCTGATTCAATGGCCAAATCTCTGAATCCAAATTGAATCAGGGGACCAATTAAAAGGTCCAAATCAATTTGAAGCTCTCTGAATCGATTCAGAAAAGCTTTGGAGAGCTTCAATGATTCATGCAGCCCCCGCTGGCTGAAGCAGGGAGCTGGACCTGGACTCCATGCCAGTAAGTACAGGGCAAGGGAGGGGGAATGGAAGAGGGGGAAGGAGACCATGGGGGGACCCCTGCCTGCTCCCCCAGCCCTCCTGAGTGCCCCTCAACCCCTGCCCACTCCCCCAGCTTCCCCCCATGGCTGCTCCACCTGCCCCAGCTACCAGTTGTTTAAAAAAAAAGCCCCCACTCACCGGGTGCTGTCAGGCCGGGGGATGATCCCCACTGCCCCATGCTGCATGGGGGACTGTCACAAGCCCCCTGATCCCCGCCCACTCTCCAAGCCCCTCCCCGCCCCCATGGCTGCACTGCCCATCCCAGCTCCTGGCCCTTTAAAACAAAAAAACCCAAAAAACCCAGACTCACTGGCTGGGGCCCGGGCTGCTGCAGCAGCCTCGGGGCTTCTGGGGCCTTATGGAAGAGCCCCCCACACAGTGCAGGGCAGTGGGGAGCAGCGGGAATTGCCCCCTGCCAGGCAGAAGCCAGTGACTCAAGGGTTTTTTGTTTGTTCTTTTTAAGGGCTGGGAGTTTCTGATTCTGGTATTGTTTTTGACTTGAGAGCAGTGGAGAGGGTGATTCATGCCTCAGTGTGTGATCACTCAAGCAGCTACTTCCTACCATACCTCTAAATCACCAGTTTGGGTAAGGCATCATTAGGGAATTGCCCCCTGCCAGGCAGAAGCCAGTGACTCAAGGGTTTTTTGTTTGTTCTTTTTAAGGGCTGGGAGTTTCTGATTCTGGTATTGTTTTTGACTTGAGAGCAGTGGAGAGGGTGATTCATGCCTCAGTGTGTGATCACTCAAGCAGCTACTTCCTACCATACCTCTAAATCACCAGTTTGGGTAAGGCATCATTAGCATGATCTTAACCATTTCTAGAAAGGGCATAATTCACTGCCCTTTTTATTGAAGTGATCAACAAGGCTAGCTGCACTTTATCATGCATTAGCAGATGCATGATGAACAGGCCCAGGGAGATGATGCTTCCCCGCTGTGCAGCACTGGTCAGGCTGCAGCTGAAGTATTGTCTCCAGTTTTGGGCACCGCACTTCAAGAGGGATGCAGGGAATTTTGAGAGGGTCCAGAGGAGGCCACTCATGTGGTTAGAGGCCTGCAGGCAAGACCCTATGAGGAGAGACTGAGGAACCTAGATCTCTTCAGCCTTCATAAGAGAAGGCTGAGAGGTGATATTGTGGTTGCCTAGAAATTCATCAGGGGAGGGCAGCAGGGAATAAGAGACACTCTGTTTTACTAGGGCACCCCCTGGAGTAACTAGGAACAGTGGCCACAAGTTGATGGAGAGCAGATTTAGGTTGGACATTAGAAAGAATTTCTTCACAGTAAAGGTTGCCAGAATCTGGAATAGGCTTCCAAGGGAGGTGGTGCTCTCCCCTACTTGGGGGTCTTCAAGAGGAGACTGGAGAAGCACATGGCTGGGGTCCCCAGTGCTCTTTCCTGCCAAGGGCAGAGGGTCAGACTCAATGACCTACTGAGGTCCCTTCTGACCCTAACATCTATTAATCCTATGAATCCTATGAGTGGTACCGGGTCAGGGAACAGGCCTCAGAGCCCAGTGCTGCCTCCCCATGTACTGAGATTGAGTCTCATGGGCCTAGCACCCCCTTCCTGTAGGGTTACCATATTTCCATTTAAAAAAAAGAGGACACCTGTGGGGAGGGGGACATATGATCTGGGGGGGGGGGGGGGGTACCTGTGCCCTGCCTTTGCCCCTCACTCCCAAGTATTTAATTTGACAACAATGCATTTGCTTTTTGCATTTGTTTGAAACTTTGCTTCAAAATCGAAAAAAGTTTGCTAGGTGACAAAAATCTAATTGTAGTATCTATTACATTATTTATAACACCAAGCTCTTAAAAGCAGGGAAATTAATAGATAATGGCACCATCAATTTTATACTGGCCACATAATAAACAAAGACATTAATTTTACTAAGTACAAAGATAAACACGTTCTACCACAAAAACTACTATCTAAGCTGCATCAAAATAAATATTATTCTTTATTCATTATTCTCAAAATGTAAAGCTCAGAATGAAACCTTAGAAGTACATAGAAATGATCTCACACCCATCACTTATCTGTTGAGCAGACTCCAATTCCAGAATACGATCATACATAATTTACCATAATTCAATAACATAATACACTTTTCCTACTTGGTTACTTATATAATATTGTTCTCAAGACACAGTAATGATGCTATTATACCAAACATTTCTACTGTCAGTTGATAAATATATTTAGCTACTTTTTCTTATTTAAATGTATCCTTCTATAAATACCAAAATCAAATATACAGACAGCTACATTCCTGTTTAATGGATGGCAGTGTACTACTTCTCATGTTTTTAATTATTCTTTTCCATACTTTTAAGTTTTAAGTATTGGGTATTGCAAATAATGTCACAGGCACTGTAATTTTTTTTCACTTAGCAAACAGTTACTACATTTTCAAAGAGAGATATTTTATCCTTTCTTCTTATTGACTAGATATAAAGGATATAAACAAGGCAAGACAAACAAATGAAACATGTCCGCCTCCTGGACTTTACAACCTCATAGAGGCTCGTACCATAAGCAAAAATCCTTTGAGGGGGGAGAGGGAGGGAAATTATTATTTTAAATATCTTCCTTTGGACTCTTGCTAGTCCAGTTGGGCTCAGTTCACCCTGGAAAATCTGCACAGTCTACAAAAACATGTGGACAATGTTTAGCTGAGCACACAGCTGCTTAGATAGGTCATGGTGAGCATTACCAGGAAAAGCTCACAGAAAGATTGTTTGTGTGCTTTCCTGGTGGGAATTGGGGGAAGGGGGCTGTTTACATACATTGAGATGTATTTTCAATTAGTGTTGCCCAGTCACTTTCCAAGTCCTGAATCTTCACAGGACTCTTTTGGCACTCTCCTTTGCTCCCTGCTGACCTCGTCATCATAGAAAACATAGCTTGTCAAAAGAAAAAAACAGGTGGAGGCTTAATCTTAGCACTTTCCTTTCTGCTCTCTTTGCTCTTTCCATCCAGCTTCCCTCCCTCTCGGCACTCCAGCCCAGTTAGAAGGCAACCGGTGAAAAATGAGCCAACGCAATCCACAAAAATGTTCCAGTGCTGTGACCCTCACACACACACAAAAAACAAAATGATGCTCTTATTAATAACCACGACAATTCAGCAAATCCTAACATCCCCACATAGTCAATATATGAAAGCACAAACTGTTAATGTTATTCAGTTGTTTCTTGGCAAAAGGGCTGTAAGTAAATAGGCTTTACAGCCAATTAGAAATGGCCCTTTCTTTTTTTTTTTTCTTTTTTTTTCTTCTTTTATACTGGAAATGGATTGTAGTTGGAGCCTTCTTTGTACAAACAAATAAGAACCGACATATTTTTAACCCGATTCCATTCTGACATGGTGTACTGAGGGGCACAGCTAGTGACACTAAGTGATTCCATGGAGAGAAAAGAAAAAAAAAAACCCTCCACGGATATGATAAGGAAGGCTAGGATGAATTGTGGGCTCTGTTCTCTGTTATCCAAGGGTGGCTAGCTGCTGCTGCACTGAAGGCCTTTATTCCTTGCCTGTGGGAAAGTGGTGGGCGAAGGCTGCATTCTCAGTTACACTGCACATGCAGATTTTAATTAGCTGGATTAAAAACAAGACCGTATCATGTCCTTTAGCAGTATTCTATATAGAAACAAAAGATTTTCTTTCCTGGCTTCTGTGAGCAGCACAGTGCAGCATTAATAAAAAGGTCATGGCAGTTCAAGATGAAAGGTTACACATGATAGAAGCTCTATGCGAGGGAGACATCATGTTTATCACAGATAGAGAAGTTCTGTCCATACAGGTCATCACCACTTGCATGAGGAGTAGGAAATATACAAATATGCTCTTGATAGAAAGGTAGAGATAGAAAGAGAGAATTACTAGAGAAAGATCTGAGCTACAAGGTCCCCCACCAGTTTAGGGAGAGGGTCAGACCCAGGGCTTAGGTTCAGCCTGAGATGGAAATGGGATGAAACTGTGAATATGTCTAGTTCTAAATTTCCTCCAGTGTGGAAGTGCTTGCATTAGTGTTATTGGTGTGGATCTCTTTCTAACTGATACTATATATCTTTTATGGTGCTATGAGGGACTAGATTTGCTCCCAGTTAGAACAGTGGGAGCATTTGACTATTGGCATTTGACTATTGGCAGGAGCCGGGCCCAAATATATAACTTTTACTAGCAGCTTAGGGACTGATCCTGAAAGATACCTAGCTTCTACAGCACCCACTAGCATCTATGAGAGGTACAAGCACTCAGCCCTTTGGGGGAAACAACACAGCAAAATGACAACAGACCATTGGTACAGCCCTGAAAACCTTTGCTGACAACAGTAGTCCAACAGATTTCAAATGGGGCTACTTTCATGTGTTGGGGTCTACAGGATCATAACCTTGACACACAAGAGGAGGGAGATTGCTGCAGGCTTAGGGGTAGCATGAAAAGAACGGAGCAGAGTGGGAAAAGGAGACAATGGCAGATCAGATCAAATGTTCTGCTTCTGCTTTAACAGTCTTCCTTCTTTCTACTTTCCCAAGTCCCATTCAGAAAAAAAAGATTCATTTTTTATGTAAAGCTTTCCTTGTCTACCCAATACGTATGGAATTGCTTTTAAATAGTATCCCTTGTGAAGAATGAATTTGGCATTCCTGCC
>NW_005842047.1:1297511-1314493 GCF_000455745.1 Alligator sinensis
ATTCCTGCCTATTTGACTTGGATTTCTATTCTAGCTCCATTATAATTTAGCATTATAATGAAATAAGATTCAATAAATGGGTTGGGTCAGGTATTATTATTTATGGCAGTCTTGTCTGTTCTATGTGAATGATTCATGACTGCATCGATTATGAAACAAAGATTCTTTTTTCTTAAAGGAAAAGCAAAAAATGTAATGGTTAACGATGAAAACCTGTAACCTTCTGAATGAAACACCACTGTTTTTCATTCTGTGCAGCAACTGCCTGGATCGGTCACTGACCACACGCACTATTAACATAGTGATTATAATAAACCCAATTTTGTAGCCACCAAGATCAATGGAAAAACTTGGTTTAATTCAATGTATTCATGATCATGTTCTATAAATACTGCAAAGTCCTGGCAAAATCAGCTGATTTTTTTAAGCACCTTAGTTTCTATTGACATTTTTTTCTTTAGAAAAAAGAAGAAACATCAGTGATGTATTTACAATGTAAACAGTCTGATTCTAATTTACACTAAGGCTCCTTTCACAATGCTTTGGCAGCATAAAGAGACTTTGACATGAGTGTGAATTCCACTTACGCCCACCTCAACAGTGCTTAAAATGAACATAATGGCAATTCACACCCACTGTAATGTCCCTTAAAGGTGCCAGGGTGGTGTAAAGGGGCCTAAGAGTAAATGAGACTTGAGCTAACAGCATATAAAGTAGGGATTTGGTATTTGTACAAATACTTTTTTTTCTATCACCACATTTAGCAGGGAGGTCTGACCTATTTATTTTAAATGAATAATGTCATTTCATATTGGGTCAAACAATCCTCTCGGATATGTGCACAAAGATTCCACTAACATCCAGTTGCATTTTGTTTGTATCTGTCTACAGCACTTGCATAGCCTCATCAGCATAGTATTCAAGTAACCCCCATTCTTCTTTTGTACTTTTCCAAATGGTGAACTGAGGCACAGAAGCCCAAAGCTGTAAAGAAAGTTGGCAACAAAGCAGAACATTTCAACCTGGATTTCTCAAGGCCTCAGCCAGTGCATGAACCAGCAGGAACATCCTGTTTAGATTATGGGTTAGAATTAAACTAATTCATTTCAGAACTGATTCAAGAGTGAACAAGAGAGAGAATATAGCCCAAAAATACTGCAACTATACAAGCCCAAAAACTTGTATACCAAGATTTTATCCTCCTCCCATTGAAGCCAATGTTAGCATCTCCACTCATCACAAAGATAGCAGGACTACAGTCTCACTCTGACAAGGTCTGCTGGTTTCATTTTATTTGGAATACTTTCTGTTTTAATCAGCAAATGTACTCAGTAAAATGAGCATGCTTTCACTAGTCCTCTCCTATTTAACTTTTCAGTATGGCCACTGCCAGCATGCCATGCCATTTTACAGGGTGACAGCATACATGACTGGACCATCCAAGCACTATAAATGCAAAGTAGTTAATTATATTTGGAAAGAAAAGCATTATTACTTGGGGAGTGGACTGAAACAGATCTGGAACTAATATAAACATAACATGAGACAATGCTAGCACTTTAAGAATAAATAGACCAATATGTTTCAATTTATTAGGGAATAGTTGCATACAGTTTGCTAACGCACACACTGCTATATAATAAGTATAAAGATATACTTTTTTATAAATATAAAGCTTAACACTATGTAAATACCAAGCATTAGTAGTAGTAGTAGTACTACAAACAAGAAAACAACCTAATATTTTAAGTTACTACAGAATCAATACTCCAGATGGGAAAAGACTCTCATTTTTCTGCAGCCTATTGCTGAACCTTTCATTAAAGAAAGCGATCACCAGTGTAATTCCAACATATCACAAGCAGCTGCCATATTGCCTAGATGCAGACTCACTGAGGTATAGACAAAGTAAGAAGTGTTCTGAACAAACAGCACTTTCCAAGAATCTGATCCATGAAGTTAATAGGTGCTGTTGGCTTCTTCCCATTAACTTCCATGGATTTCAGATGCTCTCTGTCACACCCAGGCAGAGTAAGGGAGGTTAAAACACTTTCTATTTCTTCCCAGGATCCAGAAGTTAGGGCAGAATTAGACAGGTATACTGGAGCTATCAGTATTTTCTCATATACAACTTAAATTAGATATGCACCTTGTTTTTGAGAGGCAGAATGAAGATAAAACGGTATTTTTACCAGTAAGAAAATACTGGTAAGCACTAGGGCTGTACGAAGCTTTGGTCCCTGATTTGATTCGGCAGAGATTCGGCCCAATTCAGAGACCGAATCTCTGAATCCAAATCGAATCAGAACCCTTTAATCTCTCTGAATTGATTTGGAACCTTCCAAATCGATTCGGAGACATTCGGACAGATTTGGCAATTCAGATGTAGATATAGCTTTATATATTTTTTCTACATACCTCTAGGTAGCAGGGGCTCTGAGTGCTGTGGTGCTGGGACAGATGCAGCATCCCACAGAAGTACAGGGGCTCCCCAGAACACTTGGCAGCAGACCCAGAAGTGGAACCACTTCCTGGTCCACTTCCTGGTCCGCTGGGGAGCACTCAGGGGGCCCCCCCTCCTTGTGTCCCCCCGGCTTGGTGACTGGTGCCTCCTGGGTCTGGGAGGGTACCTGGGGTCCCCCTGCAACTGATCACCGAGCCAGGGGGATGCAGGGTTCCCCCACCCAGCATGCTCCCTGGCGGACCCGGAAGTGGACCAGAAGTACTTCCAGCCCACTTCCGGGTTCACTACCAAACACACTGGAGAGCCCCCTGCACTGCTGTGGGATGCTGTATATGCCCCAGAACTGCAGCAATCACGAGCCATACCTGCTACCTCAAGGTATGTAGAAAAAATCTTTTAAAGCTGTGCCCGTGTCTGAATTGCTGATTCGCCGAATCAGCATCGAATCTTCAGATTTGGATTCAGCTGAATCAAATTAGGGGCAGTGATCCAAATCAATGGATCGAATCACTGTCCCTGATTTGGGCTGAATCCAAATCAAATAGGGCAAGTTTTGCACAGCCCTAGTAAGCACAGTATTTTCCCAGGATAAACACAGGCAGTTACAATAGTGGGAGAACAAAACATTGTGGCTGCTCCATTAACCCTTTAGCTGCAGGATGCTGGAGGCACTGTTAGCTAAGCCAAAGTGCCCAGCCCCTCTTCTCTTCTCAAGCTGAGTTGGGTGGACATCCAGCAGCCCCTGAGGAGTCAGCAGAGGGCCTAATCATAGTCAACAGCTTCTGCAGACTCAGCTGAGGGCCTATCCAGCTGATTCAGTAGGAGTCTCTGCCCTAGCACTCGGGGCTCATATCTGTTTTACAACAACAGCTTCTGCAACATGGGAGAAAGAAAAAGTGTCCACAACCAGGATCTAGGGACCCCTGTATACTAACTATGGTACTGTCTGGGCAGCACATGCAATGACAATATTGCTTTCTCTCTCTTCCTCACCACAGAGCCTCAAGCTGCAGAAGCTGCTCTTATGTTTCCTTGCTTAAAATGCACACCTCCAAGTCCAGCAGCTGATTTGTAAAAAAAAAAAAAAAATAGTGTGTGGCATGTACAAAAATATGATAATTCTTGATTCTAATTCTAATTTCATCTTTGTTTACTTCTCCTATTTTAAATGGACCAAACATGGAATAGAAGCAACAAGAGTCATCAAATAACTGTGGTGTCTTTTTTTCCTGTTATGCTGTAATACACAATGTCTCAACGTTGTTTGCTATACTACTTTAAAGATACCATATGCCAAGGACAAGGATGTCTCTAAGGAAACAAGTTGTTTTCACTGCTGCACTGGATTTTTAAAGTTTATATCTTCCAGTGATTGCAAACATTTTGAAGGAGACAGGTCACACTACTGTTCCAAGGAGGCCCTGAATTTTACCTATTGGGTAACTGTATAATGCGTAGCCTGTTAAAAGATAATATCCTACTTCTTCTACCAGGTAACAGATTTATTCCAAACTAGCCACTTGGGCCATGTATAGACCACAAATGTACCATATTCAACAACAGGGTCCTCAAACACAACACAACAGCATGGGTACTAGTGCCTGAAGCAGTGTAGACAAGTCTTTGCTGCATCATGGACTGGTTAATTGGCACAGTCTCTCAGAGGTGCTAATTAGCCTTTCTTTGGCATCACATGGACATGCTTCAGTCCAGACAGTAGCACAGACACTGTGCTCAAGGGCACTAGTGCCATGGTAAGTTTGCAATCTAAATTAGGGGTTGGCAACCTATAGCTTGCAGCCTGCATCTGACCCACAGAACCTCTGAATTTACCCCACAGATGTGGGGCTTCAGTAGCATTTGGTGGTTTCAGTTGCAGGCATTCTCCCCAGGCCACCACAGAGAAAAGTACCAGCTGCAGGTTCTTGTCACTGCAGAGAGAAGCAGCAGCAACAGCAGGGTCTAGCACCTGCCTACCCACCTCTGATGTAGGGTAGGTCATTCTGGCCCACAGCTGGAATAGATTGCCTGCCCCACATACTTAATCCAAAACCCCTCCATTCTCTGTTGCACTTACATAATAGATTGTTGGAGAAAGGTCTGACTGTAATAAAGCACATTGGAGAGGTAGTAAATAAGAGGTCTGTTTCATTTCAGAGAACTGGTCCACTGGGGACTAAAAAGGAGTCCACATCTTTTCATGTGAGTCTCAGCCCTGACTGATAAAGCTGTGGTACACACAATGCACACACAAGTATCTTGCCATTAAAGACCTGGTACCAGTCATGCTATTGTATAAGATCGTATGAACCCCCCAAAAAGAGATGCAGTAGATTCCACTGAAGTCAGTGCAGTTACATAGCCATAAAACTGATGTGCACAGGGAATTAATCTCTGAATATGTGCATTGTGCTATGGTCACAACGTTTCCTACACCAGCCACTACTTTATACACTCAGTGCCTCTTGCTGAGTTAGTTACCTATAAAAGAGTTAAATGTATGCATCAGATTTGAACAATATTAAACCTTTGTACTTGCAGGCACAGATCCAAGTAAAGATAATTAATCTTTCCTAAATAAAATGAGTTCTACCTTAGTTATAATAGGTCATTAAAATCAAGGCTCTTCTCTATGCTTGACATGGATTTAAAAGATCTCATAACAGATTTCAGAAGAGCAAGGCTCTCTGTGTTCAATATTTCCTTGGTCTCTTATGACCACCCATTGTTTGCTTGACTGATACCCATTCACCCTTGAAGAGGCTCTATGCTTTTTATTTAACTCACTGAGTACCTTGCACTCTTTCAACTCTTTCAAGATGAAAGGCTCTACATTGCAATTGTAGTTAAATCTGTATTCAAGGCAAACAATCATCACTAGAGCCTGGCAGAAGTCACAGCGTTTGGATCTGGATTTCAAACCATCCGAAGTTCAGAGATGTTTGGATCCACAGTTTTGGACGTATTTTTCAATTATGTACATATGGACTTATTTATTTAAAAAAATAAGAGCCATTTGCTAAATCCAGCTCTGAATCCAGATTCTGATTTCACACATCAGCATAGTTCAGGGGCATCCACTTCCTGCTCCTTGGCTTGATTCTACATTTGATTTTGAAAGCATGAAAAATACCCATCTGAGGAGGAGGGGTTTGCAAAAGAAACAAGTAAAAGGCACAGTATAAACAATTCCAGAACCATATGTCCACAAATTAATGAAAACTTATCTCTTTCCTATCTGTCTTTAAGGCCTCTGTTACTCTGGGGAGAGAAAGAAGGCTCCAGAGGGAAAATGGAAAGATATTCTGACCTGGAGTAAGTTGGTAAATATCAAGATTTTTGCTGAGCTTTCACAGAGCCTGCAGGCCACGTTGGCACCAAATTCTAATTCCACAGCGTTTCAGTTTCTGTTTGCTCCAGGTGCTAAGGAGCTTGCTGTTTTATCACTAGTAAATCTTGGTTTGGCACTCACAAAAAAGATGTTGTTCACTTTCCTTGGGAAATGTAAACACTCTCATACCTAGCCAGCAGCACCATTTAATATAGAAGAAGGGCAAGTTACAGTTCCTATCTGAATTCCACCACTGAAGCTGCACAGACGGAGAGAAATTAAAATAATTTGTTTCAAAATGATCATCAACATTATCCTGCCAACACAAAGACCTTTGGTGTTCTAGTTTTGTTGCTGGTAGTGCTGGTTTTTTATTTTGTTTTTTAATGGAGTTCTGAGGCATTTTTACTTAGTTAAAAAAATGAAATGCTGTGGTGTGAAGGGCCCAGGAATCAGCAAATTCTAAAAGAATTCAAAGAAAGAGCAGTAGTTTTAGCCTTCTGTTTGTGTGTTTCCAAAAGGTGTATTTAAATGTAAATGCTACCCTTTCACCCCTGTACTACCTATTCTTACAGCTAGCAGAAAGAGAGCATTCATGGCGAAATGTCTTTATGAGGGCAGATCTTATACTTAATTTCTCATGTGAATCAGACTCCGTTATAGCACACTTTTGAGTGATTAAAAGAGCAATATAAGCCTAGGCCAATCATATGAGAAACCTGGGTTCAAAGGGACTTCAAGAATCTCAGCTAGCAAGCACATGAGCCAAGCTGTCACTGACAGACCCACACTTACATATACTCTCTCTCTTTCTCTCTGTGTATATACACACACACTCTCTCTCTCTCTCTCACACACACACACACACACACACACACCCTTCTTACACCATCCACCATCTCAGGATATTTAGACCCTCTCTCCCCTCTTTCTGTACAATTTGTGCGCTACATGGATTTGGAGGAAAAAGGCAAGTGTTCCATGATTCCTTACATATATTTTTATACCCTATCTCCATCACTCTCTGGTGAGGATTTTTAGGAGAGGGAGAGAACAAATGTATTTTTGAATATGCAATGATCCAAATAAATGCACCTATAGGCATCAAAGTTCTTGCACATTCCATTCAAATTGGCACAGATCCATATAGAAGAGTATCACAGCCTAAATAAGGGGTAGGTCGGGTCTGCAAGTAGCAGTCCTCCAAGCTGGTTGATTTACATGTACAGCTTGCCTGAGAGGCCTGACTAAAGTTCAGGGTACTGTTTATGCCCCAAAAGAGTACCCATGAAACAAAGGAGAATACATATTCAGAGCCAGTGCATCCATTTGTAGAATGGGGCAAACCATGTATTGACACTGACTAACCACAATTAAAACTAAATTAGTTAAGAACCATCTAGGCAAACTGTATTTGGGCTCCTGCTTGACCACAGTTTGATTTAAATCATACCTAAGTATTTATTTTCCTTAAATTAATCACAGAAGTCAGTATGGATAATCAGGTTTTCACCCAAAGCATGATTCATCTCTACTGTAACAAACAGCACCTTAATCATGTAACAGACAGAAGACCTAGGTCCCATCCCATGTCAAACGAAATTTCCTAATATGGTTTTAAAATGGCAATGAATCACATTTTGGACACATAATAGTATGACAACCAGTTTTTGACCACTATGATTATATATTTGTACTGTGGCGGTGCCTAGGAGCCTGTGTTATGAATCAAAACATCTTTGTGCTAGGTGCTGCACAAGCATGCAGCAAAATGAAAGACTCGTATTTCCCCTGCTTCCCCTCTGGAGATGTATCATGTCAGTAGGGCATGCTCCTGCACAACTAAAATCAATGGGAGTTTTGACACTAGTTCAATGCGTGTGGAAGAGGTGGAAGAAATGTCATGAACTGCTTCTGTAAATACAGTAAAATTGCAATATGTTAAAGACCTAAGCACTATTCATATTTATACAAAAGAAATACACTTGTGTTTGGGACCATTTATAAACATGTGTGTCCCCTTTAAGAGCACCGAGAGCAGAATTTGTAAACTCATGCTCTTTAAAAGAAAATTGCCCCTCTTTCTTTCCCCTTCAGCCAGAAGTCCAAGTTTCAGTTGACTTGCTGTTTCAATAGAGGGAATGATGCCAGACTATTTTAATGGAGGTTTAAACATTTAACTCTTTAAAAAAAAAGTTCTGTGAATAGAATCTGTTAGCCTGAAAGCTTCACTGAAGTAATTTAGAAAACAGTTTTGATAATAACTGCTATATGTACCCTTGGATTGTCAGCACTACAAGTGGTTAAACGGCTAATACCAGCTGCAGCTAGGCTTTAAAAAAAATCAACATATCCTACATCTTTGCTCCTTCCTTGCTGAGACTAATAAATCAGTGTTCATGCAACATCAAATTAGCAGAGAGAATAAGAATTTAATGCTGACATTTATTAGCTGAGCAGACTCAAAATTAATTTACCATATTCAATAAATGCTTAGTTACTTCTTAGAAATCTTTTCTTAATTTGTCTAATGTATACAAAAGTAAATCAGTATTCTCTGTGATAGATACTTTTTTAAACAGATCAAAGAAAATGGAACAATACTATCCAGGGACAAGAAAACTTTACCAAATGGTCTCTGTAATGCCAATATATATATAGCGTCTTTGTGAGAAGCTGGGCATAATACAGCATCATATTTTTAAATAAATTTAACAACAGAAACTTTTTTTGTGCCAAAGAAAAATCAGTTAAATGGAATCAAAGGGAAAAAATATATCATCAATGCAAAGTACATCCATGAAGCTGAAAAATAAATGCAGGAATCCACAGCTCTGCCCTGTACAGTCTTGATTTCCATCTACTAATTATAGCAGCCTTTTGCTTTAATTATTTATCTCGGGGCAGTCCATCAGATTAACTGGATAAAGGAAAATGTATTAAAACTTAGTGAGTTACTGGAATCTTCTGGAGCTAGAAACTATACAGATGGTCTGCAACATATTTGTATAGAACATGCCCAATTGTTGATAGTTTTCCAACTATTATAGTAGAATAGTAAGAAGGCAGATACTGGGCAATGAGCACTGAGCAACTGTTGTCACAGAGCCTTCCCCTCTTGGCTGCTTCCCCACTCACCCAATGAGCAGTTTTGGTCTCCCAGAGCAGAGACAATGGTTGCTTTGGAGAAGGAGGGAAGCCTTAGAACACCATGTAGATTTAGGACTGGATAGGAGGTATTGTGCGGAGGCCATGCCCATTACTCATCCGCTGGCAATGGGCTCTCTTCCTTTTGTCTGGAAAGACGGTAAACTTTCAATGCCATCTGAAAACAGAAGGCCTTTCACAGAGTGCAAGAACTCTGCCATCTCAATCATGTGAAAATATTGTAAACACTTTCCCAGCCCCCATTCAGCTGTCTGAGAAGCAGAGCTAGAAAACACCAAACAAAACAGGAAGGAAAGAAAAGGGAGTGTGTGCACGCTTCATTTTAATTTATATTTTACTCTGAATAGGTGTTTTGCTTAGGTTGGTGGGGGGTTTTGCTTCTTTTTTTTTTTCTTTCTGCATTAGTGAACAGAGTTAAGTAGTGATTACAGGAGAAAAGGAGGTTATAAACTTACACTGAGTTTTGTTTAAAGATAAAATCCAGTACCCAGCAGCTTCCCTCGTGGGGCTGCTCTTGTCTTTCATTACAGATTCTGCAAGAGATTTCAAACATGTTACAGAAATTAGAAGAGTTCTCCTTCCATCATCAAACAGATTCATCCCTGTGATCTTTTCCCAGCACAGTATAGTGACTTTCTTCTAAAAAGCTATGCAATACAAACTTTGTGTTACTGATATTTCTTAGAACTAAATTCTGTGATGATAATAGAATGTAAGAGATAGAAATGTAATGTTTATTGATAGACTATACACATGTACTGTATGTACTAGCATGATAAGTGCTTCACAAACCTGAATATGTTAATTGATTACCATTATATGCATTTTTTATAACTGTGGGCATTAGCATAAGTTATAGCTAATGTCATTTTCAAACTTCTGTTTTAACAGACCCCACCTTAACAGATGCTTACAACTTTGTCAAAGGGGCTGAAATTTTCCAGGTTTCCTCTTGGCAGAGGCATGTTTTTCTGAAGTTGTGTGGGTTTTGGTTTGTGTGCATCCCACCAAAATCCTGGTCTTTCTACATGTATACATTCAGTATAATTTAACTGGAATTTAATACATAGTGACTGTTTTGTTATCTCAATACATTTTTTAAATTTGGTTTTGGTAAATCAAATCTATGAGAGAGAGCACAATGTGTATATCAATTTCTGCAACTGGCTATAAGAAATAGAAAAACAACATATAGCAAACTGCAAAGGTATAGTCCACACACAACAAAGGCATCACAGTTTAAAGCTATATAAAGCAACAGGCGGTGCATATGCAGCGCCAATATTTATACTTTATATCCAGGTCTGTGTTGGATAGCATGGGGCTGCATTTTCCAGGGTAAGATTTTGAGGGGATTATGTGATTTTAGGATAAAATGCTCACCCATGTGTATTAGCAAGATCTGTGAGCTAGTTGTGGGAATGTCATCTTTGTCTTACTTCCTTTCCCACTTCTTTGGTGGAATTTGTGATGCTAGGACTATAATTGTATGGAGTCCTTACACAGAAGGAAGGTTCCTTATAACCTCCCCACAAATGTACCTGTGATAGAAAAGGGAAATAATAGCCAATATTTTGCATATGACATTGTATAACAATATTGTATAATGTACTGTGAGTTATAATATGCTCTATCCAGACCACACCCCTGTAAGATATAGGTAGCACTGAAGGATGACATAGAGATTCCAGTGCATTCTTGCATTAGGTAGGTGTGATGTACTTCCTTACTTCCTCACAGGGCACTTACCCTCAAAATCATGAGATTCTCATGAGCAGCATTCCCCCTAAGCTGTGTGGCATGCACGGCCGTGCACGCGTGCCCCTGGCAGCATAGCATGAGCGCGCCTCCACAGCCGCGCACACCATGCAGCTTAGAGGAAATGCTGCTCATGAGTCAATAGTGAATTAATGCATCCAGATTGGCTTCCAGCTCTTTCAGTACTTTTAAATAAGAGGTTCAAAGACAGGGGTGGACAAAGTCCGGCCCACAGACTGGGTCGGGTCTGCAGTGGGCTCTATTTCCCAGCAGCCCCAGCCTTGGAGCAGCTCCCCACCACTGTGCCCCTGCCATTGTGGCCCCTGGTTGGTCTCCATGGAGCCAGGCCACGCTGGGGCAGTCCCAGTTCTGCAGCCCCACACTGTCATGGCCCCATGCTGTCATGCCCACACACTCCTGGGGTCTCCATGGAGACCAGCAGGCACCAGGGCTGCTGGGAAATGGAGTCCGGCTGCCAGCCGGATCCGCCATTTTGCTCACCCCATTCTAAGATGAGTTGATACATTTCACAGTGAACAAACCAAGAAAATGGGGACAAAAATAGTAGTTAGGCCAAACAATCCTGTTATCCTTGGATAGAAAATATGCTCTAAAACTATTATTGGTTCAAAGATCAAAACCACAATAAGCTCCATGCAGAAACAGATGCCAATGCTTTAGGACATTGTTGCAGAACTGAACCCTAAAAGTGAGAGAGACTATTTTTCTCTTCAGGCCAAAATCGTCAACTGCTGTCTCAGGCCAATAAGCCCTCTACTTTCAATGAATTTTAGAGGAATTTAACTTTCCCATCTTTTTGGAACATCTTTAATTAATTTCATTTCAGTCTATATAGCCCTGCTAAACAAAAATGTGTGGACTACAACGTGGCAGCCATCTGTTGGGCCTATGTCGTATGATTTTTTTCTACAAATGTGCTTTATAGTAGCAGTTCAGCACACCCTAATTCTCCTTCACTTTATAATGGAGGTACACATGTTGTCAATTTAAAATAAAAATGGGTTATCAGAGCGGTGTAACGTGAGCCCATGGGAGTCCAAAGATCATTTTGACCATTTCGAATTTCTAGGTCAGTAATGTTCTGCCCACATCCCCCGCACAGGGCTGGCTATGCTGACCTCTGGATTCCCACATGCCAGTGGCCACATTAGGCAACTTCCTTGATCTTTTCCACCACCAAAATAGCGATAAGGAACTACAGAGGGGTAAAGAATCTGGCCAGCCATGTGCAAGAAAGCACCAGAAGAGTCTTAGGCCCTGTTATTTCATTAGTACATTATGTGACAAGTCAGAAGGATGAGTCTTCTTCATCATTTCCCACCTGACCTATTTTAAATGGTTTAATAAAATATTCTGAAAGCTCATTATTTTCCTTTATATGAATGGTTGAATGTATACCATCATCCCTGCAAAAGCATTTAACATTTCTATACAGGTGTTGCTGTATGGAAAAAGTGATTGCAGACTAAAAACTATAAAAACTACTTGTCAAGAAACCTAGTCTCAGCTTGGGCTTGTTAAGAGGACTGATTCTTTAAGTTTTCAAAAAAAAGCATTCCTTGAATCTGCCTTGCACATGCTAACTCAATCCTCCTCCTACTATCCTTTATAAAAAGAAGCTGCAATAAATTAGAATTTTATGAGACTCCAAATAAAAAACCTTCACTAAAATTGAAAACAAGACATGGCTGTACAAGCATATGGAAGGTTTATGGGAAAAGAGCTAAAAAAAATGAGCCCAATGCAATAAAAAACCTGTTCCTCTATCTCTTGATCTTTACAAACTAAGAGTTAAATGAGACATGCAGTATTAGTCTCTACAGTAAAGTAGTAATGCATTTTCTAAAGCAGCAGCATAATACTACTTATACTCAGCGATAAACTCCATAGATAGCCGAAAGGGAAATATTCTTTATTCCAATTTTCTGACTTCCATTATAAAATGTTTTAATGTATATATTGAAATGATATATCTTTGTGCTCTAATACTTTAAAGTATTATGAAACAACAATGACTTCCTGGCATTTCCATATAATTTTCTTTAGAGTTGCACACTGGAACTCTGAAATTACATTATTGGCTTTTAAAAAAAATTATGGGAGAAAAATAGTTCTGCTTAATTTATATTTTTATCTCTGCTCCAAACCTCAGACTGCTTAATTTCGATTATAGTGTATGCATTCTTGCTTCGTGTCTTTCACTCCAAGTCAATTCAGGTTAGGAATTTTACTCAGTGAAGTGCTGAAGCAGTTATTACTTTATTATTTAAAAAAAACCCAAAACATCAATGCCATAAATTCCATACATTTCTCCTAAATAGAGTGGTCTGGAAGATAAGCCAGTTGCAAACTACAGTTTGGGTCTGAACCCAAATTTCCTAATGCTTAAGGAAAGGTTTCAGACCCTTATAGTTCAGCCTAGGTAGAAACAGAAGCAGGCTACAAGCTTGGGAGCTAAACAACTGAGGGTATTTGCTCCACATCTGTGCTTGGACAGATCAGAATCCAGGAGCCCAGCATCCAATAAAAATGAAACTGAACCCTGATTCCTTTATAACAGGCTTGTCCAACATACAGCTCACGGGCTGCCATGTGGCCCACCAAGCCATTTTATCTGGCCCGCGGCGGTGGAGCATGGAGCCACAGCAGCAGCGGTGGAGTGCAGAGCCATGGCAGTGGCGGCAGCGCAGACCTGCGGCAGTGGCGGGGCAGCAGCGAGGCAGGCAGGGCCGGCCAATGGGACCCAGTCGGCAGCAAGGGGAGGGGAGCTGCTTACCCCCACGGGGCCCAGCTCATCAGCGAGCCGGGTCCTGCCACAGCTGCCCCGAGGGCTGATTAGAGGAGCTGGGGACAGGCTCTGCCCCTTGCCCCCAGTACATGGCCAGGAGAGCTGCAGCATGGCCTGTGCCCTACCCGCATGCGTGGTGGATGGAGGCACGAGGTAAGTTCTCGCACGGAGCTGGGGGGCACCTCGGGGTCAGCCAGGGCAGACGGAGGCGAGGGGTAAGTTCCCATGCAGAGCTGGGGGCACCTCGGGGCTGGACTGGGGCAGACAGAGGCATGGGGTAAGTTCCCATGCAGAGCTGGGGGTGCCTCGGGGCTGGGCTGGGGTGGATGGAGGCACAGGGTAAGTTCCCGTGTGGAGCAGACCCATTTCATTGTCACCATCTACAACTTCATTGGTATCAAAGGTCACGTGACATCACTTCCTGATGTGATGTCACTTCCTGTGAGGTCTTTGAATATGGCTCGCTGGCCCACTGGGTGATAAAAAGTTTGTCATCCAGCCCCACATTCAAAAAGGTTGGACACCCCTGGTCTAAGTGAAAGGAAATGGGTCATTATCCTACTGAGAACACCCTCCTCATTCCAGGGAGCTACTCTAAAATATCTTCTTCCATGTGAAAGGTAAACTGAGAGTTAATTTATGAAAATTATTTTATGCTCTTCAGTTCCAAGACAGTCAAGCCAAGGATAGTAGCTATCACAAATCAGTTCAGATCAAACAAATGTCTGACTACTCATTTTACACAATGTATGTAGTTTCTATTGTTAGCGGACTACACTAAATTTAAATTAATGCCCCATTAAAACCCTCAAATAAAGGAAATACTAATGTTCACTGTCAGACTACAGTAGAACAAGGAAAACCTTCCTCCACCTTTAACTAATTCCTTGAAGACATACAAATACTACACAGATATATTATAGTGGTAGACCAACAAGCAAGTTTTCATAGATAAGGTCAGCTCCCAGACTGCTGCACCTGGCAGCACAGTTTGAGGAGCAGATGAGTAGCTAACAGTTGTGAAAGAACAGGTTAGGGACTATTAGAAGAGCTGGACATGTACAAGTCCATGGGGCTGGATGCAATACAACTGAGGGTGGTGAGGAAGTTGGCTGATATGATTGCAAAGTTATTGACCATCATCTTTGAAAAATCATGACAATTAGGAGAGGTCCCATATGATTGGAAAAGGGTAAATATAGTACCCATCTCTAAGGAGGAGGATCCAGGGAACTATAGACTAGTCATCCTCACCTCAGTCCCTGGAAAAATCATGGAACAGGTCCTCAAGCAATATATTTCTAAACACTTAGAGGAGAAGAAGATGATTAAGAACAGTAGCATGGATTCACCAAGGGCAAGGAATGCCTGACCAATCTGATTGCCTTCTATGATGAGATGACTGGCTCTGTGAGTGCAGGTAGAGCAGTGGACATGGTATATTTTGACTTTAGCAAGGCTTTTGATACAATCTCCCATAACATTCTTAAAAGCAGGCTAAAGAAGCGTGGGTTGGATGATGGGATTGCAAGGTGGATAGAAAACTGGCTGGATCATTGGGCTCAAAGAGTAGTAACCAATGGCTTGATATGTGGTTGGCAGCTGGTATCAAGTAGAAAGCCCCAGGGGTCAGGAATGAAAAGTAAAGAAGCCAACTGGTATGCATACAAGACAGGTAGTCTAGAAAGACTATGTCCACAGTGACACCACCATCCAAGGATTTAGTTACTTGGTCATAAAAGGCAATCAGGTTGGTCTGGCAGGACCTGCCTTTGATGAACCAATGCTGATTGCCCCTGACCATGATCTCCCCTGCAGGCCGGCCACAGATGTGGTCCTTGATGATCCTCTCCAAGAGCTTCCCGAGCACCGAGGTGAGGCTTACAGGCCTATAATTACTTGGGTCCTCCTTCCTCCCCTTCTTGAAATAGGGACCACATTAGCCATTTTCCAATCCCCCGGCACCTGGCCAGATGATCACGAATGCTCATACAGCCGAGCCAAGGGCTCCGCGATGACCCCTGCCAGCTCCCTCGACACCCTTGGGTGGAGGGCATCTGGACCTGCAGATTTAAAAATGTCTAGCCCTTCCAGAAGATCCCTAACTACATCTGCGCTAACTGAAGGCTTGATAGAGCTATCCCCAAGATTGTCCCTACCTCTGGTAGGCCTTTGAATATGGCTCCCTGGCCCACTGGGTGATAAAAAGTTCGTGATCTGGCCCCACATTCAAAAAGGTTGGACACCCCTGCTTTATAACAAGGAGTGAGGGAGCCTACACAAGGCTTATACGTCTTTCAAGTGAACAAAGCACAGTGTAAGTTGGATCTGAAGATGCCAACTCATTTACAGGGGTACACGTTGTAGTCTCGTTGGTCTAAGAACATAGGCAGACAAGGTTCTTTGGGTAAATCCATTATATTGTATTAGACCAACTAAAATAGTTGCAAGCTTTCAGGTACAAACATTCTTCTTCATGCTGAGGAAGTCTGCAGTTGTTCTGTGCTCTTCCTCGCTGGAATTGAATAAAATCCAGAGGTCAGTATGAGAGAATACCGGTCAGTGAAAATGCAAATTGAGTCACTCAGTGGGGGACTCTAAGAAGAGTGGGGGGGGTAGAGAATGTAGGCTTGGTAATAAGATATAGCTAGTAAATAGTAGAGATGTTACCTGGTGTATCAGATGTTAGGCACGTTATAATATGCCATACATCCAATGTCTATATTTAGTTCATTATTTTCTATATCCAGTAAGTTGACGAATTGAAGTTCATAGGCTTGTCTGCAAAAGGTGTTTTGTAAATTCCCTTTGAGGATTAGGGCTTTTGGTTGTAGCCATGTTAGTCTAAAGACATAGACAGGCAAGCTTCTCTGGGTAGATGTGATATCTTTTATTAGACCAACTGAGTAGTTGGAAAAATGTTCTTTGCAAGCTTTCAGGCAGAAGGGTGCTTGTGCCCAAAAGCTTGCAAAGAACTTTTTTCCAACTACGCAGATGGTCTAATAAAAGATATCACATCTACACAAAGAAGCTTGCCTGCCTTTGAGGATTAGAACTGAGAGATTGGAGAGAGAGTGGTTTTCTTGTGAAAAATGTACACTTACAGGTAATGGGGTATTCTTGTCTTTGATAGATTTTCATTGTGCATTCATGATGATGCACAGTTGTTGTTTGATTTCTCCTACATATTTCCATCAGGGCATTTAGTGTACCGGGTAAGATATATTACATTTCTGGAGGTGCAGGTGTAAGATCCAGGAATAGGTGATGGTTCTCTGTGGGGTGTACCTATTGTGGGGGTGGTGGATGTCACAACCCAAAAGGTGTGATTTTTATTTGTGTGTGCTTCGGCACTGCTAAATTGTCCCCGCTAAATTGCAGCTTCCTTGCACAGTGGAGTTTTCTGCTGCAGAGGAGAACCCCGGTGCAAGGGAGAATTTCCCGCCAATTTG